>NC_056526.1:145573252-145735752 GCF_019175285.1 Sceloporus undulatus | reverse complement strand
CATAGAATTACAGTCTAAGACATCAAATGATGTTTTAATTGTATGAGGTAAACTGAATTTTCACAATGTGAATTATTCAACGACAGATGAGCAATAACACATTTAACATGCAACTGAAAGTCAATGCCATGTATTTTGTTGCTGTTGTTTTTAGAAGCTACATATTTTAAATGTAGATGAATCCTTTAGATAATATGACTTAACAGGAATTAATCACAGATTATTCAGGTGATATGAACACTTTCTAAAAAGTCATTGTATAGCAAATATGTAATTAGACAATGAGAAAACATGAAAAATCTAGAGACTGTCAAATCACAGTTCTGAAGTGCCTGAGATTATGTGAGTGATAGGGAAAGTAGATTCTTTCAGAATGGTAGTGTGTAAAATGCATAGATACAATATAAAAATAAGAAGTATGGCCTCTAGTTCTTTACCTAGCCATATTCCAAACCGTGTGCACCAAGGTACCTCAGACTTTTACAATAATGAATGGTTTTTAACTTAGTAATGTGAAAAGTAGCAACATTTTTTTAAAAAAATTCAAGAAACATGTATTTTTATGGAAAACATCTATCACTACAAATATTGGTTTTAACACATCAAATAAAACACATACATTGCACCTGTGTCATATACAGGCATACCTTATGCGGCTTCCAGCATATGCTGGAAGCTATGGCAGAAGAAGCGGTGCTGTGCACCAGAAAAGATAATGGCACGCACACCCATGGTGCACACACTGTGTGCTGCCAGAGGCACGAGCCCCGTTATCTTTAATGGGACTCAAGCATATGCAAAATTTCCCTTAGACCGGGGGGGGGCGGTGGAACAGGTCCCCCCCCCAGTAAGAGAAGGGGCCACTGTACTACTTAATTTTAAACATATTCTACATCCAAAACACTTTCCAATTTTAACAGGCATACAGAAGGTTCATCATCCACTCTAATGTTGAACACAATGTGCAAACAAAGGGTAAATGCAAAACATCCAGTTTTATAATTATGGACTACAATGTCTTCCAAATTAATGTATAGTGGACACTTGTTATATGCTGGGGTTTGGTTCCAAGATCCCCGTAGATAACAAAATCCATGGATGCTCAAGTCCCATTAAATATAATACAGTAAAATGGTGTCCCTTATAAAAAATGGAAAATCAAGGTTTGATATTTGAAATTTATACTTTTTTGAACATTTTCAAACCATGTATGCTTGAAACCGTGTATAAGAAATCCATGTATAAGAAGGGCCAACTGTAATAACAACAGTAATTATTTTGTATGGCTATAATACACACAATGCTACCAAAGACATTGCTGAATATTGTACTGTTCCTTGGTACTGTTCCCTGGGAGTTAAAGCAAACTGGATTATTTCCGCAGTGTGTTTTGGACCTAAATATCTCTTCTACAACACCAGAACACTACCATCTATTATCCTTGAAAATCTCTCTCAGACACAGGTATTGTTTAAATATGGTTTTTGGTCATTTTTGAATTTAGATCTGATCATTGTAGTTTATGGTTATCCAGAAAACCAGAATTTGAAATCAAGCAATGAAGTAGGTTTTCATACTTCATGTTAAGTATGTGTCTGTACATGTAAAGCTGCTCTTTCACCTCTGGATAACCTTGCAGCAGTGCAGGTGATAAAGTAAAAAGACTGAATACTAGGGTATTGAAGCAACTATAAAGTATCATTTCTCTGTTCAGCTGATGTTCAAACCATCTCATTCTAAACCTGATTAGTGATAACAATGAGTTGGTGTGATGTTCCTATTTAGCTGTCTCAACAAGACTCCACAATAATTTCAACCAGTTCTGTTTCAACCAGTTGATGAGTACTTACAAATCACTTACTATGAAATTAAAATAATAATGAATTTAAAGTAAAGAAAATAAAGTAGGGACTATCTATCAGCCCATGAAGCCTGTCTCCTATTTTGCTTTTGTTACATGAAACACACAATTCCCATTTTGCTGGCCTGTTTCTGTGCATAAATCAAAGTGCTCATTTGGACCTATAAAGCCCTGTATGGCTCAACTCAAAGTTATTTGAAGGACTGTATTTTCCCTTATGAACCAGCACATGTTCTGAGATCTGTTGGGGCATCCCTTCTCTCTATCCCAGTTGGCCTCCAAAACATATTGAATATAGTTTTTGTTTGTTTGTGTGTTTGTTTTTTCATGACAACTGTATTGGTATAACAAATCATTCAAAAACCACAGGCTCTCACAGGTTCATCTGGTGAGAACACAGGAAAGAGCCTCTGGAATGCCCTTCCCAGAAGTTAGACTGGCACTCTCCCTACTTTCTCTTTGGAAATAAGGAAATACTTTTCTATCTGTCCATATAAGTCATGTCCAAATAAGTCCTGCCCAACAAAATAATGTGCTACATCTTGTTAATTGTTGTGCTGGTGTGTGTGTGTGTGTGTGTGTGTGTGTGTATAATTATTGCTTACTCTTGTTTTAACTTTCATATCTTGTGGATTTTTAACTTTCTTTTTAATTTGTTGTAATGTTGTCTTGAACTGGGGAAAAGACACAATATAAATAAATATCAGCATCATCACCATCATGCCACTATCTTTTGGTGACCTAGGTACCCTAAAGGAACCAGAACCTGTCTGATCTTGGAAGCTAAGCAAGGTCAGCCCTGGTTAGTACTTAGATGGGAGACTGTCAACAAATACTAGGAACTATGGGCTGCATTTTAAGGGAAGGAACAGGCAAACCACCTCTCTTCTTAAGAAAACCCTATAAAATTCATGGGGTTGCCATAAGTTCACAGGTGACCTGAAGGCACAAACACACATAATCCTTTGCCAATGGCCATGATTGGTTGTTGATGAAAGTATGGAGGGGCAACCATTCTGCACTATTCACTGTTATTTGTTTAATTTATATCCCATCTTTCTCCTTGTATAGGAAACAAGGTACAGCTAAAAATGTGTACAATTTGTTTAAAAAAGGAAAGAATTTGACTAAAAACACAAAAGTTAAAACAATGTAAAGCACAGCACAACCTTATTAAAAGCCCTATCTAGCACTTGAATTATAGGACAAATGCTTCCCTGAATAAAAATGTCTCTGCCTACCACTGAAGGAATGGAGAGACAGGGCCAACCGAACCTCCTGTGAAAAGAAATTTCCTCAACTGGGGAGTAACTATCACAGAGGCTCTCTCATGTACGCCTGTCACCAAACTACTTTCTTACATGATACATCTTTATCTTGTATAACATAGCAATACTTCATAAAGCAATCTGTGTCAGGGACTGGCAACCACAATGGAAAATATTGTTATCAATGAAGGATACAAGTTCAGGTTGAGGGCATCAAGATGAGCTCTCTATCTTCAAGATTTGGTGCAGAGAAACTTCTATTTAGGAGCTCTCTATCTTCCACCTCTATGGTATCTTCCATAGTATTGCTGGCTTGGGAACATATTAGGAAGAGCAGGAGTTTAAGCTTTCTGAACTACATTTTAACTGTCTTCTTCAAAGAAGGAAGGTATTCACATGTTCTGATGCATCTTAAGCAATGTGATGAGTAACACCTTTGTACTGTGCCTTTATGGCAGATAGCATATTGACCATTCATAAAATGAAACCAAAATACAAACAAATTTGACTCACAAGAATTGGTTTTCTACCATTTCTTCCTAATTATTGTAAAACTATTCCATTTATTTAAGCTGAATAAATTGACAGATTAAGGTCAGAGATTCTGGCTTTGAATTATTGGTTATACCGATACAATTGGCCTCAAAAAAACAAATTACCTATATTAAATATGTTCTAAGAAGAACAGTCAAAATGTCTTTAAACAAAGGACAGAATTCATACCGAAAAACACTGACAGAA
Source organism: Sceloporus undulatus (assembly GCF_019175285.1). Lineage (NCBI taxonomy): Eukaryota > Metazoa > Chordata > Lepidosauria > Squamata > Phrynosomatidae > Sceloporus > Sceloporus undulatus. Next base: position 145,731,882 of record NC_056526.1, on the reverse strand, counting down.
AATAGTACTATTTTGTCCTTTAACAGATTTCTGCAAGAAACCAATGATTGTCATAGCCTGCTAGAAAAGAGAATTATATATAGAATACAGAAAAGTAGATAAAACAATTTTGAAAACTATGCCATACATAGAGAGAGATTTGTTTCATTACTTCAGAAATAGTATAAATATCAAATATGAATGCTGTATTTTTATATAATACTAAGTATTTTTAGAAACTAAAACCAAACTGCCAATTACTAACTCTATGAAATGTATTTCCCTTAAGATTGTCATTAAAAAGACAAAGAAATACACATGGGGGGAAAAACATACCACCTGGCAAATGCAAATTCTCATCAGCACTACACATTTTTGTAAATGGAACAAGTTCTTGTGTTTTTCTATATGATCTTTTGCACTTGACCTTTAACCTTCAGTTTAAAGTCTGGACTAAAAAATGCTGTCCAGGGAAATCTTCCAAAGCTCCTGAATAAGACTTAGAAAAATGAAAGCTTAAAACCTCAATAGCAAACAAAAGTCAACCAATGACAATGTCTGACAGCCACCTTCAATTCTGAAGTGATGCTTCTGTCATCCAACGACTCAAAGTATTGATTTCTTTCAGCATGAAAAAGCCTAAGCCAATGAAATAGATATAGCAGCATGCCCCTTCCCCCACCCCCGATAATAGCCATCAAGGTTAAAAAAAGGCAGAACACTTATCAAGGTATCTTTTCTATTTCTTCTTGTTTTAATGGACTGGATGCAATGTATTGGCTTTTCATCTCTCCAACTTGCTGCCTCCACCCCCCATCATCATTTATCCAGGCTTTAACGGATCTGGAGATTTAGAATCTGCATACAAATTAACTGTCTTCTATGCTATTTGTTACAAAAAAAATGTTGTGGTTTCATTGTACTGTACTGCCATTTCTAGAAAATCCTGGATATTAGTAGTATAATAAAAGTAATCACCCTCAAAAGGGTCTTTTGGGGGGGATGTTAGAAAGGCTAGAATCCTAGGTTATCTTAACTAAACTTTCAGCAGTAGGAATGATATATAAAATATAGCAATGTAAGGTTTTTACACAATGCTGAGAAGCTTCCTCTCTGTTAAAACAATGAAAGAAGCATATTGGACATTCCTTATTTCTGATTCAAATATTTTCATACTTGGGGATCTATAGCCAAAATGCCACATGTATCTTGCATGAGAGATAGGTTTTCAAGTATTAAAAAGATTTCTGCCCCAACAAAGCAGCATAATAAAAGTTAAATGGCACATATGTTGGCTGACTGAGTTGGAAAAAAACAACAGCTATGTGACAGATAGAATGGAAAGATGTGCCTGAAGAGAGAGGAGGAACAGGAGAATAAAACCGTCTTTGTGTGGACTACTCACTTTCTGGTTTCATACTGTGAGTCTACTGAAGTATCTGAAAAAACTGGAAAGTAAAAGCTGGCCACATACATCAGTATGGACATTTTAATATATATCTCTTATTTGTTTATTTGTGAGTATGGGTGGATACATCCCACCTGTGTATATCCCACCTCATATCCAAAGATCTCAGGGAGATATACAATGTCAATTTAAGATATCAAATAACAGTTTATAAACTAAATATATATATTAAATCATTCTCACTTAAAAACAGACAATTTAAAATCAGTTAAAATAATCCCAACCACAGCACATGTGTGATTTGGATAAAATCAATCAAATCCTGAAGTAAATTTTGATTTAGTTTGCGGCAAGGAAATACCTTTATTAAGAAAAATGTCACAAACAGGTTGATTTGGGGCTCCCAGAATATTTGGGTTTGGGAATGGTTTAAGAGCCATTGCCGGAACCAAAATCATCTCAGGGCTGTAGAAGATGCAGGAACAAATACACAACAAATGGCTGTACTTCCATTAATCAGAAAATATAAAGGGCACCAATTGCTTAGTTCTGCCATAATAGCAGGTAAGAAAATGTAGTATGTAATTACAAAATATAGCAAAGAAGAAACTTAAGTTTGTATTTGCTAAGATGTTTTAGAATGTAACAGTAACAATCTCTTTTTTGCAGCCACAGCACTCAACCACAGTCAGAGCCTTCTGAATCCTAACTCAAGATACACACAAATAGTGTATATTATGATAGAGACCTTTTTTTGGCATATCAATGGACAACATTGATATTTTTCTCTACAGTCCCACAATCCTTTTTTCTTAACTGCTTGGAAACTACTGTATGTGTGAGTAAAATCATAATCTTTTATGTATTCCCCAACTATGTATGTTGGATCTTAAGATCATTCTCTAACATTGCTTTGTTCCTAAATGGAGTCTCACCTTGCATTCAAAAGAGTCTGTGGATGAATCTTATCAAATCTTGAAAGGACTAGTATAAGTCCTGACTGGAGATGAACTAAGGTTCAAAACACATTCAGAAATAATCTAGTTTGAGACCACTTTAACTGTCCTGGCTCAGTGCTAGGGAATCCTGGGAACTATAGTTTATTGTGGCACCAGAACTCTCTGACAGAGAAGGCTAAATGTCTGACAAATTTACATTTCCCAGAATTCCCTAGCACTGAGCCAGGGCAGTTAAAGTGGTCTCAACCTGGATTATTTCTGCAGTATGTCTTGATCCTAAGAACCAAAGTCAGATTCTACATCCAGAGCTCTGGTACCTTAACAAACTATCAATTCCCAGAATTCCACAACACTGAGCTGTGGCGGAAAGTGGTATAAAACCAGATTATTTCTGCAATGTAGATGCAGCCCAAGAAATTTTATTTATTTATTTATTGCCTGAAAATACACTAACTGAGGCAGATTAGGCTCTTCCAAGCTTTCTGTTTTGTTCTGTTATGTGGAGGGGCTGGGGCACACAGAAACAATGTCCCTCTAACATTTTAAAGGTGGACAGGAGTGACAAAAATACAGTACATCAATTTTAACCTGCTAAAAGGATGTCCATGATGGGTCTACTTTTATCCTTGTTTATAAGGCCTATAGTTATGCAACCTAGACTTTAAAAGTTACTTTTTTTACAAAGGTTCTTATCAATTATACAATATAATTTTACTACTGTACATCTGAACTGACTATTTAAATAATATTGGAAGGACTACTTTTATAAAAGTTCTAGGGTCTTCCTAAGACAGACACAACTAAAATGAATGTGGAAGAAATTCCACAATTGTTGCATGTTCAAAGACCAACTCAACTTTCAGAATTGCACACCTCTTTTTTAAAAGGAAAAACATGAAAACTAAAGCTCTAAGATGCATTAAGACTTTGCAGACATCATAACTGTGCATCAATAAAACTGGAAAATCATGTTTAACGCCAGTGATAGTCAGTTTCATCAATATTTTTTTTCCTGTTCAAGTGCATAGAGTATCTGGGAAAAGAAAACTGTATTAGCTACAAAATCAGATTGTAAATGTGTTTAAAATAATTAAATTACAGGTAATCATATTAACTGCATCTCCCTTGCAGTATATCATGCTTTCATCAAATCAGTCAAGCTAGAATACAGTGAGAAATACATATTCTGAGAGCACTATTCTTCCCTGTTTCATGTTTTATGAATTGGTCACAGTACTGACTGCTGAAGCACAGTTCAGAATCAGAAAAGAAAATATAACATTAGTAAAAACTTATCCAGATATAGTGAAAGACATATTATACTTTTGTGTAGGAAGCAGTATGGCACCCAATTAAAAAGCATACATTTTCTGAAAGCACAAACAGCTTAAGTTTCTTTGTGCATGCTTACAATATGCAGATATGGACAAAATGCTTATGGAAAGAATTACTACATGTGACAATTACTCCTGGGTTGAATATTACTAATGGGTACTATCTGGACATAAACTATTAGAATTATTCCAATTTAGAGATTAAAAAGGGTAAGTGTTAAACTGATCACCTAAAAAAAATCAGGCTTCCACTCACTATGCTACACTTACTGTCTCAAGAATGGCATTACCATACTCTACAAAAAGAAGAAAACAGATCCTCTGCAGCAACAGATCTGAGTTGAAGATAAGCTACCTACATCCCAGACTACTCTTTGGTGTACTTCCACCACCAAGTTTTCTCCATTTTTATTTCCTAATGTCCTGATTTAGGCATCTAAGTAAAAGTAAATAATTGGTCTAACTTTGATCTTGATCACCAGAGTCTGTAGCTCAGAACACATGGTATTGTCAAAGTTTATTTTAAAAATTAAAGAAAAAGATCCTCATTTTGTTAATAGTTTGCAATATCTATCTGAGCTATGTTTTCATGTTCATAGCAAACATTTTATTGCACAGAAAAGTACTTCTTCTTGCAGAGGAAATTATGCAGCTGAACAAGAAGCAGCTTCAGATTCACTGTTGAACTAGAAAGTACTGGTGTAAGGGTTTATCTAGAAGAGTAAGCAAAGGAATATAACAAAATAGTACTAGCGCATTCTTTTTATTTCATGATTTCCACCACTAACCAAGCAGCATTTAGTCTTCCTCTTGTTGTTGTTGATGATGTTGTTATCATTAAAGTATTTGTGATCTATCACAGAAAATATTTTTGGTCTACTCCCTAAAATACAATGGAACATTAAGAAACAATCATATGTTTTATTCTTGATGAAGGCCTTGAAAAGAGAGTTCACTTTATTCTGGAGAGGCGTATCAAAGTAGATCTCACCAAACAACAGAGGCGCATCATCTAAGGATCTTTTTCACATTAAGAATCCTATTAGAAGGAAAACACTAAAAGGTAATTGAATTTCCCTCAGTTATCTTCATCTCTGTCAGCTCCTGCTACAATAACTTACTCTCCAGAGCACAGATAACTCAATTCTGTCCAGCAAGCATATGTTATGAATCTCCAAAGCAAACTTGTCTAAATCATTCTGGCCTTCTATCAAGGTTGGCTGTGGATATGAACTCTGACAGAAAGCAAACAAATTTATTTTTATCTTTTCAATAATTCACTTTTTCATGGCTTGATAGAAGAATCTAAAGACATTTATGTTTCTAGTAATTTTGGCATTATAAATACTGAATGAAGACTGACTGCAATTAATGCCTGTTTAGCCTGCCATTTTGTTATTTACATTTTATAGTAGAAAGATAATTTGATGTCAACAGCAAAGATCTCCAGCAGATTTCTCTCAGGTAAGCCATTACTTTCAGTTACCACAATTAGTAATATTAGTATATATTTGTGTGTGTGTGTGTGTGTGTGCGCGCACGCGCACGCTTTCAAATCATCTGTCAAATATGGGAACCCCATGAATTTCATAGTGCTTTCTTAGGCAAGGAATACTCAAGAGATGGTTTTGCTAGTTCCATCCTCTGAAATATAGCCCAAAGGACCTGATATTCATTGGTGGTTTCCCATACAAGTACTAACCAGAGCCAACCCTGATTAGTTTCCAAGATCAGACAGGACTTTAGGGTTCTGAAGCCCTGGTTGTGGTGATGGTCATGGTGGTTCTGTGCCTTCAAGACCTACTTTGCCTTTAATTAAAAAAAATAATATTATGAATTCATTGTTTGTCGTAACTGTAAACTGGTACTCAAATGAAAGGCTTGAAAAAGCGTTCAGCTTAACAATATTATTTTTAAATATGTAGGTTAAAACATAGTAAAAACCACTGATTGCTATCCATATGTAGAGTATGGTTTTATATTCGTATTCTATACTAAATGGAAACTGAAATACTTTAAAAGTATACTGTCTTGAGAAAAACTATGGCAGAAATAAAATTAGTACCTATGAGAACTGAATTCTGAGAGTTGAATTATCAACTGTACTATCAACTGTAGACAGAGATACAACCAAAGATAAAGTGGGCAAAGAGACATATATAGCCTGTGCATTTGGCCACACAATTCAGGAACATACCCTTGGCTTCCACATTACAATGGTGGTGGTCTCATGAACCAAAAACTGCCCAAAATTACACTTAAATCAATTATAATATATTGTTCTAGTTCTGACTGTTTTATTACTAAATTCGTTCTCTTCCTACCAGCTACTGTATATCCTATGGGCCTTTCACACACCAATGGCTCTTAAATGGGTTGTTTGGTCAAATGAAAGGCCCATCATATCACATCTTGGCATATCTGAACCCTACTGTTCTTGACAATTCCTGGCCAGTCTCCAATATCCTGTTAAAAGGCAAGGTACTGCACTATGCCATGCTTCCTTGGCCAAGGTTCTGCAGGGTAGCCCAGATCCAGGTACTACCAGATGAAACAGATTATCTAGACTTATTTTAATCTGGCTTTATAAAATAGAGATAATTTTGGTCAGTGCTTCCCAATTTTTGGCCCTCCACGTCTTTTGGACTTCAGTTCCCAGAAACCCACCTAACCTGTTTGGCTAACAATCAGAAATTCTGGGAGGTGAAGGTGAAACATCTAGAAGACCAAAGTCTGGGAACCACTCACCTATACCAAGAGCTGGACAGGGTGTGGGCATCCCTGCTAAACCTCGCAGTGGATTTCAGAACCATTGACCATGGTATCCTCTTGGTTGTCTCTCTGAGATGAGATTTAGGGTCTCTGGTCCTTCTTGGAGGGGTGAGCTCAGAAGGTAGTGTTGGGTGATTCCAACACTATGGCTAAAATATCTTCCAACCACAGTGAAACATAGAATCATAGAGTGGGAAGAGACCACAAGGGCCATCCAATCCAATCCCTGCTATGCAGGAATACACAAGGGCTCTCTGTTTTGCCCCTAAATCCAGAATTTAATGAATGTGCAAATTACTCAATTAATGTGTAAATTTTGCACATAAAAATATTTTGGAGGAGGGATCAGGGTTTCCAAATCTCACGCCTCCTTTGATCAACTCTCCTGACCCCCTGGGAGTCCCAGTCCACTGTTTGAGAACTGGTCTAAGTGCTTCTAAAGAGCTTTCAACCTGCCAAAATCATGGCCTGTGCTCAATGCCTCCTATCTATATGCTATAGTAATATTCATCATAAAAAAATGGTACAGGATCATCCTGGATGATCCTCATAACAGTTTTGCTGTAATTTTCATTTAAATTATTTTACTTTAAAAAAACAGAGAGAGACTGAAGATGATGTGGGAAGGGGGAAGGAGAACTGACCATGTGTACATAAATGTATAACAAAAGAAATACCTTCTAAGGGAATTCAGTATCTGAGATTTAAACAGATGAAAAGTATACCTGCTGTTCAGTTGAAAGAAAAGCAAGCACAACAGAAGGGAGAACCTTTCTTTTTGCACAAGAGAAGATGAACAACATGTGCCTTTTGAGTAAAACAAGACCACATTTGCATTGATATTCATATTAATATTCATATACAACATAAAACATAAAACAAAACATGTACACTTTATTGCTAAACTACAGCCTATAAATTGGCACAGGGTGAAAATTAAGGCAACATAGAAGTCCAAGTCATATGTACAAATGAAGAAACATAACCAAAGGGAAAGGGCAACAAATTTTACAGCAGCTGGAAATGTGAGATTTAATTATTGGAGGGAAATCATGCAGAGAAGTTAGCTGCCTAATATGATTTACAACAAAAAGTAAAAGTCAGATGAATATCCCAATTAAATTGACAAAATGTCAATAATCAAAACATGGACTGGTTGCAATTTGTGAAAGATACATGATTTATTACTGCAGTTAAAACAAAAAGAAACAAAGCACATTAAACACAGAAAACTTCATTTCCAAATATGGGGTGGGGAGATTAGTTAAAAATAGCAGCTATCGATATAACTGTGAAACTAACTGGTAATTAACAAAATCAGTATTCTAACAATATGCTTCTAAATTCTTTTATATTGTTTAAATCAGTAGTTCTCAACCTTTGGTTCTTTGAGTTGTTTTGGATCTCATTTCCCAGACACCTCAGCTAATGGCTGGGCATTCTGAACAATGGGAGGACCAAATACTGAGATCCACTGGGTCACAAAAATTGTAGTGGGTAAAATGACATCCTTATGTAATATGGGGAACAGCAAGGTTTGCTGGGGGAAGGGGTCCAAACACTTTCAGTGTATGGTTGATTAAATCTATGGATGCAGAATCTGTGGATACAGAGAGCAAACTAAACATTCTTTTAGAGTGTTTTAAATTGCTTCTTATAGTTTTAAACTATATTGAACTTTTTTGACTATTTACCACCCAGAGATCTCAAGATAAAGGAAAGAATGGAAATATTTTAAATAAATAACAAAGTTAGCAATGTATCTATAGAGCTGGTAGATACATTTGCAGCTTTGACTTTAGCTGATTTGATGCTCTCTAGGAATCTCTAGGATCTCCAGAAAAATTCTGCTGGAAGTTGACCATACAGTTGAATTGAAGGACCTAAAGACTCCTAGAGAAAACATTTCTCTTGGCTTTACTAGGTCCTGCAACATGATTCTATGGTCAAATTCTGGCAAATGTTGACCACAGAGTTCGGCTGAAGGGCCCAGAAATTCCTAGAGAGGTGTTCTCTCAAGTTGAAAAAGTACTATTTATTTGTGTTTTTTTTTACTTGCAAGGCGAGTCCTGTGCCCCTAACCCCAGTGAATGTGGAGGGACAAGTGTACCAGCAGTCCTTTCCGATTCGTGAGGGATATGTTCCAGACCCCCATGAATCGCCAATATTTGAGCCCCACTGCTTACAATGAGGGCCCCTCCTGTGTGCAGCACTGCACACACGCACCATTATATCCCTCCCGGCTTGCCATCTGCGAAAGACCAAGGGATGCGAATGGCAAGACCCTAAATCAGGAGGAATGACTGTAGTTGTTTCTCATATTTTTCTGAATATATGTTTGCATTTTAATCACTGCCATAAAATGCCAAAACAGATTTATAAATTAACGCATGCATTTCATACATTACAAAAAGTGAAGATGTAAGTTTGCATCATAAAGCATCATAAAATCACCTGGAAGCCATGCCACAGGTTACACGCTGGCCGGTTTCTGGGTAAGTTGGGCGTGTGGCATTCAGACACCACTTGTCCCAGAGCTGGCAAAGGGCCCCAAATAGGATTTTTCTGCTCCCCATTTGGGGTGGAAACTAGCTGTGGAGTGCGGTTGCCACAGCCCAAATTTGATTCTCTCAGGGGCAGTGTCACACTGCCCCTTCAGTGCCATCTATTTTGCCCCTAAGTTTACTCAACTTAGCTTCCAGGGAGAGTTCTGGCTTAATCTATTCAAGAACCCCTTTTTTGTCTTTTTAGCTTTTCAGCACTCTTCTCCAGCACCACATCTCAAATGAATTCATTTTCTTCCTATCTGCTTTCTTCACTGTGCAGCAATCACAGCCGTATATGGTAATAGAGAATACAATGGCTTGAACGACTATAACTTCAGTGTTCAGATGCATATCTTTAAACACTTTGGAATTCTGCATTTACAACATCTCAGTTTGCATTTAAAGATCTCAAAGCTGGCATTCTCAGAAAAAAAATTAGCGTTCAGCTGTAATTTGTAAATGGGGATTTTTAGAAAGATCACTTTACAGAGACCTGCTGTTTTTTGTTAGCTCTACATTTAATGTGAACGCTCCATTTCAATCGCTTCCTTCAAATTGAAATTAAAATCTTTAAAATTTGTTTTCCCAAAGCAACAAATTTCATAGAATCATATAGAATCATAGAATAATAGAGTTGGAAGAGACCACAAGGGCCATCCAGTCCAACCCCCTGCCATGCAGGAAATCTAAATCAAAGCATCCCTGACAGATGGCCATCTAGCCTTTGTTTAAAGACCTCCAAGGAGAGACAGTCCACTACGCTCCGAGGGAGTGTGTTCCACTGTCGGACAGCCCTTACTGTCAGGAAGTTCTTCCTAATGTTGAGGTAGAATCTCTTTTGATGCAAGCTACAGCAAAAGACAAACTCTATTTTATGCATAAAATTATTAAAAATATTGCAAATAAAATTACCTTCAGACTATGTGCATAAAGTGCATATGAAACATAAATGTATTTCATGTTCAGACTTGAGTTCTATCTTCAAGATATCTTATTATGTATATACAAATACAGTGGTGCCTCGGGATACGAAATGATCGGGTTACGAAATTTCCGGGATACGAAAAAGTTGGATTGGCAAAAACTGTTTCGGGTTACGAAATATTTTTCGGGTTACGAAATTCATTTCGGCGCGAAATTCAAATGCTGCAAAGTGCAGCTATAGGCTTTCCAGTGCTAACGGAAAAGTGTTTCGGGTTACGAAATTTTCGGGTTACGAAAGGAATGGCGGAACGAATTAATTTCGTAACCCGAGGCACCACTGTAGTTTTAATTCAAACAGTACAATTCTGCACTTCCCAAAACTAAGCCGTGTTTAGGATTACATGGAAATCTTGTGAGTTCAAGAGAACTAAGGCATGGTCCACAGAGAAGCTATGGCTGCCTCCTCCAATTTTGATAAACAGAAGTGCTGTCTTTCCTGTAACCTAGTTTCTGTGTAAGTTCAAGATGATGTGAATTAAGCCCCTTGAGCCATCATACTGAGACATATCAGAGCCAAGGCAGCATCAAATCAGGAAATGTCAACCAACACCTGCTTTGGATGGTTCAAAGACATAAGAAATGTACAGACAGAAATACTTTGAAACAGAATTTCTTAAAAATATTGTTTAACTGTTATTGTACAAAAAGTGTATAGTTAATGGGGAAAATACTATTACTAGCAGGAAAAGAGGAGCTAGCTATCCACCTAATCAATGAGGCCATGTCACTCATGGTGTGTCTGCATAAAACCAGAGTATAAATTGTCACCCTTGTCGCACTCCAATGATTATCAGACAATGAACTAAAAAAGATGTATATTTCATCTCCACAGGACTGTCTAGAAACCCTTGATTCTTTGATGTAACAAATGAAACCTGCATGCTATTTCACAAGCACAAAATGACACTGTAGATATCTGACAACATCTCTGTTCGCAGGAGCGGGTAACTAGCTCTAGATGAAGTGCAGACAGTTTATTAAACAATGCACAGCATGAATCCCAAGGCCAATACAGATGATCTTTAAAACATTTCCACTGTCCGAGTAAAATATGCTTTCAACTTCTTAAGTGTTTTAAAACCAAAACGTGTGGTTTTAAAAACACGTAAGTAGGATAGTATCATTCAATATAAAACTGCTTATTCTGTTATATTTCCATTTTCTTGGGTAGGCTGTCATGTAAAAATTTTATACACACATTCAAAAAAGAGATCAATATAATTAAATGAAATTTTCCTATAATAAATATTATTATATATGTTACTATATTATGTTTTACTTCAATTGGGCATTATACCTTGAATTTTCTGAACCAGGCAAGTTTTATGCTTCAGCAGAAGAAACCTTTTTACAATTTATTTTTGTAATACATAAATGGATGTTTTGTTTGCACAGATCACACAATTAATGCACAAAATATTAATTAATGCATATGCTTATATTTTTGTGTAGCAGTAATTACATCACTGTAGTTCATATGCAAAGGTTTATTTCTTCAACATTCATACCATCATGTGAACAAATTTCTTGTTGTTCTAATTCCCCCTAGAAAATTGTGAGCATGAGTTATAAAAGATGTACCAGCTAGAGGATCTAAAATATAATTGTTTAATTGTCAAAGGCAGCTAGCTCTAAAGCCAATGTACCATAATCATATTTATATATGTAAATGGACATTTTAGCTGCTCTGACCCTATTATTGATTAATATTGTAGCAACACTGTCTCAGTGATACACTCTAGTTCTGTCCTTCACAGTGTCTTCACCAATTCAAATCCCACTATAGTCACTTGAAAACGCACAGACAAGCTGTTATAAGCCAAAAAAAATTCCTTTTGATTTAATGCTACTATCTGGATCATTATAAATTTTTGAAAAAGTGTTGGACTAAATTTGCACAAAGGTCAATTTGATTTACAAAGCTTGGTGAATTTGATTCCAACAATATGTTGTTATTGCTGTTTTATCAAATAGTTAAAATTCCTCTTTAAAAAAAGCAAGAAAGAACATAAGCCACTACCACAAGGACAGTCAGAGACATTATTCTTGAAAGCTTGAAGTATGAGAGGATTAAGGAATCATACTGATAAGGTTATAGTTCAGCATATCCATTTGCAACACTATGTCAGAAAGGATAATGCAATCCTAGGGTGCATGAAGAAGGAAATAATTTGGAGTTCCATACCAACAACTCTCTGTATGAGATTTAAGTAAAACAATTATTACCAGACTAAACTTTGAGTTCTGAAATATTATCCATATTCAGCCAAAGAAATAGAACATTTTATGTCAGAAGGCAGTTCAGAATCTTATCACTGCAAACATGTGAGTCACTTCATAGAAGCAGAATACTACAAGTTATCTTAACAGTAGTTTGGCATATTAAATAGCGGAAACAGAGTCACCAAGGCGTATGTCATCCCTGTTGATCCACAGCTTTTGATAGTAAATAGTACTATAAAAATAGCACTATATTTAACCACAAGTTAACTATGTACAAAACTCAACTGAAAACTTTTATCTATATTATATACCACATGTTGTTGGTCTATATTATACCAGGTGTTGTTGTTGTTATTGTGTGTCATTTGATTTATAATGACTGTCAAAGGGTTTTCTTGGCACAATTTGTTCAGAGGGTGTTTGCTACTGACTTCCTATGAGGCAGATAGTGACTTGCCCAAGGACACCCGTTGGGTTTCCATGGTCAAGCATGTATTTGAGCCCTGGTCTCTCAGTTGAGTCAAGTCAAGTGTACACCACACTGGCTCTCGTATTAAATATTACACTGGATTAATTTATGGTGCAATCCCATTCAGGTCTACTCAGAAATATGTAACGTTGGCTTCAATGAAATTTACAATCAGGTAAGTGGGTACAAGACTGCCGCCTCAGCAACCACTATGACCATCAAAATATGCGAGGACATCCCATACAACTTGAAATGGTACAGTAATGGATGAATTTCACATGATGTTCTGAAAGTGGCAGATTCAAAATAAATGTCAATATGATGCTGTACAATTACTACTAGTAGTATGAGTATAAAGTGAGGTAGAAGCTGCAGTAAGAGAAATCAGGGGGAAATAAATCACCAGGAACAGATGATATTCCAACTGAACTACTACATCCAGAGAGACAATATCGGCTCTAGTGTTAATCAGCATATGTCAAGAAATATGGAAAACAAAATGGTAGGTAATAGATTGGAAACAATATTTATCCCCATTCCCATCCACAAAAAAGGGGTTGCTAAAGACTGCAGCAACTATAGGAGCATAGATTTATATTACACACAAGCAAAATAATCCTTAAAATTCTGCAATATAGACTCCAACCATACATGGAGAGAGAAATCCCAGAGGTGCACGTGGGGTTTAGGAAAAGAAAAAGCACTAGGACTATGTGGCAAACAGACAATGGCTACTAGAGACTCCCCCCCCCAAAAAAAAAAATACAAAAGGAAATTAACATGTGTTTTATAAATTATAGCAAAGCCTTTGATTGCATAGATCACAAAAAGCTATCGTGTGCTGTTAAATACATGGGAGTGCCATCACATCTGATAGTCCTGATGAGAAACTTGTACTTAGGACAAAAAGCTACTGTCAGAACAGAATATGGAGAAACAGAATGGTTCCCAATTGGCAAAGAGGTCAGGCAAGACTGTAGCCTTACAACATATCTGTTCAACTTGCATGCAGAAAATATCATACAAAGAGCAGGCCTGAACACAGAAGGAGGACTGAAGACAGGAGGAAGGAATAGCAACAGTCTGAGATATGCAGATGACACCATAATACTAGTAGAAAACATCACAGACTTGGAACAACTACTAAGGAAGATTAAGGAAAAAGTGCAAAGGCAGGCTTACTGCTGAATATAAAGAAAACAAAAATAATGACCATGGAGGATCTACACAAATTCAACCCAAACAATAAGGAAATCAAGATAATTAAAGGATTCCTGTACCTTGGATCAAACACTGATCATATTGAAGACAGCAGCCAAAAGTCAGAAGAAGAGAAGGAATGGGGAGGGCAGCTATAAAAGAACTAGACAAGACCCTAAAGAGTAAAGATATACAACTGAGCACGAAAGTTACAATTGTACAAGCCATTGTATTACCCATTACCATGTTTGGATGTAAGAGCTGTACAGTGAAACATGTAGATAAGAAGAAAATCAACTCATTTGAAATGAGGTGCTGGAGAAGACTACTGAGGATACTGTCCACAGTCAAAAAGACAAACAAGTGGGTCCTAGAACAGATTGAGCCTGAAATCTTGCCAGAGGCTAATATGATTATGTTGAGGCTGTCGTACTTTGGCCACATCATGAAAAAACATGACTCACTGGAAAAGACAATAATGTTAGGAAAGTTGGAGGGATGTAGAGAGAAAGACCACAAGCTAGATGGATGGACTCTATTAAGGAAATCACAGGTATGAATTTACAGGCCCTACCCAGAGCAGTGGAGGATAGGCAGTCTCAGAGCTGTCTCATCCACAGGTTCACCATGAGTTGGGATCAAATTGAAGGAGGTTAACAACAACGACAAGAAAGTAGAAGCATTGCCAGCAGCAGCAGCAACTGCCTTTCCCCCAAAACTGGTGCTAAGGATGGCTTACAAATTAAGACAAACATAATACAGTAAAAACATACAAAAGGTCAACATTAAAACAGAATCCAACATGAAAATGAGAATGGCATTGAAACAATTTGAAGTACACAGCTGAAAATATATTAGCAAGTGCATTTAAAAATAGTACAGAATCTTATTTAAACCACTTTCTTTTTTCCAAGTTACAGTTTTCAAAAGCTTGGCAGATTTTTAAAAAATCTTTGCCTGCTGATAGGACAGCATGGGTGTGTGTGTCCATTTTAGCCCTCATAGAAAGAGATGTCCAGAGTCTAGAGACAGCCATTGAGAAGAAGCTGTCAGTATTCTTACAGTACCTGCAAAAACATTCCCTAAAGAAAATATCAAGTCTGGGGTGGGAGACAGTAAAAAAGAAAGAAAAATACAGTATAGTAGGCATTACAGGCAATCCTATGCTACTTGCAAGGCAAGATAAGTAATATTTTTTAAAAATTAAATTTTGTGTATACCCAAGGTACTTGCATTTTTAACCTAGCAGAGTTCTGCCTGTGCTTCCAATTAAAACTCTAATAGATATTGATCAGATTGCAGTGCATATTACAAGAATTGCATTTTACCTCAAATTCAGCATGCCTGTGAATATCTTCAGCTCTTTGTCTACTCAAGATAAATTCTGCTTCATTTGCTACTCTCACTAGATGATCCTTCATTGTTTGGCTCAGCAACCTGTAAATAAAAATCAGGAGCAAGTCAGTGGTTAGTGAATGCAAAAATACTGTAGAGCATTTTCAGACTAACCACTCAAATGAACGAGGTCCAGCAGTATAATCCAGGAAGGAAGTTCAGATAATAAGTGTTCCTTGCTAATTCCAAGCTATGGACTTGGTTTACATGTATTGAGTTACAGATGCAGAGTGGCTGCCTCCATTGAGGTGAATGGTGACTATAGCTGCATCTACACTGCAAAAATAATGCAGTCTGATACCTCTAACTGCCATGGGTCAATGCTATGGAATTCTGGGAACTGTAGTTTTGTGAGACATTCAGCCATCTCTGTCAGAGAGTTCTGGTACTACAACAACCGACTCCATAGCATTGAGCCACAGCAGTTAAAGTGATGTCAAACTGAATGATTTCTGCAGTCCAGACGGCACCCACAATGCAAGTTAAGAGGTTTATTTTCAGAAAGAAATACATGTTCTTTATGCCAGACCTGATTTAGACTTTAGCTAGTACAAGCTACTGACTCAGAACTTGCAAAACACCTATAGCAACCAGAATTCGAAGATATTTAGAATTAATATAAATTCATAGCATTTTCAAACCTAATTTTTTTTTATTATTTTAATTGTAAGAGGCCAACATTTTTTAAAGTATCACAAGCAATTATTCTGCGCAATAATCAGGGAGGCTTTGCCACTTTACAAATTTTTAATAACTTCAAAGTGTGTTAATGTATTAATGTAATGATGAATTACCTTATTAAAGATTGATATAGCAAATTAGCATTATAGTTCTCTCTTAATGACTTAAAATTAATGAACTAATTTCCTTGATGATTTAACATTAATATGTAAATAGCACCGTGAATGTTTCCAAGCTGTGTTGCCTGGACAGTATCTTCTAAAACACTATTAGGTACGCAAGCTTTGTTTAATATATGAAAGCACAATTAATGAAATTTATCCAAGAAATAAATTTGATTCTGTATTCAATTATCATCTTTCCTTCTTAAGAAAGTATATTAATTGTAAATAATACTAACATTTGTTTGCCTGGATATAATTTATTGACAACTAGCACTGAATATTTCAGATTTCAGTAGGTAACATCGGTTGAACTGTTTGCCTCTTGTTTTCTCTGTAAACTTTCCAACAAATTAACCATTTTCCAATGCACAAATATGCCCCCTTTAGGCTTTTTTCCCCTAACATGCCCTCAAGAAATCAGTTTCAGTCTGAGCCATAAAGCACTTTACTGACATAGGTCTCAACAGAGTGAGCAAGACTTACATTAGTTATAAACAAGAGCCTTAGTCATCTGCAAACAACTCTGAAATTTTCTATTAAGTTTACAAACACACATGTTCCCAATTTGCACAAAGATATTTAAATGCCTGCAGAAATGATCAAACAGAACTCAAAGCAATAAAAGCCAAACTTAAAAAAATATACTTTTTTATGAAGGTGAACACTTAACACAAAATACAAAATCACCATGTGGTCTTCAAAACACCAGCAGAATTCTCCTTTCAATTCTTTCAGAAAAACATAAGATATAATTTTATTTTTGCACCACAGCTTTAACACTGTTGCTGCTCCTTTCAGTTATGTATTTCAGTTTTATCTAGTATGTTCTTAAGGTAGTATCTTTAATGAACCAGGGATACTAACATGAACTTGTGAGTTGTAGATTACAATCAAAACAGAAAAACATTTAGTTAACAGTAACCAAGTCAGTAGCTTTGCATTTTAAAAATGTTTTTAAACATGTACGACGATTCTAAATTTTCAGAAGATGAAGTGTAAAAGAGTACCTTTGTTTTGCCTTTCACAATTTTTAAAAGCTGCTTAAAATAAGTTGTCTTTTAAAATATTGCAGACAAAGAAAATTCCAATCAGTGTTTAGTTCAGATGAGAGAGATGGAATATAAACAAAAAATAAACAAATGTTAATGCTAATACAAGAACCACTATAGTGGATTGAGGGTTGGACTATGACTCTGGAGGCCATGATTCTAATTCCTACTCAGCCATGAAAACCAAATAGGTGACCTTGGGCAAGTCACACTCTCTCAGCCTCAGAGGAAGATAAAGACAACCTCCCTCCGAACAAATCTTGCCAAGAAAATTCCATGATTAGGATCACCCTAAGTTGAAAATGACTTGAAGGCATATAACAACTGCTTAAAAAATCCATTTATAACATTTGGAAACAAAACACAGTTGCCCTTCCTTTCTCGTGGACTTTGGATCTGTGTTCTTAATTACTCACGGGAGGGCAATCATCAAGGTAATTAGTTCATTATTGTCAATGGGGCGCACCCCATTCAAGCCTATGGGGCTTGAATAAGTGCGAGTCTCTGTTTTCAGGGGGGAGGTCCAGAATGGATCCCCCACAAAAACAGAGGGTCGACTGTATAACCTTTTGGATAATAATTATTATGGGTCACAATACTGAACAGTAGTTTAACAAACTGAACTCTCTCTTTAACCTGTGGCACAGAATAGATGCTTAGCTTTTTTCTTAAAAGGCTATTTCGAGCTTCGTGTGTTACAGAAAAAGCAATGTGGATATTAAATCTTCCCTTTCCTTTAAACAATTACTACTATACATTGCACACTGTCAAGCTGTAGGCTTTTTGACTTCCTTCTATATCTCAAAAAGGTATCTATATTAAGGTTTGGTCATATTAAATTAATGCTACTCATCCATCACTAATCTACATGGCATTTTTCAAAACAAAATAAAGTCAGGCCCTTATCTGACTCTCCATAGGAGTGGAGAGAAACAACAAAACAGAAGCAAGGATAGGAAGTGTACAAAAGCTTTGCATTGCATCCTTAAGGATTAGTTGGAGAAGAGGTTATGTCTGACCTAAGCAAAAGAAAAAAATAGTTTTTGTGAACTGAGAAGAGGTACCAGTACCACACATGATTTTTAAAATGCAAATATATGCACAAGAGTCAACAAGAGCCATTGGATAGCAATAGCAACAGCAAGTACATTTCTATACCTCTTATCAGCAAACTAGCACTGTTTAAGCAGTTTACAATCTGTAAGCCAATTGCCCCCAACAAGCTGGGTACTCATTTTACTGGCCTAGGAAAAGATGGAAGGCTGAGTGGACCTTGGAGCATCACTCAAGTAAAGATCTTAAAGGGGGAAGAAGTGAAGAAATGAAAGTCACAGGAAGGAATATAATGAGGATGTTCTATTTAAATATATAATAAGGTAGAATAAAAAATTATTTCATGCATGGGCAGTTCAATGATGAAACGGCAAAAGAAGGCTTACTGCTGAACATTAAGAAAACAAAAATAATGGCCACAGTGGTTCTACATAAATTCAAATTAGACAATAAGGAAATCAAGATAGTTAAAGGACCTTGGATCAAACATTGATCAGAGTGGAGACTGTTAATCAGAATAAGACTAGTAATGGGTAGGGCAGTTATGAAAGAACTAGACAAGATTTTAAAGTGCAAAGTTATACAACTGAACACTGAAGTTAAAATAGTCCAAGCCATTGTTTTTCTCCTCATCATGTATGGATGTAAGAACTGGACAGTGAAACAAGCAGATAAGAAGAAAATCAACTCATTTGACATGTGGTGTGAAGAAGAGTGCTAAGGTTACCATGAACAGCCAAAAAGACAAACCAAATGGATCCCTGAACAGGTCAAACTCTCTCTGGTTCAAGGCTTAACTCATTATTAAAGACAATAATGATAGGAAAGGTATAGGATAGCAGAAAGAGAAGAAGACTGCAAGCCAGGGGGATGGACTCAATGAAGGAAGTCATGGGCTAAAGTTTGCAGGGCCTAAGCAAAGAAGTGGAGGATATGAAGCCTTGGAGATATTTCATCCACAGGGTCACTATGAGTTGGAATCAACTCAAGAGAAACCAACAAGTGATACCTAACATGAACTTTACAGGCATTTTTACCTGGGCATATATGGGTACTCAATTAATAAGACTGAATGTACATTTAGTTCTCTTTGCTGATTCTCAATGGTTTTTATTCCATGTAGTAAGTGTCATATTGTAATAACGTATTATTGTTTTGATACTAGTTTTGATTTGTCATTGTTTCAGTACAGATAGCCGCTCTTAGATTTTTATAAAGAGAGTGATCCATGTAGAATTAATTTAAGTAATCTGGAATAGATTTCTCCTTCCAAAATTGAGCTCTGAACACTGTATTTTCAACTGGAACAGAATGAACTCCTGTTTCTTAATTAACATATGTAAGTCAAACCTTCACACTATAGAAATGTTGAATAGTAGATGTTTTAAATGAAATTCGTTAAATCTGCGCACACTTCACACATTGTAAGCATCAGTTTGCAATCTATCAATAAGCATACATGATTTCTGAACAGAAAATGATAGGGGTGGTTGCACAACCATGACCTTCAACATATACTGGCATACTGACATTCCACAAAATCATCAATATATATTTTTCCAATAGAATAATAGAAACAGATTGTTCAGTTTATCTTTCCTTTACAAAAACATAAATTAATAGTATTGTGTAAATTAAGCAACTACCTCAGACTCTATAAGAAAAACAATAACAGCAAATAGTCCATCAGCACATTAAAGATTAAACAGTTTAATACAAGATTAGCTTTCACAGACTATAGCTTTAAAAGACATATTCATTGTTGTTCAGAAATTCAGTATATATCAGCCAGTATAGGGGGAAATGTGGCCTATGTGCCGTATTTGTTCCACAGGTTCCCCAAGGCCCCCCCTTTCCTCAAAACATGTTGGGAAAAATGGCAAAGTGGCTGAAAAACATAACTTCAAGGAAAAGTTGCAATTTAAATGCCCATCGTATACCCTGGCCATAAAAAACAGCCCAAAAATTCTCAATGGACAACTAGATGTATATCATTTCTGCACTGAAGCAGCATACAATACAATGAAACTAACAAAACAGGTCTTAGAAAGAGGAGACTGGGATGGTTATCATGAGTTACATCAAATAATAGTATCCCACAACAAAGATAAGACCTAAGCAATTGGAGAAGTGGGGTGCCATTGACTGGTACTCCACTGTCTTTCTTTTCTACTCTGAATTTCTTATTTGTGAAAAGACAAATCTGTAAAAGCAGAATCAACAGAATCTAGTTACTAGCAGCATCTATACTAGGGGTAATGCTGGCTTTTATACTGGTCAATGACCGAAATAAAGATTGATTGATTGATTGATTGATTGATTGATAATGCCGGCTTAGTATTCTGGAAGCTGTAGTCCAAAAACAAGTTTCCCCCCTGCACCGGTCTCCTCTATTCCCTAGTTTGATACAGGTCACAGGAACCTGGAGAAACACAAATTATGTTCATTTTAATAATGCATTTTATGTCACTAAATGGTTCTTAGGTATAATGATATACAGTAAGCTCTTTGTATCCGTGGGGGTTCCAGACCTCCCCCCCCCCAGCAGATAGCAAATAACGGGGGACCTCATGTCTCGTTCTTCGCAATTGCCATATGCATGTGTTGCCATTGGGGAGAACAGTGCAGAGCCATCCACAGATGTACCAATCCATAGAAGGACCACAGTAATAGTTCTTAATACTTTTAATTTTAATCTAATAATTTTATTGAGAGCCAGCATGCTGTAATGATTTGAGTGCTGGACTAGGACTCAATCTCTATTTGACCATGGAAACTCACAGGATGATCTTGGGCATATCACACGCTCTCAACCTCAGAGGAAGGCAATGGCAAACTCCTTCTGAACAATTATTGCAGCAAACTCTGTAGGTTTGCCTTAGGATTCCCACAAGTTTTCATATTATTTTATAGTTGCTTTAATCTGAATTTTGTATTGTCTCAACTACCCAGTGGATAGAGGAATAATATTTTAAAATGTGCAACATGCAACACTAATATTAAATTAATTTTTTTGTTTAATGCTTAAATTCAGGATATACAAATTGTGTTATGATGAAAAAATTAAATTTATGTTATACATCATTAAAACACAAATTTATTAGTTATCTCTCACACATTTAAATTTGTAAATATTGCCAGTAGGGTCTTGCCTAGAAAAGTGGCATAAAATATCCTGGATAAATAATAAAATAATGATCGATTGCATTTGATTCACCAGAAGTGGTAAAATATTAGCAATAAATCTCAACCAACTTTAACTTAAAAGCTAAGTATTGCATCTAATTTGTTTTAACAGCGTGAAAGAGAGGTATGGTCAGTTACACTATTCCTGTGTCCTCTCTAATATTAGTTGCTATTTCCATATATCCTGTTCTCTCACAATGCAATGAGCTGATCACTGGTTTTGTTTTGTTTTTTAATGAAGGTTTTTACTTTACCTCTTAGGAAACATTTGTAAAACCAAGGGGGGTTAATGTCTCTAAAGCTCATGTCTGTACAGAAAATGCCAGATAAAATGTAACTGGCTGTGTCTTCCATTTCATTATCTCCAAGGATTCATCTGAACCATAGTTCACCCACAGAAATTTGTGCTGAGTACTTAATCTCAAACATTGGAAATTAAGCGGGGGGGTGGGGGTAGTAGTGCCCTTTAAATCTGTTCTCTAACTATACTGCATGTCTTAAAAGATCTTTAAATTAAAATATAGTCTTTAAAGGAACATAACTGAGAAATATTTTAACTTTTGTTTGAATATACAGGCCTAAAACCATACAGATTTACTCTACATTACTAGCTAGCTCAAAGTAGATACATTGAATTAATTGGTGAATTGCTGTGCTTATATTTATTAAAGTAAATCTCATTTATTTAATGGATTCACTCCAGTTGCAATTAACAATTTATTTTGGTCGACAGTGTGAGAATGTTTATGAGATGTTCTTGGCAAGAGATCACATTCAGAATCCTTTTTGACCTGTCCTTTTATTATTATAGGGCTTTCACAAGTAAGGAGAACTTCAAAGAAGACAGTCTTTGTCACTGGTAGACGATTGTTAGAATCCTAGTCAATATGAAAGATGAAGCATCTGAACTCTGCATTCAGTATTTAGAAATACTTGCCTATGTTTGAAAATGACACATTTTAGATGGGGAATTTTTTTGTTACTGATGAGAGTTCTTTTTTCAGCTTAACAAGCATTGTTCCATTTACCTTTTGGGGGAGGGGGTATCCCCTATTAATTGAAAAAGACCATAATTCTGTTTAATGTCATAGTCACAGTTCTGCCAGCATCTTTTGTCAGTTTCATTTTGTCTGCCTATCAGCAAGTCACTATACTAGGTCCACAATGTATACATACATTCAAATTCCTTCTGTATTTCTGTAAAATGAAGGAGTAAATTGTATAAATACAATAAAAAACCAAGCCCTTATGCAGTTATACTTCAACGTCCAGTGTGCACAATGTTAATTATAACTTACAATAAAAAAACTATTACAAAAACTATTGCAAATTTAGGCTTAATTTAAAATAATCTGTAATCGAAATTCTGAAAAGTATTCTTATAGTTAAGTATAAAAATCTAGAGTATATGCAACTTTCCTTTTAACACTTAAAATGGCAAGTTCTAGAAGTTTCACAGACATCATATAACTACAGTATCAAAACAGTATTATTATTATTATTATTATTATTATTATTATTATTATTATTATTAACCTTTATTTATATAGTGCTGTAAATTTACAGTAATATGTTATTACAATATGACAGTTACTAGCAATGAGCCAGGGCAGTTAAAGTGATCCCAAATGGGATTATTTCTGCAGTGTGTTGTGGATCTATGTAATAATGGATACAAACAAGAGTAAACACTGCATCTGGGCACTTTAGGAATAGAATCAGATCTGCAAGATTACCTAAGCAAAATAATATGTTGAATATTTGAATAAGAATACCAAAATTTGCTCATAAATCCAAAATAAATGCCTTGCAAATGAAATTGTTTAGAAGTCAATGATAAAGCAAAGTAACTTGCATATACTCATTTTAAATCATAACCATGTTTCAGCCACGATACAATTAAATAGGAGGAAGTTACCTTCCTTCATTGACAAGCTCAATGAAAGCTAGGCCTGCGTTCTTCTGTATTGAGTTCTGCCATTCCTACAATGCAAAAATGACAAAAATTAAAGGAAAATTAGGTTATAAAAATGCACTTAAAAATGTACTCAAGTTAAAGTAATAACAAAATAAATAAAATTAAATTGGTGCCAGATTTTAGAATATCCAACAGAATATTGTAAGAAATCAGAGCTTTTGATTCAAGGTTCATGCACAGTGAATTAATAAAAGGAAATTGGGTGTGCTAACTGTACCCAAAATTTGCAATATATGTGATCAGCTGATGATCATCACCATAGGACTCCATACAAATAACAGAAACCATCAAAAGAATGACAAAGTCTAAAACTTAAGATTCTGCAACCACAGCTTCATATAAAAGCCCTCAGAATCAATTATATTTCAGAACAAATTGTTACTTTTCCCTCTACCTTGGTTACTCATTCCAAGAAATTCCTTCTTTTCTTTAATTGTGTATTACAACTTTTTATATCTAACATTTTTTCAGTTGGTGAAGCTGGACTGTTGAGCAAGCACTAGAACAGACACCAGGAGGTACTGACCCATATTCCTATTTATGGCTGCTAAAAGGGTTTGAAGTGACTGGTGCAATTTGCTTTTACAAAGCAAAGGCCAACATCTTCAGCTCCTGAGTATTACCAACATTATCTTATTACCAGAGCCCAAATATTCTTGGATTTCTGTAGGGGGCAGCAGTAATATCAAAAAATTTTCCCACCTTCCAAGTGCCCCTACTGCTACTATGGTAATGTCATAAAATGAATGAGGATCGTAGTCAAGAAAAAGATGCTTGGGAAGATGACTCAAGGTATTTCTATAGGAATGTCCTTTATTTGTCAACAATTTTTATTTGAATAGCTATAACTCGATGCAAAGTTCAGCAGCTAAATAGTAAGATATGTTTGTTTGTTTGTTTGTTGTTAGTTCAGCACTAAATCACAAAGTTATAAAGCCATATAAAGCCATAATTACATGTTTATGTTGCTATACATTTTGGGAGTGTAATGTATTATCACAACACTGAGTGTTAAAGCAACTGTCAATCTTGCTAAGACATTGCTTTTTTATCTCAATATGCCTCTTCTATAATTTTAGCAATCTTTCATGAAATACTGGCCACATTTCGGGGGGGGGGGGGGGGGTGATAAACAGAAAACCCAATAATTTTCTCTTATTGACACCACTGAGACACTGAGAGACACATGTTTGTGTCGACAAACAATGGCTTTCACCTTGAATTACACTTACTAGATTGCTTCAAAACTTAATTACTTAAGACATAAATTGCCAAAACTAAAAAAGAAAAGGCATTTATCATTACTCCTTCAACATAATTCTGTGTATCATAGACAAATATCAAAGAAGGCATTAGTCTAAACAAATTTTATAAGGCACAAGTGAGTATTCCCCTAAGCAAGTTTTAATAGTCAGAGAGGGAGGGAAAATGTAACAGTCACTGTCTTTCATGTTTAATTCAATATTTCAACACAGCGCATATACCCACTACTGCTATTACACTCACAGAGCTGACTGTGTTGTTATGTAGTTATTCTTCTCCCTTAGGTGCTGATGAAAAACATATTAAAAGCCTCAAAGTCAACCACTAATGTAGCTGAATAACTGCAGAATGCATTACAGCACTATCCATAGGAAGGACTGCAAGAGGAGATTGACCAAGTCAATAATTTCATACATCTGATAACTGACTACAATTTCCTGTGTCTATAAAATGTTTACTGTTTAGAAACTGTCCTAATGTACACAGTCATTATACATTGTGAAATCTATACCAAATCTATAACACATTAGAAGTGACAAAATAATTGTGAACAGCTCCTAAAGTGGAAATAAAGGTTGGGTCTCTCTTATCTGAAATGCTTGAAGCCAGAAGTGTTTTGGATTTCAGATTTCTCATACATATTGAGATAGCTTCAAGACAGGACCCAAATCTTAACACAAAATTCATTTATGTTTCAAATAAACCTTTTACAGTGAGCCCTTCTTATCCACAGGGAATTCGTTCTGGACCCCTCCCCCCCCCCCAGTGAATGGCAAAAACCACTTGGACCTCATGTCCTGCGGTTTTCAATGGCAGCGCTTGCACACACACGGCTGCTCTTCCATGACCATGTGCATGTGCAGCCACTAAGTCAATGGGGCTTGCCATCCACAGATGCTCAAACCCATGTGGAGCAGGCGCACTGTACACATAGCCTGAAGGCAATTTTATACATTTTTAAAAAATAATAATTTTGTGCATGAAATAAAATATGTGTGCATTGAAACCATCAGAAAGCAAGTGTGTCACTATCTCAACCTGCCATGAAAAAAGTTTTAGTCTTTGGAATATTTCAGATTTTGGAATGCCAGATACGGGAGACTGAACATAAGGGAATGTCAGATAAGAGAGACTAAAGTGCTAAAAAAAATCTTGGCAGGGCAGATTAGGGAATGGATCCTGAAGAATGGATTCTCCATCTCATATTCTTTTAAATCAGTTCTTGGAATCTGGCGTTGAGAGAAGGCAGACAATTAAGAAACAAAGGTAGAAAGCCACATCTTGTCTGTCCAGAAAGTCCATACTTCATGACAAAAGTAAATAATGTACACATCAATTATACGATCCTTCTGAAGAGAGCTATGAGGCCTGAACTGACACAGAATTATAATATGTTTAGAGCAGGAAGGGATCTTGGAGGTCAAGTAGCTCAACTGCCTACTCAATGTAAAATTTTTGCAGTGTCAATAGATGGCCATCACCAATACTCTACCGAATGAGAAACCTAGCCAACCACTTTCTGAGGCAATGTGTTTTAGTACTTCAGAATTAACATCTCTAAATGTTCAACCAGAGTTTGCTTTGTTGCAATTTCCACCATTACATCTAATTCTGCTCTCTGACAGATCATAATATATGTGATCACCTTTCAGATATCTTCAAACACTTAACATGTATTCCTCAATCTCTTTTCCAGACAAGTACTCATTATGCCATGTCCCAGCCTCCAAACCTCTGATATTACTTTATTTACAAGATTTTATCCTGAGACAATACAGTCGCCCTCCTTACTCACGGATCTCAGATTCACAACCTAGATTATGCACAGAGGGGCAGCCTCCATTAATTCTAATGGTGTGTGCAGCCAAGGGTGCGCCCTATTCAAATTTATGAGGTTTGAATAAGCGCGACCCTCCATTTTTGCGGGGTGGTGGGGGTCCGGAACAGATCTCCCGTGCAAATGGAGGGCCAATTGTATATATATTGCAGGTTCAAGTTAGAAATAACTCAAAATAAATCATTATTTTTAGGATAGATATTGCATAATTCAACAAGAATCAATATCCTTAAAATGGACATGCTAAAAACTTTGCAGACCCAACAAAACAAATCTAGTGGAGTTGGAGGAAAGGCCTAGACTTCCCTTATAAGTTCAGAATGAAAAATACCCTCCATCTGAATTCAGACAATAGCCCAGCACTTCAACATAGTCCCAGCATTAAACTGTCCATTCATTTGTTTTGACTAAGCCAACAACTGTGCACATGTATTCTGAAAATATTATGAAAGAAGCAGGAAAGCTACTAAACTGCTGCATAATTTTTTTTTCACTTTTAGATGATGTGTTGGAGTGCAGCTATATACAGAAGACAATATATATAAAGTTCTGTACTTTTCAATTACACTTAATAACTTTTCACAAAGATTAGGGACACATAGGCCTACTAAGACTGTTTATATTTTTAGGGAAATCGCTTTTAAAGCAAACAGTGAATAAGTATAACAATCTAGCTGTGCTACACTGAAGAAATAGCATGGCCAAATTCTTTTCCTAATCAATACAAAGAATTTAATTTCAAAAAAGAAAAGGAAAGGAAAAAAGAGGTGATAAAAATTGCCCATAGTTTACCCAACTACAAATTCTCAACATATGATCATCATTAAGCCTCTATCAAGCTTCTGTGTATTGAATTGTACAAATGTGTTCTATTAGTACACAGTCTGACTGCTTGGCAACTTCAGTCCTCAAGACAAATGGCAGTTGCTGCCCTCTGAGGTCTGAAGTCAAGTCTTCAGGGAATGTCAAAGCCCAAATGGAAAAAAAGGATCTGTTCATTAGAGACTGCTCCAGGCTAAAACTTCCAAGGCAGCCATTAAAAGTATATAAGAGCTAATTATTTTATAAGGCTTTAAAACTACAGAATGTATCCAAATGGAAGTGTAAGATTGTTTTCATTTTATTATATTCAAATGAATAATGTAATTTTGCTACAATGCTATTGATAGAATGTATAAAGGAAATCACATTTCTGTTTGCCTTATACTAAAATTAGTGTGTTAACAGTTCTACCAACACAAAAAAGAGCAGTTAGACTTATTTTTGTTCCACATGAAACAGGCCCAGAAATTATACATACAGATACATATATATACACATTAAGATATAATCCAGTTTGTCCCCTCCATGTGCTTAATGTACCTATAGAGCATTCTGTGTGGAATTCCCCGCTGTGATCAGTATATTGGGGGAAGGGAAGGTGAGGATTTGGGGGAACAGTGGAAAAAGGAAACACCATGGAAATTCTCTGTCTATTCAAATGACACTTGTGTTGGGTGGAGGAATAATAATAGTATTAGGTAAAATGACCTATAGGGGAAGCTGTTAATTCTGACAACAGATAAATATTTGTTGAACATACAAACTCAGATCTTTAATAGAATAAACTCATCAGCTACTGATATTCTTAAATGTTTCATTGATGAGATGATGCACATGAAACAATGATTGAAATCATTCGTTTTTAAAACTTCACTTAGAAAAGTGATTATAACTTTATGTCTTCTAAAAAAAACATTTGAAAACAGCTATGCTATCTCAGAAAAAGTAAAATGCAAAGAAAACAGATTGAGAATGATTTATATGAATGCATAGTGCTGAAGTTAATTACAACTAACCCAATAAAATAGTGCCTTTATTATTGTACAACAAGTAATAGCCCTAGACATAGAAAGCAGAGCTCTTTCTTTTGGATTTTTTTTTTTTTTTTTTTTGCATGCTCAGTCCCACAGCACACTACATTAAGAATTAAATAAGTTGTAAATATGCCATACAGAAACAGCAGTTTTTAACTAAAAGCAGAAGACTCCCCTGCTGTTTAACCATTCAGTGTATTCCACTCTGAGCAGGCTTCCCATAAACTGGTGTTATACTGTTGTGTAGTAAATACCTGAAATTACCTTATAATGAGAATTTAATTTCAATACTTAAGGGGGAGTTTACTTCACAACAAAGTTCAAAGACAATGAAAACATGAGGTAACAGTTTATCTTTTAAAGGCAATAAACCATAAGTTTCATTGTGCCATAGTGTCATGTACTGAAAAATGGACACATTTTAAATATTAACATTAATCATTCCTGTACAAAGAGATTTCTGAAAAGCCATGTAGTACCCTGCATATTTATAAATTATACAAATGTAGTGGGCATAACATTCAATTCACCTCACAATTTTTGGAACAACTGTTGGTTCTATACAACAGTCTGAATACCTTTGGCGGGCACCATAAACTTGTGTATTTTATCTTGGGGTAAGAATGAGAATACATCAGATAACTAAATCATCAGACCATGGGGACAGAGAAATTGACATCAGGTCCTTGTCACCCCGTTGAACACATCAGAGTGATTAAACCCAAATTAATGAATATAGGGTTAGAATTGTGAAACATTGGCCCATTTGAAAGACTTTTAATATTGATTACAAATATATAGCTGTGTTAGTCTGTAGAATCAGTATATAGAGAGATCTTGTAGCACCTTTGAGACTAACTTCTTTCAGTTAGTCTCAAAGTTGCTACAAGATCTCTCTACATACTAATATTGATCACTGTTATTTGTACGGAGCCAGAAAACAAGGCTATGACAAATGTATAATAGGTTTTACTTAATGGTCAAGGGAAATAATTCTCAATCTGTAGAACAGATGGAGGAAAAAGAAACCAGACTATTTTATTGCCTTTAGTAAGAGATCAGTCCTTGTGGTCTTCTTCAACTGTCATATATGCAACAATTTCAACAGAGGGCAGAACTGACGAGGAGAAGAAAAACAAAGCTATGTTACTAGGTCTGCTGGGTAGACAAACAAACGGCCTTTGGCCTTTACTTGTCACCTACAACAGCAATTCCAGCAGATTGCTTTAATTGGTTCATCCTACAGGATCATTATAAAAAATTACACTTGTTGGGTAATTCCCTGCTTCCTTTCCAAACCTTATTCCTTTGTGTATCTTGTCCTAAACTTTGACTTGGAAATCAGCATCTGTATCTTTTTGTAAACTGCCTTGAGTCTCAGAGTGGGATGAAGGTGGCATACAAATAATAATCCTGAGAACAGAGACAGTTGCTCTCTTTGTAAATTGTTTTGGGACAAAGCATAGGTACAAATGGCTTAAACAAATAAATGTGTGATAAGTGTTTTTGGAAGGTCTAAGAGATAGAATATATGTGACAGACCTGAAGCAATTACATGTGTAATCATAATTTATATAAACCATAGCTAGAACCTGCAACAAAATGAAGCAACCTGCTTAAAATAATGAGTCCCAGTCCTGGGAAAAGAGGGGGATATAAATATATATAAATAAATAAATAAATAAATAAATAAATAAATAAATAAATAATGCCATCCATGGTGGAACACATGAAACCGAGTATCTTGTCTGGTCTGGTAACACATACCTCTAGTGCAGTGTCCTCTATGAGTTGTCACTGTACATATTCTAGCTTTGTCTGAGCTCCAGACAATTTCAGTTATATCTCTGTCATGTCAATAACATCCCAAATATGTACAATAGGCCTTCTCCTTACATGGGGGATCCGTTCCGGACCCCCCTGTGTAAGGGAAAATCCATGTATGCTCGTGCTCCATAGGAAACAATAGGGCACGTGCATGCGACAATGGTGTGCGTGCACAAGCACGCGTGCCTTTGTTCTTATCATTGTGTGGCTTCCGCGTAAGCAGGAAACCATGTATAGTGCACTCGTGTATGGCACGGACGAACTGTATACAGAGAAACTGGGTTAGGCAACAGAAGTTAATATGGTGATCAAATACTTAGAGGTGACCACTTTCAGAGGCCACAATTTTGTACTTTAGATTTTGCTGCATTTTACTGCATAGCTAATATAGCTAACCAGAATACATTTCCACAGTTTTGTGCCTTTCCCAATGTTTTCATAGTGCAGAAGTTACAGTCCAGCATGGCATACCCATACCAACAGCATCCTATATTTTAAAAAATGATTATGAATTAGAAATCTGTATCCCACAGTAAGTGTTGGCTGACCCAAATCATTCATGCCTGAAGAATGGTTTTTATACAGTACCCCACCAGATTCAGCTCTTTAGTTGAATGAAGATAGTTTCAAAGAGTGTGCCCTTGTGTCTACACCCATCTCAATATGAGATGAACAGCTGTGAACCATTATGATTATACCGTTATAAATATTCTCACTTGTAAATCCTGCTACATGTAATTCACATGCATGTTAGTAGTCTACACTACCAGTGTTAGGTTTAAAAGGCACACACAACACACTCTGTCTCACTTATACTCACCAGTATAAATATGCCAACATAAATGTGACCCAGACTAGCAATGGAGTGTTATGACACAACTAGCAGATTAACAATGAAAAGTGCATAGGCCAATGTGTTTTGTAAGTGCCTATTAAATCTACCTATCCATGTGGAAAGCCTATATAAAAACTGATTTTAAATATGACAGTGTCAGATTCAGAATCACATCTGCCTAGTACAAAACTAGATATTTGCTCAAAATAACGTGAAATCACTGCTGCAGTATTTATAATTATAGCAAAAGGTGTACAAGGTGTGTTATGCATTAAGACTTTCTACGTTTCTGCAGCCAAAACTCAGCTTACACCCTCTCCCTTAGTCTAGTCCTCTCTGCTAACTTTTCAAATTAAACAGAAAAGCTGTAAAACAGCAGGTTCTCAAATTAAAGCATACTTTATTTTCAGGGGTCTCCACACTTATAGGCTGACTTCCTGTCAGGAAGAGCTCTATTTCACTGCCTAGCCCAATCAGCAGGGAGTTCACAGAATTAAGTGCCAGTTGATATTACTTTGTTTTACATTTACCACCCATGAGAATATTGTTCAAAGATTCAGTTAGAAAACCAGCATGGTATCATCCTTCTGACTAGACTGCCAAACCACAGGGTGTGCTCTCTTAGCACAAAATTCACCTTAAATGGTTGGTTTTTTTAAGTCCTAGTGTGCGGGTGCAGCAACAGGATGCCTTAAGATTTGTGGGGAGGGGGAACCTCTTACTTTTGTAGCTAAATTATGACCTTTTAGATCTTAACATCTGCAGTGGGATACTTTGATTTAAAACTGCTGAATTGGCTTTGCCCTCTAAGCAAAGTTATGAAATTTTTATTAATCCAAGTATAGTCACTAAAATCTAAATCAGAACCAAACATGCACACAACAGATTTACTTATTGTTAAAGAACTGGTATGGGGATGAGAGCCATTGCGTACCTGTTTGCTTAATATTTGTTTACTTTATTTATATGCACTTTTCTCCCAGGATGGGACACAAGGCAGCTTCCAGAACAACAAATTTAAAACATTTTTACAAGCAAGTTTTAAAAGCAATTTTAAATCACTATATTAAAATACTATAAGAGCATTGGGGAAAAACACATAAAAAGTTAAAAACAAATAAAACATGCATTTCCCTCCTAACCATTAAAAGCTTGCTTAAATAAAACCGTCCGCTTGCCAGTGAAAGGAAAGCAGGGAGAGGGTCAGCATAGCCTCTCATGGAAGCGAATTCCAGAGGGTGGGAGCAACCACTAAGAAGGTACTCTCTCATATTCTCAACAAGTGAGCCTGTGAGGGTAGTAGGACCAATAGAAAACCTTCCCCTGATCATCTTAAAGCTCTGCCAGGTTCATATGGTCTTTCAAATGGAGCCATATAGGGCTTTATAGGTCATGACCAGCACTTTGAATTGTGTATGAAAACAAACCAATGGTCAGTGAAGTTGTTTCAGCAAGAGAGTTGTATACTCCCTATAACTGGCTCTGGTCAGCAGTCTGACTGTCACTTTTTGAACCTTTCCAAAGGCATCCCCATGTAGAGTGTATTAGCATTAGTCCAAACAGGATGTAATCAAGACATGTATCATTATAGCCAGATCTCACATCTCAAGAAACATGTACAGCAAACACAGTATTTTAACTGTGCAAATGCACTCCTGGCAACTGCTGAAACCTGGGCATCCAGGTTCAGAACTGAGTCCAAGAGAACACCCAAGCTATAAGCCTGAGATTTTAGAGGGAGTGTACTCCAACCAGCACAGGCAAAATCCCTATGCCCTGACCTGCCTTTTAGCTGACCAGCAGCACCTCTGTCTTGTCTGGATTAAGTTTCAATTTGTTTACTCTCATCCAGTTCACTACTGTCAACATACAATGGTTCAGTACCAAGACAGCTTCCTTGGATTCACATGGAAAGGAGAGATACTGTTGGGTGTCATCTGCATACTGGTGACACTGCACCTCAAAACTCTAGATGAGCTCTACCAGTGGTCTCATGTAGATGTTATATAACATGGGAGACAAAACAAGGCCCTGGGGGACTCCACAAGCCAACCACCAAGGTGTCGAACAGGAGTCCCCTAGCACTAGGTTCTAAGTTTGCCCTTCCAAAAAAAAAAAAAAAAAAGAACCAGAACCAGAACCACTGCATAACAGTGCCTCCATGTCTCATCCCAGTGAGGCAGTCCAGAAGGATACCATGATTGATGGTATTGAAAGCTGCTGAGAGCGCCAGCCAAAACAACAGGGACACACTCCCCCCTTCCAGTTCCCTGTGTAGTTCATCCACCAAGGCAACCAAAGCTGTCTCCATCCCATAAGCAGCCCTGAAGAGCATTTCATCCAGAAACCATTGGAACTTGAAGGCCACCACACAATCCAATATGTTGCCCAAAAAGGATAATTGAAACTGACCAATAGTCATTCAGAATGGTGGGATCTAGTGTGGTCTTTTTCAGTAACAGCCTTACCACATCCTCCTAGACAGGATGGAAACCTCCCTTGCAGCAGTGAGGCATTCACCACTCCCCATACCGACTTGGACAGTCTCCTTCTTGCTGTTTTCAGGGACCAAGAAGGGCAAGGATCCAGTATACAAATGGTGGCTCTCACTTCTCCAAGGGTGCTGTCTACATCCTCAGCCTGCACAAACTGAAACTTATCCAATAATACAGGATAGGCAGGTGCCAACATTACATCCACTGGACCTGCCTCAACTAAAGCATCCAAGTCAGAGCAGATCCAAGTAATTTTATCTACAACATGTTTTGCAAACTCTTCACAGCAAGCTGTTGTTTGGTCTTTATTTTTATTTTTTTTATTTTTTGTAGGCCAGAGTGTAAGAGGCCATTGACCACTCAAGACAGCTCCACTGAATAACACTGTGCAGATGCAACTGTGGCAGAGAAGTATAGTTCCTTCGCTGCCACCATCATCATGGCATAGGTCCTCCAATGAGCTCTAGCCCATGTTTAGTCAGACTTGCTCCAAGTCTTCCAACATCATTGCTTTAGTCTCCATACCACTAATTTCATCACTGCCAGCTCCCTAGAGAACCAGGGAGCTTACTTAGATCCGCTTCATAGGAGATACTTAGGGGCAATTGTGTCCTCCACCCTCACCATCCATATTCCAGAGATCAGCCAGGCCTTTGACACAATCATCTGCCAAAATCCTGCCACCTACCTAAAGTCTTTTTGCATTCTACAAACCTCTATGTGTCCATCTATGACAACCCCATGAATTTCAGAGGGTTTTCTTAAGAAAGGTAATTTTGCCAGTTTATTTATCTGAAATATCACAAACAGCACCTGGTATTTATTGCCAGTCTCCCATCCAAATAGTAACCAGGGCTGAACCTGCTTAGCCTCCAAGATCAGACAGGATATGCCTCAGCTATTTGGGGGCATACCTAGGACTGCTCTAGAACACCTTTATTCCACTTAACTCAAATAAACAATACTTTCCTCATGAAAATCAAGCTCTAGAATGGCAAAATTGATGTCCAAGTCTGATGAATAAGCCAACTTAAGTTAAGTGGCTGGTCCTCTGTGATTTTTGCCATCAATAAAATTGTGCCTCACACAGAGTGAATTTGCACTTTAGTAAGAGGCTATATAGACCAGCATAAAGAGCCAGGATTGGGCTGGAGTGGGGGGTGGCATGTGGTTGCCCTAACTCTATCCCTATGCCGCTGCCCTAACTCTATCCCTATGCCGCTGTCATGCTGCCTGCCTGACCAGACGGTGGGCAGCATCACGACTTTCTGCGGTGCAGCGTTTACATATGGAGCTTTTTGCAGGCTCCAAAAGGCCACTTCTTTTGGAGCAGGCAAACCACCGGATTGGGACCATGACGTACGGTTGCTGCAGCCCCGATCCGGCACTCAAAGGGGCAGCATGACACAGCCCCTTTGGGGCCCTCTGTTTAGGCGCTAAGTTTACTTTTTCGATTAATTAGGTGATGAATAAACGTATATGCAGGCACGTGAAACACAACAAAAGGAGTAAGAGACTACTAAACCAGTATTTCCCATTATTGGGGCTCTGTCATTTTAATGTGGAAATGAAAAAGAAAGTGGGCTTATTTATTCATAGGAAAAATACAGATGGAAAAAATACAGAACATAATATATTCATAAGCAAAACAAACTTCCTACTATTGCCAGCTATACTAACTCTCACTCTGAGTTCATTTAAAGAGTAGTACAGATAAATGAAACTGGAAAAGACAGTACAAGAAAATATGTGTGAGACCAAAAGCCTGTCCCTTCCACTGAGAAGCATGTTCAGCTTGTGAAAAGAAAAGTCCTCCTCTTCTCCATTTGCTGTTTCCTTGTTCAACTCATAAGGAAAGTGAGGACTCTGATCAGGACAACTCCACTACATGTAGAGGCTTCCAATGCAATCAGGAATCATAATGACTTAGGTCAGATCTAACATCACCATTATTCTTTCTCTCTCAGGCTTTCACTTTCAAATTGACATGTCCCAACTCTCCATTAGTCCTCCTAACATTAGAAAGGAATTAGTCTTCCAGATAGCTCCTTAGGCCCAGCTACCAAAAAATATGAGGTCACTTTGTTAATGGGTGTAGCAATACTTGTTAAGGATTGTTCTTTCCTTTGGACATGTGTCTTTCAGAATATTTCTTGGACATAGGGACTATAGTCTCAAATTTGCAAAATTGGTCTTATTTAGAATTTAATCATGGAAGGAAAGATAGATTTGAATTTCATACATCAAGAATACTTTGAGGGAGGTATACCTGTCTTAAATGTTATGTCTGTGTTCACTTCCTACTGCCTTACCTGTAATCAAAGCAGGAACACAAAGCTCTTTTTGTGAAAAATATATTTGAGTCATTTAAAAATTCAAAATATTTGTATTACGTCAGTAGAACAAAATTCTTATTGATGCAACTGAGCAATGGATTTGACAGAGGATATCTGTCAGGGTAATTTAACACCAACATGTGCAAGCAGGGTTCAGAAAAGTAGAGGCACTAGGGACCACACTGCAAACATATGATGGATAATGACCAGAGGACCATTAGTAGAGGATTGTGCCTCCAGCCATCTCAGGAATGGAGTGTACACAGGAATTCCCGGGGGGAAAATCAACATATACTTTATAGATTACAACAAAGCATTCGGCTGTATAGATCACCAAAAGCTATGAAGGACTCTAGAGGTTATGAGAGTGCCACTACATTTGATAGTATCTAGGATAAGAGGCTACTGTTAGAACAAAACAGAACAGAATATGGTAAAACAAAATGGTTCCCAAATGGCAGGCAAGGCTGCATTCTATCACACACCCTCTAAATCGCTATCAGCTACAACCTTTATATTGTTAATTCTTGTATGTGTGTGTGTGAATGTATGTTTTTGTGTGAAAGTTTATTTCCCTTTTGCTGTTATAAAACTACATATGGAACGTGCATTCTTGAGTTCAGATTTTTGGAATCAGTATACATTAAGTCTGACCGCCACCTTTTTAGTTACCCGAAGCCTTTTCACAGCCTTCCTTTGAGCTAATGTGGGTGCCCAATCAGGGCCCTTGCATTTTGGATAACACCACAAAATAAGAAAAAGATTAGGAATAATGGCAGTGATGAAAGAATGAGAAGAGTCTAAAATGCAGATATACAACTGAGCACCAAAGTCAGAACTGTCCAAGCCATAGTATTTCCCATTACCATGTACAGATGTGAGAGCTGGACAGTGAAAAAAAAATCAACTTATTTGAGATGTGGCTCTCTAGAAGAGTGCTAAGGATACTGTGGACAGCTGAAAAGACAAGAACAGATCAAATCAGATGTCTCCCTGAAAACTGAAATGACGAAACTGTGGCTGTCATACTTTGGCCGCATCACGAGAAGAAAATAATCTTAAAAAGACAATGATGCTAGGAAAGGTTGAGGGCAGTAGAAAGAGTGTAAAACCACACATCAAATGACTAGACTCAATAAGGAAGGTCATGAACATGAATCTACAAGATTTAAACAGAGTCTCCCTGTTCATTATCTTTTCTTTGCTGCTGAGATCAGATCTGTGCAGATGTGCTGTGGGCAAACTGCTTGGGTGCTCACCTGGGGGAAAAAAATCACTGGGATCCAAATGAGTTCCACTCATTGTTTCAATGTATTCTAAAAACAGTCTTAATAATGTTGGGTAGTGGACAGATAATTTGTCAGAAAGAACTCACATTTTCTGGTTATGTCATAACTGCTGATTACCTACTTGGGGAGAAGTTTTAAAATGAAGGTGTACATGAAATGTTCCAGACAACTATTTTAGTGCAGACTGTATTTGAAAATACTGCATTTTAATAACCTTCTTCACAGTTAATTCAAGGACACAGTCAGTTAACAGATCTGATAAATAAATAATTGTACACAAGGGAATGTTATTACACACTACTGAATCTGTACATGCAACGATATAAAATTTTGTGGTGTTTTTATTCTAAATAGGGTTTGACCAAATGTTATAAAAGGATGGCATGCTAGCATAGCTCATATATAGCTCTACATATGTCCTGTATGTGTTGCATTCAAAGATGAGCATCAGGCTGTACATTTCATTCTTTTGGCTGGTTTAATTACTTGGACAGGAAGCTGGGCCAGACTAGATGGTGCGTCTAGTTTCAATGTACTGTATGCATTTCTGATAAATGGGAAAAGAATAGATGACCTGGCAGAAGGCTCAGACAATAACATGTGATTTACAGGACATAAATGCAGCTACTATAAGATTTATCTGACAGCCCTCTACGATAGTGGACTGTTGAGTATCCGATGGAATGATTTCTAGTCTTGAAAGTCTACTACTGAGTAGCCATACACATTATTTATTTATTAGATGTTTTGGGTTGAAACCATTTTTAAATGATGCACTTCACAATACTCAGCCATAAATTTAGCTTTAAACTCTGTAGGGGAGGTAGTGTTATTGGAATGTATGTCAGACTGAATTAGGATGAGCAACACAATGCTTTTATAAAGTGGCCTTGAATGCAAAGCTGATTCTTTCAAAAATGATATTAATGTCAAATCAGCAGGAACACTTTTCAGTTAATATGAAGTGCAGAATTTCTTTATGTTGTTATAAATTTATATGTAGATAAACCTTCAGACTTAGAATTTGGTGTCAATTAAAAACTGCTAAGGAATCTGGGAGATCTTTGTAGATGCACCTGGGTACTTGGCAAAGTTATCAATATTTGCACAGAGCAAGAGGAAAAGAACAAAGACATTTCCCAAAGATACTATATATAGGTGGCAGCAAAATACTATTGAACTAAACAGATTTTTGGTATATTAAAGAAAAACCTTCCACAAAAGTTGTTTTTAAAAAAGAGATTTAACTTTTTTTCATACTCATTGGTCATTTGAAAAAAGAGTATTTCAGTTATAGCCAACATTAAAGCAAGGGTAACATATGTGAGAAAGGAATATTGTAAGCAAGCAGTTTTTAATGATTAGGTACGTATCATGGAGAAATTAATCAGAGCGATGCTATAATTTAACATCATGTCTGACAAATTTGTAAAGTTCTAAATCATATTTACAGATGCTTACTTGTAACTATACTGTATTATTTATGTGATTAAAACCTAGTTTTTGACCTGATCTTTCGATCTTTGGCACTCCATCCTCTCCATCTCTTTTTAAAAATTAATTAAAGTTTTAGCAGGAGGGTCACTTCACTGCCCACCCCATCCTAGTCCCACAAAAAGAAAAAAAATCAATCAAACTCAACCCCATCTCCTCCCAGTATCTATAAAATGTCGAGGTGAGATTCAATTTCATATCTCTCAAGCTTTCATGTAGGAACAGACAGTTTACCCCTTAAGAAAATAAATCACTCCTGTGATTGCTGCGCTGACCTCTTTGAATTAGGAAAATTCAGAGTGAAAAATATAATAATCACCCTAGATCTGACTCTTATACATCTGGATCTAATTTCAGTTTCACTTCTTACACCACTTTTGCATCATCTGAAAAAGTATCACAGCTATTCTGAAATAATCTTAGGTATACCATTTACTGTATTGGTTTAGTTCAATTGTTTCTTATAAAATAATAAACTTCATTGCTACTAGCTCTATCAGTCCACTGGCATATATTCTATATTTGATTAGATTACCATTGAACAGCGCTGTGACATGTATGACAAATAGGCACATTAGAGCATGTCGTTTACTCTGTTTTAGATCACATCAGCACCTACAATGTCCAGCGTGAAGAGTTCCAAAATGAGCAATATTCAATTTGTGTTTGGCTTTGGTTTTTTTAAGCAAAATTTTTTTTAAAAAAATATTATTGAAGTGCATAATACAGTTTAAACTAAGACCACCATTTTAATTCAAGTAATTTTCACATAATGAAAGCTAATGTTCAAAAGAAGGCCTTAACTACATTTCACCAGCATACTACATTTCCTTTGACAACAGAAATAAAAAAGGTAAAACAACTGTAACTGAGCATGAACTCTAATTGTTTACTTTATTAAGAAGATGTTAACAAGCTTGCATGTATTTTGAGAAGAAACAGAAATAGTGGCAACACTGTCCTGACTACAACATTGAATAATAAACTACAACCATAACTATTCTTCACTAGTTCATTGTAAAAATCCATTAGGTGTAATCTCCAGAAGTAATTGTTTTTATTGCACTTTATTGTCAATGCAGGTTATTGATTTTTCACACCTTCTATGATTCTTTCATTTGTATTCATGAAATGTCCATCAGCACAGTCTAAATACATTTGGCAATATAGGCACTAAAACGAATAAATCGATGTAAAAAAACATTAATTTTGCATTATCCTTATTCGTCAGGCAAGTAAACCATAAGGGCTTTAAATGAAGGTCAAAGGTTTTGAAATGGGTCAAAACCCTTGACCTCTAGACCAATAACATTCCCATTAAAAAAGGCTATTTTAAAATTTTAAGTAGGGGAATTTACTACCAGGAAGGTATCATTTTTAAAAGGCAACAAAGAAAAGCTCAATAGAAGCCTCCTATATAATTAAAATGAAGAAAAATAGGAGATGAGTAAACTGTGCTTATATGATCTACTACATACTAGTATTTGTTGACAACTCTAATTTTTCAGATTAGATTTTCTGTTAATCATGGTGATGTGAAACACTGTTTCCAGAGCAGCAGACATTCCACATTTCACAGATCAGAAAACAATTCAGATAGCTGGCAATTGCAGTTTACTCTTTCTCCTCAAACAGTGTGGAGATGTCAAGGACAATTGGTAAGGAGCACCAGATATTGATAGACTTCTTTAAGGATAAAAAGAAATGAAACCCCATTAACTACAGTAGGTTTAATTCAGATGTCATCATGCTCCATGGAGAGTCACAAAAATTAAGTGGATTTAAGTTAGGACTAAGTCATATTTATTGGAGCAGGCTTATTATAAGTGTAATTAAGGCTGTATACTATAGTTATTGTTGTTGTAACATTATGATATTATGTCCATGTCAGAATCTCTATTAGATTAATTTACCTACCAAATATAAAGTTATTAAAATATTATTAAAAGAAAATAAGAATTTTAGAATATTTACCATAGCTGATTGCATGCAATGTTACTTCTTTTTTGCAAAGAGTGGTAATCATGCAGCCCTCCAGATGTTGCTGCAATGTTACTCCAAATATTTTCACCACTGGCTATGCTAGATAGGGCTCCCATGATTTGAAGTCTAACAACATCTGCATCTCCACATGACTCCCATCCCCAATGTAAACCAGCTTCACCCAGCTTGGTGCTATCTCAAACTGTTGAATTACAACTGAAATTCACCCTCAGGCAGTGGAATGCAACTGAAATCATCCTTAACTGGCATGATCATTGGCTAAGGATGTTCCAACACATCAAGAGGAAGTCAAGTTGGGAAAGTTTGCTGGAAAGTATTCATTTTCAGCAAATGGAGAGGACCCTCAAGTAGGTTGCACCAGAACCAACATGACCACTAATTTTTGTTTGGATTTTTCTCTAAATAAAGCCATATCAGGGACAACTATAGGAAGTAATTAGAGACATATATGTGGGGGTAAGAGGGGGAGTAAAAGTAGGTGGCATCTTTCAGAATGAGGCTAAGGGTGCTCCAAAAAGGTAAACGACTTCTGCAATGAACAAAACTGCAATGGATCATTTGTAAAGCTCCTCCCCACTTTTTTGACAATTCCAATTTCAAAGCAGCTGCAACTCACCTGAGAACAAAGTAGCATGACCAACTCCACAACAGAACTGCTAGATTTCATGCACACAAGACCTAATGAAAGACAAAAAGGAACTCAGTGATCTACTTGTATTTATTCTGCCACTTATATATTTATTGCTCTTTCATATTTGCTGAAAAGGCACATATTTTGATATTGAGTTTGGTTAGTGCTATTACTGCAATGTAGACTAAGAAAACAAGAAACTGTAAGGCTTTACTGTACTTTAGCATCGAAATGCTAATACATTACTATAAAACATGCTAAAAGCAGGCATCATTTTTATCACTGCCATGGAGAATTCTGATATAAAAAGATGCCCTGCAGCTATTTAACTGACATTACATAAATATTTGTGTTTCAAGTTAATAAAAGCTTACATAGCATATGGTATATTGATTTATAGTACTTACATTTCTTCACCTTGGAGTGGATTGATCATTATATATGCAGAGAAGGGAAATGGCTCTATGACCTTTGCTTTCTCCATTGAGCTCTCTCCCTTCAGCCCTCCAGCTATCAATCAAGTTTCCATTTTGTTTCATGGCAGCAGACATCCCAAACACT
The DNA here is from genome assembly GCF_019175285.1 of Sceloporus undulatus. Taxonomy (NCBI): domain Eukaryota; kingdom Metazoa; phylum Chordata; class Lepidosauria; order Squamata; family Phrynosomatidae; genus Sceloporus; species Sceloporus undulatus. The sequence goes on along the minus strand of NC_056526.1, from coordinate 145,690,074 downwards.
CTTATTAGTACTTTGACCCTTGACCCTCACCTAAACCTTGCGGGGAGGGGACTGCAAGATGTAACCTATACATTTGTGATTAGTTTATGAACTAATTTGGTTATTACCAGCAATTCACACTTCATGCTATTTCTCTATTAACATTAAAAGGTATTTTAATGGCCTAAAATGGTGGGCATTTTTTTCATTAATCTGTGCTTTGACATGCTAAGAACTGTGAGGGTTGTTGCTTCTCTCTGGAATAAATTAATGGGGAAACTTATAAAACAAATTAGAAATCTAGTGGATAATGTCTTTGGGCAGTACAGATGAAACTTTAAGTAGACATTTCGCTTATTCACCTACAGAATCACAATAATGCTGCTCTTCTATGTCTACCATGCTTAAAAACACTGCACAGAAGATGCTGACTCAAAATGCAATGAAATATAATCTGTGTATGCATTCGTTTTACCATTTTGCTAGGATATATTGTATTAAATTACTTATTTGTTTGTGCTCATCCTGGATGGATAAGGAGGGAACTACAGTAAATCATAACTGTGTGATGCTTGGAGGTGGCAACCAGGCACAGGCAGGTAAAAAAAACTCACACATGTCAAAAAGAATGAAAAGGCAAAGCAAAGGAAATGGTGACTATGTTAGCAGTGATTATAACCTTGAACTGTAATGTACTGATTTTAACCTAGAAAATCTGACAGACATACACAAATCCTTCTAAGCCTGATACCTTTCTGTGCTCCTTTAAAAGGAAGCACCAAAAGCTGCCACTGTCACCATTTTCCCATCCAGACATTCAAAAAGGCCAGAAGTGGCACCACAACAGAGTGAGTAGAGGGGGGAATAGCTTCTTTTGGCTGTTACCAGTATGGACTAATTTCTCACCTTTCACTCCTCTATTAAAAGTATGGGATGGTTCCTCTTTTTGACAAGCATTAAAGTAATTACATTGAACTGTGGCTAAGTCAAACTGTGGATATGTTTTTTGGGTCATTTTTTGACTAAAATTTCTAGACTTATAAATGAGTATCTACAGTATGCTAAGTGCATCAGACTTAAATATATCTTTTTTCAGGACCCAAACATTTGCTTCTATTATTACGCATTTCTAATGGAGCTCCAGGTGCCTTAAGGCACTTTCCTTCAAACCAGAAATGAATGCTAGGTGTTCCAAAACTAAGTAAACAGATGATGAGGCAGAGAACACTACCCCGCCTCTGTTGCCATTCACATCATACTCCATATATTAAAAGTGACTTTCTGTGAGGGAGAACCTCCTGGTTATATAGAGGATTAAAATGATGCATATTATAAGTTACTAGGAGAACAATAGAAATTGGGCATCTAAGTGAAAAATTGACATCAAAACTGGTAAGAAAAAAGCAACAGGGTGAGTCCTTATAATATTATTGTTTTAAAAAATCATAGAGGAGGTACAAACCATTTAAACCTGATTGTCCAGTTCACAAATCATTTCTGTCTCCTAAGGCTCTACTTGAGTTCTGCCCTGCAAAAAACCACCATCTGCCCACTTTATTGTATGCCACGTCTCTTTCTAAATCAGTCTCAGATGTTCAAGGATACTGTGTTTCCTGCTCTCCTGTTTCTCATGTTTTTCTGCTCTATAAATGGCTTCTCCTAAACTCTGGCATCAAGTTTTCCCCTCATTTTTTCATTCTGTAAAATACTAAAGTGAGCCTGCTCTCAACTATTTGGTATCAAAACTGTACTGAAACTTAAATTCACCTTTATACAACTGGTAGCATCAGCCCTTAGAACTGACAGTGTCTCTCGATCATCCAGACATTCTGCTGCTCAACTTGTTTAACAGATCAGAACAAAATTAACCTCATCAGATGCTGGAAGACATTTTGTTCCACCAGTGAATTAAAATTATTGTTAAACATTACCTCTGGATGAGGTATCTCACCCTTGCCAATGCTATAAGCAGGGCATTAGAGTATATGTCTAAGAAACATTTTAAAATGATGGGCATTAGTGAATTAAGGTGTCTCGTGTCACTCATTAGTAAGCTGATCTCCCCTTCCTATAGCACACAGATTCTAACCTGTCATGAATGGTGAAAACGGCATCCTAGGGGCTGTCCACACTGCAGAAATAATCCAGTTTCATACCATTTTAACTGCCATGGCTCAGTGGTATGTAATTCTGGGATTTGAAATTTTGTGAGATATTTAGCCTTCTATGTGAGAGAGTTCCGGTGCCACAATAAACTACAATCCCCAGAATTCCATAGCATTGAACCATGGCAGTTAAAGTGATGTCAAACTGGATTATTTCCGCAGTGCGGATGCAACCCTAGTGAGTAAAGAGGATAGTCCCTTTGGAGTAAAGGTACAATTCAGTGAAGCTGGTGAATACAAAAGGACCCTTTGCATCCAGTAGGGCTATAAAATAAAGGCAATGAAACTATGCTAGATACATCTTTCATGGAAGAGTTACAACAGCTTCTAAGTGGGAAGAAGAGGTAGGAGAAATGAAGAAATTACATGAAAACAGAGAGGAAGAGGAACAGAATTAGAGAGTGGCTCATTAGAAAGGACCACCCATTACTGAACATACAATGAGTTTTCAACCCCCTCTCTCATCACCTTGCAGTCCATGAAAGGCTGCCTCTAAAGGCTGGAGGCTGACTGAAGCAACATGTGATATGGCACTTAAGTCTGCAGCAGGTTAAACCATTCTACAGTATATTATATGGAAGCACCTGATGCATCCACGGGCTTCTATGGAACCTAACCACAGGAGTGGAAAAGCAATACCATAATAATAGGATTCTTAACACTACGACTACAGACATGTTCTCGTATGGACTGAACATTAAATTATTCACTCTGTCTAAAAAAATAATGAAAATACTGTAGTCAACCTCTAGTTTCAAACTTTATGGGAGTTTTCATTTCAAAATTAAAAATCTTAACTTTAGAAAGCATAAAAAGGGGGAAACTTACTTGTACCTTCTATCAGTAGCTCTTGCCCATGGCTACCCAAAAGTGTACGAGAAAGAAAAGGAGCAAAATCCACAAATATCTCCCTCAGAAGAGGGGCAGCTTTTTCCAAAGCATGCTCAAGCCTCTCTGTAATACTAAGAAAAGGAAAAGATTAAAAGAGAATCTAAAATTCTTTAAGGAGAAAAAAAATGCAGTGTATTAAATGCATCAATGAGAATGCCTAAGTCAGTTGGCTAATCACCACTATGTTTTTTATTCACATTACAGTAGTAGTGATAGAAATCTAAAACTTCCTACTGACCTCAGAAGGAGCACAATCCAGTCAGAGGTGTAGAGTGAATCCCATAATTACTTAAATAAATAGGAAAGTGATAACCCCAGTTCAAAAAAGTCAAGTTATTTTAAAAAAAATACCTCATGTTTGAAGCAGAATCTTCAGGCACAGAAGAAACTGTAGGAACAGATGGTAATCTTGAACTGGATGATCCACTGCCTGCAAAATTATTTTTGTTAATAATTTACATAGCACATGTGAAGCCACTCTAAACCATGTCAGACCATTGATCCATCTTATTCAGTATTGTCTACTCTGAGTGACAGGAGCTTTTCATAGCTACAGGCAAAGATCTTTACCAGTCTGGCTATCCAAAATGCATTTAAGTGGAGATACCACAAACTGAAACATGGGATTGGTTAAACAGAAAGCGTATGTTTTGTTATAGTGAGCTGTGGCTCTGATTGTATAGGCAGAGGATACAGGTAAGACTAGTGGGTGTTTGAATTTCTACCTATCATTTATCAACTATCCAATAGGCACATGTGGGCAAAACAATCACTATTGATTTTAACATTTTAAAAAACACATTTCACCTGTTCCTGATTTTTTAACATAAAATAAAATAAATAAATAATAAAAATAAAGCTTTTATTTATATCCCACTTTTCTATGACAAGACAATGAAAGCGGCTTACAGCACGTTAAAATCCACATTTACACATTTGTGTCCCCAATTCCCCCCCTTAAAAAAGGATTAAACAAGTTACAATTAAAACATCTATTAAAAACACAATAAAAAATACAGCAAGGACAGAGCAGTGGGCTAATCCATGATGTGGGGGGCAGTCATTCTGTAGCCGGGCACTTTTATTCAGGAAAGGCCTGCCAGAAGAGATCCGTCTTGACAGCTTTTTTAAAGCTGTCTAAGCTGGCAATTTGACAGATCTCATCCGACAGACCATTCCATAATTTGGGAGCAGTTGCAGAGAAACATTAATTGTGAAGATTTGTGCATCACAAAATAATTCCTGCATCAAGAACTTAGGAGGCAGGAAAAAAATCAACAACATAGACTGCAAAGTTCATTAACGTGAATTCTAATGTGTGTAAAAATAAAACCTGAAACAATCAATATACAGCCTTGCCTTGGTATGTTGGCAGCCAAGTCATTTATCTTTACGTTTATTTTAAGAAGTTTTTATATTTGTAAAAGACAGGGACAACTGCTATCGCAGAGTTCAGAATACTGAAATAGGTTTTAATTGGTTTTCTTGCTTTTGAGTTCTTCCCAGCCCTAACCCTCCAGGATTAGGCAAACTATAAATCTAAAGGTATTATATTAAGTTTATTTGAGATATCAGCTTCTGAATTTGGACATTCAGAGAAAGCAAAACAGTTTTGAGTTACTCTAACTAGATGGTGAACAGTTTATGCTACAAAACTTGGCACACTTCCAGTTAAAATGAAGTTTGTTTTTTATTGTAGCACACACTATTTCAAGTCACGTTTCCTATGTTGCATCAACAGAATATAACCAAGCAATGTATCAATTTGTTTAAATTAATGCCTCAGAGAAAGGGAAAAGAAGTCAAAATGGTGGTTCCATCTCCAACTGAAGCCCCAGCCTGTCACATTAAGCACTGTATCTTAGTGATAACCTCCAATGATTGTTTCTCAAATGCTAATCATCTCAAGTTCTGGTTTGCCTAGAAATATTTAAAACATCACCTATAGGAGAAGGAAGGGTACCGTTACCACCCAGGGAGACTTTCTAGCTTGTTGTTGCCTGTTCCTGCTATCTATCTCTCCTTGTGGATTTATGCCTGCCAGACCTCCTTCCCCATTCAGGTCCAAGCCTCCAATTCAGCTGTTGGAACATTAACCAATTTCTTCCTGTCCCATCCCCAGAAAAGGAAAAAAGCTGGCAAGGTAAGGTGGATGATCCCATTGTGGAAAAAGGAGGCATAGAAATCCTGGAAATAAATGAAAATTAAATAAAAATAACTTCTTTTGTGGAAATGATATCATCTGTAGTAAGAACCAGTCTTTCTGCTCTCTAGGTGAAGAGGTTATTACTACTTGCCAAAGAAGGCTTGGGACCATAAGTATTTAGGATTTAAGAGGGTTTTTTTTTAATTTTTCAGATTTTGGAATAGAGATATATAAAATGTCAGAGGGCAGCAGCAGAGGCAGCAGTAAACCATGGCTGCCAGGTGCGCATTCTTTGGGCTCCCCCATCTTCAGGGAGAAGAGCGGAGTGGGAATGAGGAAGCAAGGGAGATGGCACAGCCAAGTTTGCACCCAAACTTTGCGCAAGCAGTGGCTGTGGTAGTAGCTACTGCTGCTGTTCCTCTACCACCACCTCCCTAAATAATTACTACTAGCCTATGTCCAAAAACCTATTCTGGTGCATGTATTTGCCCTCCCATCTACAAGAATTCCTGGATAAGATGCATTAATGTGCTGCATTTCAGTCTATCTCTTGGTGTGGTTATAAGACAGAAGACAGTATCACTTTACACAGTTATAGTGCTATTATTCGACTGCTGTGGCTGGATTTGCAGTTTAAGGAGGGCATTTAGAATTCTCAGCCAGAGAGCTTTTAGGCCTCACTGAATTATAAACCCCACAAAATATACAAAATTTTGTACACACAAAAGATCCCCAAAGCATTCCTGTAGATCAAAATGCTGTGACAATTCCATCATCTCAGTCTCTTTAGAAACCATAATCCAAAAAAAATGCATTTCCTTCTAGCAAGCCAGAAAACTTAAAACCAATCAAAGCACCAAAATGCCAGTTACATGCTACTCTTTAAGTGACTTCAGAGTACTATTTCATATAAATGCTCTGGATAAATGCATAAGGTACAGTTCCCAACTATGTTTTCATTAAATGAATGGCTTTTGTATATTTAGGGGGAAAAGAGACTTTTCAGAAGCATGTTTTCATCTAAAACACACATGGAAGTAAGTGCAGTAGCTACTTCAAACATGTGGAACCAAAGTGACTTATCTCTCTTATCCTTTCACTGATAAACTGGCTCCTTCAAACTGACAGTTTTACAGACATTCGCAAGGACATAAAAGAAAATGCAAATAGATCATCTGTCTAGCACCCTTCTAGTGAAAGCTTATTGTTTATTCAAGGTCCCCAAGGGTCTAAACAAATAATGTCTCTAGTAATAAACTGTCCTTAAAAGGAAGTGCTTCTCCCAAAACACTTGGATGTCTTTGAATGTACATATGCAAAGAAAGTGATACCTACTGTGCACTTTAATGACAAGATTGTAGCTACTAGAAAACAGGTTTTATTCTCCCTTCCCTAACAAAGTCCAGGTTCAGAAACAAAGATTCTTTCTACACGGTCATTTGGGTCGTCCACCGGACGTCCAATTTAGTTACTGGGTCAACAAGGATTCTAAAATGAAATGCTTAAACAAGGAAATCTAAAGAATGACAGATTTTGTTTTAAACTATAATATATTCTATACAAATATATTATTATCATTTACAGTATTATGCAAAACCCAAGTAAGTAACCAAGAACAACATTCAGACATCTTTAGCTGTCTGCCAATTCTTCTATCAGCATTGTGGAAAAATCATTACATTCCAGCCTAGCTCCACAGGCACACTATTGACTCTGCTTGCCATAAAAGTTCTGTTATGAGACATTTTCTACATGATGTCAAGGCATCTCCAGCTTGCACTTCACTTGTGGGGATATCTTACCTCTCCATCACTGGATAGTCTTTATTTTGGGCTGGGGAAAATGCTATTGTTTCTTTGGAGAGGACTTCCATTGCTATTGAGATTGCCATTGGAATATAGCTGCATAAGCAAGTAATGAGGGACGGTCATTCTTAGTGGCAGAGAATCTGCCTTGCACACAGACAGTTCTGTTTCAATATCTAGAACTGCAGAGGTGTCTTTCTGAGATGCTAGAGAAATGCTGTGAATGGACAAGACCGGGTAGAACGGTCTGAAACTCAGAAAGTAACGTCACATGCCCCTGCTAGAGGCAGGTACTAACTACATTGAAATGTGACTGAACTTTTTATCTATCTCTGTCTTAAACATCTCAAGATCATTCTGAAACGTTTTAAAAATGCTTTTGGAAAATTAATCAAAAGTTTTTAAAAACAAAACAAAACAAGGAGTAATCCCAGACACAGCTACTCCTGTAATCCTTGATAATGACCTGTTGTTTCACGTTTTCCTGACAATGCCACATTATTTCTGTTTACAAAATGTTTGTCTGTAACAACAAATGAGCAAAGTCCTGGGGCATATTAAAGACTAAGAAATTTACTATTAGTTTATAAATGAATGCATGTTGAAATATTGATATAAATTTGTTAAGACTTTATGGTGCCATGGTGTTCATGTTATTTCCAATTTATTTTGTGTAGGTATTCAGAGGATTTGGTTCTTTCTTTCCAAAACTGGAATGCAGATCTAGCTTCGGAGAGAGGGCAAGTTCCTTAACCATCATCTGCACCAATCTGTGGTATCAATATCTCCTATTCTGTGAACACTACAAGAACTCCTGTTCAAAGGCTAAAATTTTATTCTTTTGGACATTTCCTGAGTAAACCCTAAGAAGCAAATAACTGAGAAATACTGGACACTATATAAACGAGCAGAAAGTATCAAACAGCCAAGCTATGTTATAATCTCTTTTGCTATTTAAACTATTTCCAATCCCATATTTTGTAGTCATGGCTCTTTCTCTGAGACTGAAATCATTTGTTAAACATTGAAAATGACTACATTAATTTCTGTTCCAGCTTTCTTATGGATTATCTATGAATTTCATTAACAAAGAAATTGCTAGCTACATAGGATTCTGCATTTTCCTTCATCAAATTTGAATGAACTCCAGGTTTGCTCATTCAATTTGTCCATACATGAGTTTAGAGGCAGAAAGTGGTTTTTCTTGTAACATACTTGAACAAAACTAGAAAGCATAAATGTATTTATTCTTTCTTTGTGTGGCTCACAGAATGTTCCAAAAAGTGATCCCTGTAGGGGAGATGTTAAAGATGGTTGTAGGCCAAGAACCTGAACCTCCTCCCACACCCAGGAATTTTGCTGATGTCATGTCAATGGTGTAAAATGAGGTAATGGCTCATCTGTTCTAGTCTCAAGCAAGACTCTATGGGGTCTTTACTTCCTCTGAAAGTGTGGCTAATCTTACAGTCTACTTGGACACTGGGGAAAAAATTAACAGGAATAACAAGTACTTTTCTATATCACTTATCACTCTAGCACTCCCTAAGCAGTTTAAAATGACTAAGCCAATTGCCCCCAACAAGGTGGGTACTCATTTTACCAACCTACAAAAGGATGGAAGTTGACTTTGGAACCCTCCAGGATCAAACTTACAATATTGTGGGTACAAGACCAGCATTTAACCACTGCATTTCTTTTTTAAAAAAAACAACAGAAACATTAATGACACATGCTTCTTTCTGGTTTTTCTCATCTAAAGCATCCAAAGCTTAGCTTCTCCAGTAGGAGGCAGTGAACAACTGGCTGCACTGAACCATAGACATAAACTGCAGGGCTTTCTTTGCCATTTTATTTTGTACAACTTGTCTGTTTTTTCTTACCAGGAGATCCTCCGATTACATCTGGAGCTTGGGCAGAATCCAGAGAAGAAACCACACTGACAGCATTTGTTGGCACGTTAACTGCAGCTGTAGATGAAGCCACTGACTTCTTTGGTGCCACAACTACACTCCTATGAGGGAGGGGAAACACATTAAACATGATTTAGTTTAAGGGTGAGCAACTGTATCGTTTAAAATCATGCAGCTTTCTGATTCTTGCAGCTATTTAGGTTTAATTGTTTATACACCAGTTTTAGCTTTTGACAGACTTATTGTATAGAAAACCATGGTATCCATTCTATTATTGATAAAAATTAAGCAAAATAAAAAGTAGTAATATTTCATGCTTGAAGAGTTTACCTGAACTACAGCTTTAAGTTAAAAATGAGGGTGAACTGGACAAGTCCAAAAGTGTGAACTTAGAACTTTCAGTTCTTAAGTAATTCATTGCAAAACAAAACAAACAAACAAAAACCCAAAATGTTATAACTTGCATATTAGTATTTAATATAGAATGTTTTAGGCATCAGGGGAAACAACTTATCTTTTACATTACTATGACATCATTATGACAACTAATTTCAATTAAACAGCAATGCTTTATTCTGAATACCTAAAAGGCCCAGTTAAACATACACTAAAGACACTTTTAATTGCAAGATACCTCCATAAACATGCAAAACCCCAGCTAATGAGCTAAAGAGTACAGCTGATATATTGTGAGCTCCCAAAGCAGTGCTTCCTTTTAATTACCTGGTGTTAACCATAAGCCAAAAGTCTTCAACATTCAATTTATTTAATCACATCTTCTGTTGACAGTAGTGTATGTACAGGTTTAAAGTATTCCCTTAATAGCATTAAAATATTCAGTTTCTAAATAACATGTTAAAATGACTCCAAATTCAAGTAAGATAATATAGAAACTTTCAAAAGCTTTATAAATTTAAATTAAAAGGAAATTTTTTCTTGGTTTGGTAACATTTTAAGCCTTAGCAATTATTATTACACTAAACCATATTTCCGAATAACGAACAGTTCTGAATACCAGGAGCAGATATTTACCACAGTACTGTGGACTAAACTACATCATTATAAGGGTGACTGCTAATGTTAACTATACACTAAAATATGAAAGCACACAGCCACCTGAGCCCCAAAGCAAGATAATATGTTGAAACTGCAAACTGTTCTTATATGTACATATACAACCACACTGCAACACTGCAATAGAAAAGACATTATAAAACTATATGAACTTTGCTTCTGATACTAAATACAAGTCTTCAAGAAAAGGTACTGGACGATTTAAATAAAATGGACACATAAGACCGCAGACATCCATACCAAATTCAATATCTGGATACCCCAAAATAATGCTTTAATTTAATTTGGAATAGTTAAGGTAGTAACTAATAATCAACAAATAACAATACAAAAAATAAGAATATTTTTGTCATGTCTAGAAATGAAGACTGAGAGGTGAAGGCAGGTACATACTGTATATACTCAACTATAAATCGACCTCATGTATAAGTCTAGGGTAGATTTTGGGGCCAAAATTATGGATTTTGATATGACCGTGTATAAGTCAAGGGTAAAACTTAGGGGCATGTGACAAAGGATCTAAGGGATGAAGCAAGGAAAACAATGCCAAACAATTTACAAGATTCCAGCAGGCACAACTGTTTGTGCTCATCCTAAAGGCTGGATGGATGACAGAATAGACAGAATGCTTTCAAGACAGATTATGCTCTTGCTTTTCACCAGGGAATGATTCCTTTTTTAGTAAGAGTTAAAGTACAGTCCTCCCTCTATTCTTGTGGTTTTGGAACCCAAACCCCTCACTTATGTGCGAGGGACGAAGGGAGGGGGAATAATGGGGCTCGTGCAGAAGGTGTGTGCACAAATGTGTATTCCCGCAACAGCGCACCTATATTCAAGCCAACGTTTTCACAAGGAGGTCCGAAACACATCCCCCATGAAAAAAGAGGGATGACTGTATTTACATTGAACGATGGATTAGTTAACTCAGGGTTTTAGGGTGAATTTTTTTTTGACTAAAATCTCTAGACTTATACATGAGTACATACAGTATGTAGATAGTGGGTGTGTGTAAGTTGATTTATTCTGTCAATTTCAGTTTGTTTTTAGAGCAAGATAGATCTCTGAGAGGGAATTATGATGTCGGTGAATAATCTGACCTACAATTGAAGCCGGGGAGGCAGATCCTTTGAGTTCCAGCAGTTTTTGATTATTTGATTATTTCAGTATCGACAGACAACTGATGAGTATCTCAGTTATTGCTTTACAGTGGCACTGATTGTATCTAACAGGTAATCCCACAAGGAATTCTTTCTATCCTGTGGGAGCTATCCTATGAGGTGTCACATGACATATTTATCTACCTGTCTACATGAACCCACTGGGGCAGATGATTAGAGATGTCAAATGCTAATCATCTGTACTCTCCAGTGTTGTTACTGAGTTTTGGATCATACGTCCTAACATGGCCCTAATTATTCACTATGTGCTGGACTACAGAAAACAAGCTTTACACTAGATTTAGATAATTAAAAGGTCTTAATGGTTTTTGGTAATATAATCTTGAAAGATTCATTTGATCTTGTTTTGGTGGAATCACACTTGCTGAAAGGATAACACAGTATAATCCTGGAGACCAAATATTAGCTGTTACCAGTTCTGATGATCTAGTACACAGAATATAGCATTTGCAGTCTTTCATAATTAAATCCAGTATCAGTAAGGGATGACTATGGGTTAGATTCGGATTAATTAAATTGTTCCTAAAGTGACATTCAACTGGTGACACATATTATAGGAACTTGGAATGGGAGAAGCATGAATCAGCAATTCCACCTAAACATTAGGAAGAACTTCCTTACTGTAAGGGCTGTTCGACAGTGAAACACACTCTCTCGGAGAGTAGAGGAATCTCCTTCATTGAAGGTCTTTAAACAGGGGCTGGATGACCATCTGTCAGGTATCCTTTTACTGTGTATTCCTGCATGGCAGGGGGTTGGACTTAATGTCACAAATGTTACTAACAGTAGAAATAGCAACAAAAATACAGCATAGTCTGAAGTCTGAAGGTGAGTTAATCCTAATTATGCTAAAGTGCAAAATGACATTATGGTAAAGGTAAAGGTATTGCCCATTGACAAGGTTGTCAAGTAATGTCCGACCATAGGGGGTGGTGCTCATCTCCGTTATTAACCTGAAGAGCCAGCATTGTCAGAGACTACTCTCTTATCATGTGGCCAGCACGATTGCACAGAAAGTTGTTTACCTTCCCACCGAAGTGGTACCTATTTATCTAATTTTTGCATGCTTTCGAACTGCTAGATTGGCAGAAGCTGGGACACGTGATAGGAGCTTACTCCATCATACAGCAATTGTTTAAAACTGCTTAGTTGATCTTATCTGTACAGTACCCTGAGATTTCAGGGCATAAGGCAGGATACAAATATTTTAAGTAATAAAATTTAATAAATAAATAATAGTGAATTCTCCTTGATGATCGAGCAAGAAGATTAGAGCTGTAACGTGAACACACTTACTATTGAAATCAGCCCAATTACATATATTCATAAGACTTTTCTACATGAGAAACAGAGACAAAGAATGTGCTTAATGGTGACAATGAAAATGAACAAAAACAGATTTAAGAGAAGAGAGACAGTGAAGAAAGAATGCAAAGACAAAAACTGGTCTTAGACAATAATCAAAGCATATAACAATAAAAAATGGGAGGGAAGCAACTCTAATGTGAAAGAGTATAAAGCAGGGGTAGGCAACCTTTTTGAGCCGGGGGACGGTTTGCTGTCCCTCAGACAACTGGGGGGCTGAAGCCAAAAAATAAATAATTAAATATTTTTAAAATTAAATAGAAACAAACCAGGACAATGTAGGCACAAACTTTTCAAATGGAAGACCACTTTTTTTAAAAAAAAATGGAGACACACACAAAATAGCTGATTTTTAAAAAAATGTTAATATAAATGCATGTTTCTGAGGCTTCTATAGACAATTGCCCCCCAAAGGCCCGGTGGCAATCGGCGGCAGGACCAGGCTGGGGCGGTCCCAAGGCCTTGCCGGGCCGGCGATTGGGCCGCGGGCCGCAGGTTGCCTACCGCTGGTATAAAGGGTATTTCTCTACCCAACTGACAAATGAAGGAGGGCAGAAATTCACAGTGTAAGCATCCTTTACCCCAAGGATCGGGTGTAACATGATATGTGCATCTCATGAACAAGTCCCTCAGCCACCCTGAGGGTTCTGCAGAAATATGGAAACAAAATGTACAGCGAGAGGGAAAATATCTTTATGGTTAGGAATTGGACCAGCAGGGGGTAACATTTAAAAGAGCCCCTGACTTTGACCTTTTGCTTTCCTCTGAGCAGTTCTTTCAGATATTGCATCTTTTCTTGGCACTCAACAGATGCTATGAATGCATGTGCATATGTGCTCATACAGGACACAGAACATTCCTTAGACTGGACAGCTTCAGAAAGTTTGTCTGAAGATGAAAGATTAGTCACAGATTATGGAAAGTTACTGCAGCTCCTGAGTTTTGAGGGAAATTGATATTTTCCTTGATTTTAGCTCAGTAATTTAAAAAGTGTCAGCAAAACATTTGGCTTTAAGCTTCCAAGAGTAGTTTAACATAGCAATAGGTCAAGACACATTTGAAACCTGTTGCACTGTTAACAAACCATTTGTAACATAAGTAGAGGGGAAAGAATTCTTAAAATCACGTTTATTTAACTCATCAGTTTTCTGCCCCTAAAGTTACATGACAAAATGAATAGAAGAGCCTTGTCACAGATTTATGCATTTGTCAGAGACTTGTTTCCCAATATTTTTGGAGGGGAAACATGCTTTTATCATCCATTTTTATTCTTTACATTAAAAATGAAATTTCTAAGATACTTAAATTGGAATGAGCAGATGCTTCCAAAACATGTTTTACTACATACAACAGTTAATAGTGTAACACCCTCCTCTTTAAAAAAAAAAAAAAAAAAAAAGGACTGAACCTGTGAACAGTATTGTATGCTATTCTTAGTACTAACTATTCAAGTTATGGGTTCAATTTGATTAATTTAAAAGAATCGGCTTATTTATCAAGGATCATCTTTACTGTGATATAAAAGTGTGTGTGTGTGTGTATTTGCTCCTAAAAGGTTACAGAGGACAAATACTGCAAATAGATTGCTAATTCAGTTTTTCTTGTGGCTTAATGAAAGAATCAGATCACAGGCCCTGAACTTTTATCAAGATAAATCTTTGGCACCCAGTAATCACCAGATTGGATCTTTGCATAAGATAAAAGAGTAAATTTTTGGCATGGGAATGAGCTCACACACCTTGTTGTTTGCAAAAACCCACAAACTGGCAGTCTTTCAGCAAGGTTTCACTCACATAGCTGTTACTGTATACTCTCCAGCTATGGCTGGAAAGTTGATAATCCTTAAGATATGAGGAGAGTTTTGATTTGTGACACAGCATTCCTGAGATAAATGCAGGATCAGAGAGATGCTTTGAAATTCCCAGAGATACTTTGCTGTAAAACTGGTACATGGGAAAAAGTTTTAACAAGGTGTCTTCACCCCAGCCCACCACCAAAAAACTGAAAAACATTAACTCACTGGGCTTTGTGCTCGGCACCAGACAATATATTAAATATAAACCAGACACACTAAGTTTCACTGAGCATCCTGAAGTCTGCTCTTCCAAAGTTTCCCACTGTAATGTTAGTATCTTGGTGTGTCCCTAGAGATAAAATCCTCTTTTTCAGTGTAGCTCCAGCTTCCTGAATAAGAGGTCATAACCTATTCCACCTACCATCACCCCAGAACTACAACAGACTTTTAGACGTCATTTGAAAGAAAACATGTTTTTGCTCAACAAAGAGTAAAATGTAAAGGCTGAAAATGTAAAAAATAGGGTTTTTTTAAGCTGATAGTTTTAGCTTAATGTAGAAAATTTTGTACTCACAAATGTATGCTAGCTCACGTTTGGTCAGTTTCTCTAATCTCCCTAATTTTTGAAGAGTTAAGAGTTCAGTAAAAAAAAATGACAGATATTTATTACAAAAACAAGTACATAATGCATCCATAATATTAAAATAGATGGTCACACAAGGCTGAATTTTATCACCCTATCTGTTTATAAATTTATGTACAGAATATACTAAATTGAAAGTGGAATCAGAACGAGAGGGAGAAAGCATGAAAGTGGAGGAAAGAAACATCAATAACTTAAGATATGCAATTAACACATTATTACTAGTAGAAAACAGCAAAGACTTTGAATGACTACTCTTGAAAGCTAACAAAGAAAGGGCAGAAGTAGGGCTATTAAGAAAACAAAAATAATTATCTCAAGAGATCACCATGACTTTAAAGTGGGTAATGAATACATAGAAACGATTAAACATTTTCTATACTTTGGTTCAATCATTAATCGAAATGGTGACTGTATTTAAGAAATCAGAAGAAAGGTAAGACTTAAAAAGGCATCAATGAAAGAACTAGATAAGACTTTCAAGTGTAAAGATGCTTCATTAAATACCAAAGTCAAAATCATTCATGCCATATTATTTCCTGTTTCTATGTATGGTTATAAAAGCCTGACAGTGAAGAAAGCTGATAATCACCTCATGGAAACTGGCACTTGAGCAGGGACGTAGCCAAGGGGGGAGGGGGGTTCTTGGGATCCAGACCCCCTCTTCCATTAGAAAAATGAATGGTGCGTGCTGCTGCAGCACCACACCCAAGCCCCATTATAATGGTGGTACTTAGTCTGGACTCCCCCTTCCCAAAATCCTAACTACGTCCCTGACTTGAGGACAGTACTACTGATATCATGAACTGCCAAAAAGACAGATAAGTGTATCCTAAAGCATGCCAAGCCTGAATTCTCACCAGCACCCAAAATTACTGAACTGTAGCTATCATACTTCGGACATACCATGGGACAACATGACTCATGTTGGAAAAACAAGTAAAGTGGAAGGCAGTAGAAAAAGAAGAAAAACTCATTACAGATTAACTGATTCAACAAAGGACAGTATGTGTCTATATGAACTTGCCCAACCTTTAAGATCTGCAGCAGAGGTACTTCTCTCTGTTCCACTGTTTTCACAGGCATGGTTTGTAAGAATACAGAACAAGGTCTTCTTTGGGGCCACTTCTACACTTTGGAACTTCCTCCCTAGGGAAGCCAGGATGGCTCCTTTTTTGTTATCTTTTCAGAAACCTATTAGGACTTTTGTTTTCCAGCAAGCCTTTGGGGATTGATTTTTAGCAAAGTTTTTATGGTGCTGTACAGTTTTACTCTTTGTTTTCTAGTACAATTTTGAATAGTTTTAATTCTGTTCTTGTTTAACATTGTTTTAATCTCAGTTTTTCTACCTTTTTGTATGCCACCCTGAGTCCCAGTTTGGGGGAAAGGCATTTGCTGAGTCCTTATTTTGCTATTCCTCAGGACATATTTACACTCACACAAGCAAAACATATTTACACTAGTCACAAGATGCAAAGGTCACCATCATCTATAATAGTATTACATTCATATCCCACCGTATATCTTGGCGGCAAACAGTAAAATCAATTTGAACAATTTAAAACAATAGGATCAGTAAGACTGAAAGCCTATTATAGAACTTGATGAGTTTAAAAGGAGCATTCATAACAGAATAAAACAAATTAATAAACCTTAAACTCATGTATAAATTTGGAGCAAAAACAATTACACTTTAGTAAAATGCTATGCTTTTACTTGGCATTTTAATTAAGTCAGTATCTCTGCCAGCTGGGTCTTTAAAGGAGGGTACAGCACAAATGGGGCTCTACTGTAAAGTCTCTCTATAGATAAACAGGGGTGGAAAGTCTATTACTGTATATCTTGACATGAAGATGTAACTATTCTTCAATGACATCAGATGGAAAAGGGAACATTTCTTTTTCTTTTTTCTTTCTTTTTTTTGGGGGGGGGGGTGTGGTTTAACCCAGAAGTGTCTATGGCAAACACTGATCACTGCAAATGCCAATTTGTGCCCAGCAGCCCTTCCCAGATAATTGGTAAGGAAACCACTGTTTTTCCATTTCTGCCCTTACAATGCTTCCCTACTAACTATAAAATTCAGCTTGATAGTTTAACCTTATCAAAAAGCTGTGGAGATCAGTCATAAGCCTCAGCTACAGGCACCAGAACAATTCTGTTATGCTCCATTTCACAAGCAGCCACTACCACCAGTGTCCATAATCTTCTCCACCTTAAAACAGAAAGTATACACATACAGTGGTACCCCGGGTTACGAAAATAATTCGTTCCGCCGCCGCGTTCGTAACCCGAAATCCTTCGTAAGCCGAAAAAGCCATAGGCGCTAATGGGGAAAAGCCGCGATTTCGTGCGAAAAAGTGCCGAAAAGCACCAAAAAATTTTTCGTAACCCAAAATAACCTTCGTAACCCGGAACAGTTTTTTTCTATGGATTTTTTTCGTAACCCGGAAATTTCGTAAGGCGGTGCATTCGTATCCCGGGGTACCACTGTATTTAATTGCATCTTTTAATTCCATGCCATGGATCTCTTCTACTGCAAATAATTTGGGGCGAATTTACAAACCGTATCTTCAAAAGGAAGGAAAAAATTGCCTAAAACTTCGTCTTGAACTCCACTATCTGATTTCCTAACCTGTATTTTAGCCTCTCTAGCACTATTGTACCACGGATTTAAAAAAACAAACACATTTCCCTGCAACACAGTACAAAAGCGTAGTAAGCTGCTCATAGTAAGCTCACCTTTGTTTCATTATTTCCCTAATTGTTAATGAGCAAAGTCAAACAAATTTCAATAATAGATTTCTTTACTTAACATTGATTTTAACACAGTTGCATTTTTAAATTATTAAAAGTAGATGGTCAAGGATAAATGATTAGGAATTTCCAGTCAACGTAATTCAGTAAGCCCTCAATATGCCTTCTAGTTTGGATAATAAAATCAATTAGTTTGTTACATGCATTATATCTTGTACATGTAATATTTTGAAATACTGCTTACGTATCAGCTTTGCATTATTAGGAATTTGTATTGTTAGATTCAGTGTAGGGATCTAGTTATAATTAATGCAATTATATAATAGAAGAATGGACATAAAATGTAAAGCAATCCTCCTCCCCACACACACATGCACACACCTAAAAGTATTTTCATTTGGCTGATGTCTACTACTGGGTTAGATACATATTTTTTTCTGGAATTGTTTGCAGAAAATATGTAACAATTCCTTCTCTAACCCTCTTTGTTTTAAACAGCCATGTTTACTTACTTTGGTTTGGCAAATGCGATAGAAAGCCACTACATCAGTTTGGTTTGTTTGTTTGTTTGTTTGTTTGTTTGTTTAATTACAGTTGGCCCTACATATCCACAAATTCAACAATCCATAGCTTGAAAATATAAAAAAGATATATAAATTCCAATAAGCAAACCTTGATTTTGCTATTTTATATATAGGACACATTTTACTATGCCATTGTATTTAGTGCGCCTTGAGCATCCACAGATTTTGTATCCAAAGGGGATCCTGGAACCAAACCCCAGTGGACACTAAGGGCCCATTGTAATATTATGCACCAGTTGATACAAGAATCATTCAAAATTCAATGCTGCTTACCTGTCAAATGACTGAAACTGCACAGGTTGTTCAGCAGCACCATCTCCAAGGACACCAAGAAAAGTTGGTGGAAGAACAGCAGGATCAACTATGGTCCCACCTGCAGGGGCACTGACTAAGCTTCTTAGAATGTCTTTTACGTTGACATTTTTTGCAGCTTGTAAAGAGGATGTGGTTTTACTGTCCACCTCATTTTGCACCTCACTTCTGTTTTCCTGAGATTTATTGACTTCTGAAGAAAGTGTGCACAGTACTTCACTGACTGCATCTGGACCTGCACAGACAGACTGCGCTCCTACTTCTGTAACAGGCTCGGAATCATGTTCCAAAACAGAAGGTGCTTCCTCCTCAATACCTGAATCTCTTCTTTGTACTGATTCCACACTTTCTGACTCCTGACCAGATACAGCAGTTAAAGTAGTAATAGCTGCAGGTGGACTTTCTGTTTCTGGAAAGATACATAACACACACGATCAGCAGCAGCTTTGCTTAAAGAGGCCAAAATCATTTTTTTAATTGCAGCATTATTGGAAAATAAAATAAAGAATTTATTTCTCAACAGATGAGCCTTAACAACAAAGAGATATTATACGCACAGTAGCTAAGATGCTGCAGATTACCATATCCAGGAAAAGTAGGTTACACTTTGACTTAAGTCATGTTTACTCAAAAAGCAATGAGACTAAAGGTCCTAACAGACAGGCCAAAATAAAGCTGCTTCAAGTCACTTTGGAGGTTTGCTGTTTAAATGACACATGCATCTTAAGAGGTCGGAAGCTGTGCCAAAGCCATACTCCAGTCCTTAGGACTGGAGCATGGCTTTGGCACGGCTTCCGGTCTCTTAGGACGCATGCATCATTTAAACAGCATACCTCCACAAAGTGACCCGAAGCAGCTTTATTTTGGCCTGTCTGTTCAGGCCCAATGTCATGCTAACAATACCAATGGGAAGCAAAACAAATGAGATATGAAGCATTTCCAAACAACCAGAGTACCATGGTTCCACTATTGTTAAGCCTATAATATACACAAAAATATGGCCTACTGAACCATGGCACTAATGAGATGTGTTAGCAATTTTAATACAAAAACACATCCACACCCATTTATCCATCTGTATGGACAAAAGCCACCCATTCCATCAGCTAAATATACAGCTGAACTGAAAATAGTTATAGTCAGTTGTATCAATCAAACACTTAATTTTACTAGATATCACTTTAACATTATCCAATAGTGTATGACATTTTCAGTTTGGAATCATTTACTAATATGCTCTCCTCTTTTCTCCAGCAAAAATACAGTAGAATTCTGGTATACCAAGATATAAATAAAATGCTGAATTATGGTTTTCAAAGGAAGAATTGTCCTGGAGGATTATTACTAAGACAGTTTTTAAAATCTATTTAGCTACACAAAAGGCGTGCATACACACACATACACACACACACACACAGAGAGAGAGAGAGAGAGAGAGAGAGAGACAACAAAATATTAAAAATTAATGTTCTGGGACGAAAGCAACAACACCTCTGAAAAATAAATTCTACATGACTGTTCTCAAGTATCCCTCAGGGCTAGTAAACTAACTTAGTATTTAAAAATAGTAATTACAGAAGGTTTCTTACCGATTTGTAAAACTAGTATATTTGGGTCCAAAACACACTGCAGAAATAATCTAGTTTGATTCCGCTTTAACTGCCCTGGTTCAATGCTAGGGAATTCTGGAAACTGTAGTTTTATGAATCATTTAGCCTTCTCTGTCAGAGAGCTCTGATGACACAATAAACTACAATTCCCAGGATTCACTAGCACTGAGCCAGAGCAATTAAAGCAGTCTCAAACTGGATTATTTCTGCAGTTTGTTTTAGGCCCAAGTCTAATAAACATTTTGATCTGTCTGCTTGTTGTTGTTTTTTAAAAAAGAAAAGAACACATTTCAGGATATGTCAATCTGTTAGATCTGGTGGCTTTCATCAAAGCCAGTACAACAGTACAGTGCTACTCAAAGTGGTAGTCTCTGAACTGATGCCAGTCCCTGAGTCATTGGCCGCCAGTCTCTGGAGAGTTTCCTGGAAAGAAACAAACAATTGTATAGATACCTGGCATATCAGAAAAACAAAAATTACTTGTCCCCCACATCAAGTGGCCTGGGAATGTGTAACCTACCATCCAACAAAGTACATATACAAGCATTGACTCTGTTGTGTTCAACAGAGCTTTCACCCACATAAAAATGCAAAAACAGAAACTGTCATTAACCCAAGTCATTTTACCTGTTATTGTTGTCTTAACTGACTGAACCGACTGAGGCTGTCTCCGTTCATCCTGAGGTTCCAAGATATCTCTGTATTTTGATACCATGAGGACAGAGATAAAATACACTACAGCTAGGGCCAAGAACTGTGCCTGTTTGCTATCCTCCTATATTAAAAAAAAAATAAAAAATACTTTAAAATACACATAACACATCACCACTTGTTACAAACTTAATTTCTCAAATTTTTTCTAAGTTGGTCATATTGAGCAATAAAAACAGTTACTACATTCCATCATAGATTATTTCTAAGTGTACACATTAAATAGATGTAGAACCTTTAATGTGTGTTAACTGCCCTTGTTTCAACTTTGACTCATGGCAAACCCATGAATTAGATGTCTCCAAGGCCCTATACAGACAGGCCAAAATAAAGCTGCTTCAGGTCATTTTGGAGGTATGGTGTTTCAATGATGCCTGTGTCCTAAGAGTCTGGAAGCTGCACTACAGCTGCACTCCAGTCCTTAGGACTGGAGCATGACTTTGGTGCGGCTTCTGGACTCTTAGGACGCATGTATCATTTAAACAGCATACCTCCAAAGTAAATCAAAGCAGCTTTATTTTTGTCTGTCTCTATCAGGCCCAAGTCATCCTATATTCAACTACTCTGCTCAAGTTCTGCAGGATCAGAGCCATGGCCTCCTTGATTGAATCTATCCAGCTGGTATGTAGTCTTCGTCTCTTTCTGCTGCCCTCCAACTCTCCTAACATTATTGTCTTTTCTAGTGAGTAATGTCTTCTCATGATGTGGCCAAAGTATGACAGTATCAATTTGGTCATCTTTGCTTCCAAGGACAGCTCAAGCTTGATCTTTTCTAGTACTTGTTTGTCTTTTTGGCTGTCCACAGTATCCTCAGCTCTCTTCTCCAGCATATCATTTCAAATGAGTTTTTTTTCTGCACTGCCCAGCTCTCATATCTGTACATGGTAATAGGAAATCATAGCTTGGACGATCCTAACGTTAGTGTTTAGTCTTATATCTTTGTACTTAAGAATCTTGCCTAGTTCTTTCACAGCTACTCTCTCCAGTCCCTGTCTTCTAATTTCTTGACTGCAATTTCCGTTCTGATCAATGATTGATTCCAAGGTATGGGAAATCTTTCACTAATTCAATTTTCTGTCATCTCAGTTGAATTTATTTAAGTCAGATCTGGTCTACATATGCGGTATAGTAACATGGAGGAATACTGACCTAGTAGAATAGAATCATGTAAAAAGGTGTAAATGATATGCTACAAAAAATATTTGCACAAAGAAAACCAGTATATCAGTGAAAAAGGTTTCAAGCCATCCATCCTTATATTACATTCGATTTCTCCTTTAATAGTCTGAAAACACATGTCTTAATGGTGCATTCCAACTATGATCATCTGCCTGAGTCATAGGTTTTACTGTATAAATTCAGAACCTTCACCACATTCTACAGCATCTGTAGCTCAAGCTTCACACTGGACATTATTTGTACCATTTTCTATCTAGTTCCATGCTTAATTTGCGAATTAAAACAATCTTCCTCTCCTTGCTGGATAACGTCTGTTGGCAGATAAGGAGTTTTACAGATCTTCTCTGTAGCATTGAACACCATTGATGCTGGCATTTTCTGAGGCAAGTAACTAATAGGGAAACTGGCAAAAGCATTTTCTTGTGATTCTAATCTTATTTGACTAAAGCCTCCCAGAAAATGATACTAGGACTATTGCATGGTTCCTGGGATTATTGCTTGGACCATCATGGAACTACTGAAGAATATCATCCAGGATTTGTGGACTGTCTTATCTCTTCCCAACCCCCCAACTGGAAACCAATTCAATGAAGTTGTGGAAGTCTTGCCTTGATGCAGTGAGGGACTGAATGTTGGAGAACAAACTGAGGCTTAATCCATATAAGTTTTAAATCAGCAAGTAAGTGCAACATGCACTAAATAAAGCAGCTCTCTCCATGAATAATCAGGCTTTCATCTTGGAGATGGTCTTTGCTCCAGTACTGCCACATGTACTGGCAGTGGTGGAGAAGAGTGACTTTACCCACCCTCAATTGCTATACCAGCTTACACTTTTTCCAAGGAAAAAGATACCACAATTGCCTCTTGCCTAAATTATATAATACATTCTATCTTTACCTGTCCTGGGAAAGTGTTCCAAGATTTAAGATAGACTAAATGCAGGGTCATAAAATTTGTAGATCATTTAACCATGTGTTTTTGAGTTCAATTCAAGTATGTTGGTTCAGATCCATAAAGCCAAGGACAGTTTGGATGCAAAACATCTGAAATACTACATCCTACTGTATAAACCTTTTTGTCTGTTATGAGAGGTGATATGTCCCACCCCGTAGAGAAGTTAGGCTGGTGGTAAAATATGACAGGGCATCTTCTGTAACCCTGTCCTGATTGCAGAACTGTCTCTCTTTGGAAAGTAGATTAGCCCCCCCACCCCTGCCTTACCATGTTTCAGACAGGTGAATTTAATGCTTAATGGCTTTTAACAATTGCTCTGTTTTGCCTAGAGAGCCAAAAAACTTTTAGAAACAAATTGACAATTTTAAATGTAGCAACCTGATGCTATATGACTGGAATTGAAATAAGAGGAATATATCTGTATACTGTAAAAGATAATGCTGTACATTGGGAAAATCGTGTATTAAGAACAAAAAACAGAACATTGTTTATGAAATTTCAGACACCTGCAGGGACAGCATTTTATGGGAAGCTGAAGTCTTTAATCACGGCCACAAATTCTTGCCCTGCTCTTTCCACAGTTTCATGATTCTCATAGGCAGATTCTGGCATTCTTTCTAAGTATCATATTGGTTCAGAAAACCAACCAATAAAATTCAGTGTGTAGGAAATGTTTTGTAACTCACAATATCTCTGAATACCACTGCACGGAGCCGGTTAATATCCATATCCTGCAGAAGTCTGTCAATATCTCTTATTGGAGAAATCCCTCCAGTTACAATATCAACTGGGCTCTGTACAGAATAAAATAGCACATATATAATTTTACTTGGGATGAAAAATATTGTAAAAGGGTCCCTAACCATTATCAGTTCACCATTGTTACAAAGGCTTCTAATGAAAGAGCATCCAATGGTATGCACAAATCACACCCTATCAAGGATATCCATAGTATTTTATAAAGAATTATTTCATGTCAGAAAATCTGAAAAAGAAAATTCAATATTTAAGACATATTGGGTTGTTCTTCCTCTTCTTGCTGAAAAAGCTTATAAGTTAAACTAATGTATATACAACTTAAAATGAATGTTCATGCTGTTCAAATGTCACATTTTCCCCTCCAGTCACTATGTTGCTATTTTTTCAAAAAAGCTCTAGAGACTTATCCATCAGGTCACAGAGATAACAGTATCAACATCTGCCTGCATTTAATGCCAGAAGATACTTGCCTTTGCTCCAGACCTTCCTGCTGCTATCAGGCCTTGTACTGTTTTCTGACCCTTAACATTTTCTCCACTAGGCTTCATTAGAACATGCTGCTGCTGACACTCCAAACAATTTCTGACTGCTACTGCACATACTGAAACAAAAGAATACATAGGATATTTAAAAGATTATTTAAGGATTTGCAACAAAAAGTATGAATTTCAAGTATTGCACTCCTAATCTAAACAAAACAAGGCAGGGCAAGGAGGGAGGATAACATCTCAAAAAAAGAACTATCTTCTTCAAAAATCAAGCAACTTTTAACAACTGATAGAATTTTCCTCAAGCATTTTGTTACTTAAATCCAAAAAAACACTGCAGAAATAATCCAGTTTGACACCACTTTACCGGCCACAGCTCATTGCTATGGGATTTTGGGAGTAGTAATTTTTGTGAGACATTTAGCCTTCCCTGTCAAGAGCACTCTGGTTTCTCACAATACTACAATTCCCAGAATCCCATAGGATGGATCCATGGCAGTTAAAGTAGTGTCAAACTGGATTATTTCTGATGTAATGATGCAGCCCAAGAGAGCAATGTTAAATTTCACTAGGATCCATATAATGTTTATTCACACTGGATGGAATCTAGACTTTTCATGACAGCAGTAGCAATTATGTTTAAACATAAACAGGGACCAGTCTTTCAGACAGCATCAAAAATATTTATTTACATTTTAAAATACAGTTCTAAATTTCATTTTAAAAAAAACCATATGTGCACACGGAAAATGCTCTAGCTTGGCATTGATACAATTTTGGCACCAGGCAAGGATCTCATGGTAGGAAGTTGCAAAGTTGGGGCCTCATCAAAGAGAAGGCCGCCTCTTTTGTCATTATGTGTATCGCTCTTATGGAAAGTATAGCTTTAATACATGAAAGATTCTGACAAGAGAGAAGGCATTCCTTTACTTAATTGGGCCTGATGTTTACATGGTCTCAAAGTGTGAAGTATTCAAAGTGATTTACTGATATTATATAAAGAAACCTCACAGAGTCAATTTAAGACAGGGATACTACTGGCCCACCACTGGCTGATGCCTGAGGTTGGCAGATTATTGGCTTACCTAAGGACACCTAGATAGAGTTTTTATCTATGAGGCAGAACAGACAGGCAGGAAAAAGTGGCCGGAACCTGCATTTTCAAAAAGTAGGTCAAAACCCTGATGTTTGCACTGGCTTTTCCCAAAGTGCCCTGAATGCATGTGGTCCAACTGAACGGTGCAGCGTTATGCCGCACTACTGGCTACCATGCATTCAAACCATCACACAAACACACCGCTGGCGACTGCCAGCTGCCTAGATGCCCTTGGATTGTCACTCCTTTGATTGGCCACACAGACACACCTCCACCGGTACTGGGCATCAGAACATTTTTAGTGTGCCAGGTAAAACACTGGCAAAGTACAATAATGCCCCCATTACATGTCTCTTTCACCTTAAGAGTCCTCTTAGATTGTCTAGCTTGTGCAAGTTGGAGGTGTAACACTTTTTTTTTTTTTTTTTTTTTGGCATTGCCGAGCTCCATCCATTTCAAATGTGCACCTGCACTGGCACATTTATATGCAGCTTTAGGGTTAGGGTGGACCACTCCTTCAGAACCACTTTCACGTCAGGGCATTTATATGCAGGGTTGAAGGTGTGCATTTTCTGACTTGAGTCCAACTATCCTGGCTTCTTTTTGCTCCAGTTTTTAGCCCCAGAGAGTAGCTTCATTTGGTTTCGGCCCCCTTTGGAGGTGTGCATCATCTAAACACTCCACCACCTTCAAAGTGAGTGGAAACCGCTTTATTTGACCTGTCTGTTTTACCTCTCAGTTGAGATCTGATGGTGACCTTTCCGTTTATATCTGTAGTCTATATGCAAATTCAGATTAAATTAGTATTTAGAAATTAAGTAAGCTTAGAAAAATTTATATTGCATTTCATACAACATCTGAGGCTACCTTCATTTAACCCTACAACATACAGTCTTATAGCTTAAAATAAACAAGCACCAAAATGTGGAATAAGGTTAGACAGTTATTTCTTACCCAGGCGAAGACACTGTCGTAAAATTCCACCAGATGACATATTTTTCTCTGACTCAATTTCAGTAAATCCAAGAGAGCTTGCAAATATTAACACATCCACAAGGCTAATTAATCTTTGCAGGAAGGCTACAGAAGCTTCTATTGATAGTCCTTGAGTCGGCTCAATATTTTCTAATTCATGCTGCATAATGAAACATTAAAAGTAGCATTTATTTTTATAATTATTAATTCATTATCATAACCTAATACTAAAGTAACGTTTCGCATGTGTAAATTGTAAACAGCTTCTTGAACTCTAATATCATATTAGAAATGCTGAAATCCAATATAACCATTCCTGTCATAATTGATCTCCATCCACATTATCACACAGGGATGTTTTACCTAAATGAAGAGTGGTTTCTTTTCTAATATACGTACTAGAATATATTAGCAGAAGTCTGTAGCCATTTTGTTTGTTTGGAACTTGTAACTTTTGTTACTTTATGCAAACATGGAAACAAAACAAAAGGAAATCACATCAATGGCCCAAAACATAAATTGCAAATGTGAGGACAGTAACATTAAATATCAATTAAAAATTTGCCATCAGTTCAATGTTATTGGATGCAAATACAGCTACTACCGGCTCAGATAACTTTCCATAATACATGTCCTGAATTTTTAATGATGATTAAATGAATTTCTGCCTTCACTATTGACCCATTTCCTGCTGAATAATAATAACAACAACAACAACAACAACAACAACACTTTATTTATATTACCCACCTCTCCCTAGGTGGGATTACAACACAGGTAAAATTACAATAAACAATAAAATCTATTTCAACTCCCAATCCTCCCACCTTTAAGACAATAAAATTTGCATTAAAATTCCAAAGGAACACAATTTAAAATAATCAAAGATGGAGAGGACTGTTATAGCAGATGTGGGTCTCCTTTGTGAGGGCAGGTTGGGTAGGCCTACTGGAAGAGATCCATCTTGACAGCCTTTTTGAAGGCGTCTAAGATGGTAACAAGATGGATCACCTCCGGCAGGTCATTCCACAATTTTGGAGTGACCGAAGAAAAAGTCCTCTGGGAAGTTGTCACTAAACTAGTTTTCTGTGACTGTAATAAATCCTTTGCGGATGATCTGAGAATGTGGGGCAATTATGTAGGGAGAGGCGTTCCCGCAAGTAATCTGGACCCAAGCCATGTAGGGCTTTAAAGGTAATAACCAACACCATGTACTGCATCCGGAAGCTAATTGGCAGCCAGTGAAGAAATTTTAAAACTGGTGTAATATGGTCAAACCAAGATTTACTGATGACCAGTACAGTATTATGTTTTCCCCTACTATACTGGTATTTTTAGTTCTAGTTTTTATGATTTCAAAGTATTATATAAATCTGAGTGACTCTCACTATTTTATAGTTAAGAAGAGTGTAAATGTTTAACAGATTCTATGCAGAACGGAAAAAATCAGCATGGTGTAGCAGTGTGAGTGTTGGACTAGGACATTGGGAGACCAGTGTTCAAATGCCCACTTGGCCATGGAAACCCACTGGGTGACCTTAGGCAAATCATACTCTCTCTGCCTCAGAGAAAGACAAGGGCAAACTCACTCTGAATGAATTCTGACAAGAAAAACCTTGATACATTCACCTTAAGGTTGCCATAAGTTAAAAATGACTTGAAAGCACACAACAACAACATGAAGAACTCTATATAAAATTATCAAAGCATGTCATTATAAAATTATCAATAAACAAATTGTGTATCTGAGTCATAGCTTCAGTAAAAAGGAGAGCCTGAATAAAGTAATGCAAAACATCATCTATTAAGGTACCATAAAAGACAATTTGTAAAGTAATTACTTCCAGAAAATATATACACAGTGTAACCATAAGTTCAAAAAAATTACAATTATATCTTGTTTGGAAGAAATGGGAAGCTATGTCAACAGATCTGTGGTCTGGAAGGTACAGAAGTGGAACCAGTAAGCTCCTTTTACACACCGCCAAAATGTAGCTTAGCATCACATGTGAAATAAGTCAAAGTGTATAAATTGAAGACATTTTGTGTCAACAATGGAAGAAAGGGAGGGCCATAATTCAAGTTCAAGCATCTAGTAGTTTTGTTAACAAGGTCTGAGACCTCTCTGAAAATCCACTGTCTGCCAGTCTGGTGCACATTGAATATTGTTGGCCTTAGACATTCCCAGGGATGGCAGAACCCTACACTGGCTGCTGCTCTAGGTAGACTCCCCAGACCTTAAAGAACTTCTACAGAGATTCTTCCTAGGAATACCTTAAGAGGATTTATTCTAAAGCTAAGTTTCTGCCCAAAGTAAATGCAGCAACTGTATTTAGAAAAGTAACATACCAATTTACAAAAACAGGAAGAGGTCACTATGGTGATGGTAAAGGAACATACAAAATAGGCCACCACTGCAAATCTGAGGTTTCAGTAAAAACTTCCTTTTGACCCAAAGCCATGTACACTCGTCCCTCCATATTCGCTAGGATTAGGGGCGCAAGACTGCCGTGAATATGGAAAAACCACAAATAACAAAAACACCATGTTTTTTACCCGAGAGGACACCTCTCTTGGAATGTCTAGGTCTTCCAGTGCTACTCTGTGGTCAATGTCCAACAGACACTGACCACAGAACTGCACTGGAGGAGCTACAAATGCCTAGTAGAGTATTCTCTTTAGGAATCTCTAGATCTTTCAGTGCACCTTTTAGTTAAAGTTGACAATAGAGTTGCACTGAAGGATGTAGAGATTCCTAGAAAGAACATATTAATCAAATCCATGAATAATCAAATCCGCAGCTATCAAATCTGCAAATATGGAAGGATGAGTGTATACTGTATATAGCCCGAAAATAGCAAGTCAAACCAGAACAATATTGAAAAGAGTGTTAGCATATGAGGGAGTTCTTCTCTCAAATCCAGAAGGGCACAGTGAGGTTCAGATCACATAGTCACTTTGCTTGACTTTGCTCCCCTTCGTTGTCCCAGCACAGCCATAAACAATTCCACCTGAACTTGAGAGTGAAACCACTGTAAATCAAAGCACAAGTAAAGGCATCCTCTTACAAAGCATCACCTTTGCATTAGAAATGCTATTTCTTACCATAGCAGATGTAGCAGCAGAAAGCAAAGGTAATATGCCACCACAAGCCATAATCATGTTATCCATTACTTGAGAGATGAGATGAATTGTGTTATGTACAAAGATGACATTGTCACTGCTGTTCACAAAGTCCATCACTGTCTTGGTGGAATGGCTAGCCAAAAAACAAAACTCAACGTAAAACAACACTGGACATAGGTAACGTCAACAACATTTTTAGAAAGTATATTTATGTCATCATTTAGCTAAATGAGCCAGAAATGTCTCCTGGAGCCAAGAACCACAGATTAGTATCCCCAACTGTCAATGCACCTTTGTCTTGACCTGAAATTGCCCTTTCCTTATGCTTCTAATCCTGTCCAGAACACCAACTGGCAACTGTGTCTAAGTGTGTGGTGAATAATTATTTATTATTATGAAGTCTGATTATCTACTGTAGCAAAAGACACTGTATAAATCATTGACGTTAAGTTTCCCTTGAGATATAAACTAGATCTGAACTCAAGCCTCTTAAGAAGAAAACACTATCATACAAAAACATAAGCTTTGCCTATTAAACAAGTATTTTAAAGATATAAAACAAGGAAATTTAATTTGTTTTAACACATCGACACAGCTTCCATCCATGGTTTTGCCTCCTCCATGTGGCACCTGTAGAATGTCCGATTTACTACCAACAACCTTCACATTTTATCCCTTATCAAAGGATGGTTTTTACATTTTAAAAAA
Source organism: Sceloporus undulatus (assembly GCF_019175285.1). Classification (NCBI taxonomy): domain Eukaryota; kingdom Metazoa; phylum Chordata; class Lepidosauria; order Squamata; family Phrynosomatidae; genus Sceloporus; species Sceloporus undulatus. The sequence goes on along the minus strand of NC_056526.1, from coordinate 145,659,867 downwards.
ATAGTGCAACAAAGAAAGGGTAAGATCAGGGTGGGATGTGCTGTATATTTATCAAGTCCTGGCTTTATTGATTCTACACACATTATCTTCCCTATGATGAAAACAAAACTTAACATGGGGATGCTGGGTAAGTGGGAGGATAGAATGAACAAAGAGCAAGTGAAGTCAGGAAACAATTTTGACAGAAAATCAATCAAATCACATTCTCTCAGCCTTAGAGGAAGGCAAAGGGAATTCCTCTGAAAAAATTCTGTCAAGAATCCTCGCTCGGCTCCTCCCTCCATCATAGGATTGCCTTAACAACTTGGAAGCACACAACAACAAACTTCTAGGTACTGATCAATTGGAGAGTGAATAGAACCATTTTTTTCAGATTCCATGGAACGAACATTTCTATTTTCACAGGACACATTACCTTCTCCACATCTGTACATCTGTTTCTATTGAAAAGAGCAGGTCTGTGAGTAATCGTTGATGCATTTGTGACCATCGGAATTCAGGAATACGAAACATGGTAGACCTAGAATCCCTTCTTTGTCCATCTGACACAGCTCCTATGCTTTGACCCGATAGGTCTTGCTGCCTAGATGTCTTCATAAATAAAATGTATATTAAAAAACCAAGCTGAATTTCAAACTGAAAATTAACTGACACCTCAAAGAAATCTTAGTTCAGGAGAAGTGTGAACATACCTTTTAAAAAATGTTTTAATGCACATTACTAATTCTACTGAAGGTTTGATGACTACATCAAAATGGTGACTAATTATATCAATTCTACACACTACAGAGCAATTATGCCACCATCTCTGCCAGCTAAGACAAAAATAAGCAGCAGCTAAACCTTACCACATAGGGTGCATATATTGCTGCTGAATATGATCTACCACCTCCTTTGAGGAAGTATGGAGTAGGATGATGGTAATCCATTGGAAGATGTCTCTGCAGGAGGGAAGCACTTAAGTACATCACTTTTTAACTATTAAATCATTTAGCATTACTGACCTAAATGCTAAACGGTAATGAGTAAATGATGCACATGTTTTGTCAGTTGTAATTTTAATGTATTATAAGCATTTAAGTGTTAGTTTGTTTTCAACTTCACACTTTCACTTAATTTTTACAAAGTTTTAAACACTGATTAGGCCAGTTCTTTTCCAACTAAGCAATGGTAGTCAATATGAAGCACATATCAACAGAGGAGAGACTTATTGGAGGTCCAATAAGGCCATAAAATATCATACAACCTTATAATTTGATTAACATTTTTAATTTAAGTAAACTACTAAGAGTGGTGCAAAACCTACCTCAGGAATTGACCTAACAGGCTGATTTGCTTCCAGACTTGCATTTGACTTTAACTCCAATCTTTCAGTATCTGATGCAACACTGGAAACATCAAGTTTGGCAATTTTCTTGTCTGAAGCCACCAAAATTTCTGACGTATGGGGTGGCATATTATCTATAGTTGTTTTCATTTGAGGGTGATCAGTATTTTCTCCATCTGTCTTCTCCACATTTGAATTTGGTTGACCTTTTCCATCATGGATTTTAGAAGCATTGATCCCTGGAAAGGAACCTGGCCCTTGTTGTGTTTCCACTGATGCCTCAACACTTTTGGATTCTGATTCTATTAAAACAGGTTCTTTCAATGGTGGTATCACTTGTGTTATCTTGCTTTCCTCTAAGGTATGCTCTTGATTGGGTTTAGAAGCACGTTCCTCTGAGGTAAACGGTAGGTTGCTCTCCTCTTTTAAATCAACAAAATCTTCTTCCTCTTCCTCCACCTCTGGTGTTAGCTTTTCTAATATCTCTGGGCTTTCAAGTGTTTCTCCATTTGCATTTTCTGAAGATGACTGTGCTTCAGTAGTGGTTATAATGTCCTCCTTGTGATTTGTTTCAACTGTTCCATTTGAAGAGGCTTCTGAACTCTGTTTTGTCATTTCAGACTCTATGGGGATTTCTAGGTGTGGGGTTTTATTTAAGTCTGAGGATCTCTGATCATTTTTCCTTTCTTTTATTTTTTCTTCACTCACTTCTGAATTAGTTTCTTCTGCAAGTGCAGATGGCCCATCTACATCTCTTAAAATACTGTTTCTGGCATCATCATGACCAACATCATTCCCAGAAATATCAACTCCTTTTATTTCCAGTTGCTGGTGGCTTGATGTAATTTCAGCTTCTTTATTTGTGCCTGAAACAGTTCTAAGTACGGTGGATGGACCAACACCACAATCATCATCTTCTTTTTCTTGATATTCCCTGAACATTTGAGAAAGGTTTTCTTTGTGCATTTCAAAGGATACCTTTAAAAAGAACAGTTTCAACTGAGTAAATAAAATTTCAAAGGATTCTATAAGTTCCATTATAACAACTGGATGTTCCAACAACATGTGCACATTAAAGAGCAATCTTAAATATACACCATTATCACAGTGTACCACAAAACAGCTTAATGTTGTCTCATATTATCCATAGGCTGATTCCTTTTAAAAATCACTGTATAAACTTTTGAATTTTAAATTATCAATACACCCAAACAAAGATCTCATATGTGAAGTCAAAGACTTTCACAGCTGACATCCTTAGTCTTCTGTGGGTTTCCCAGGCTCTGTGGCTGCATTCTGGAAGAATGTGGGCACACAGCCCAGAAAACCTACGGAAAACTAAAGATCTTTTTGTCACAAAGACAAAACTCAAGGCTAGAATCTAGAATCTTTCTTGAAGGTAACCTTGAAAACTGAGCAACCCACACCCAACTGAGTCATTCAAATAACACAGCTACAATAGACTTGAGCAAGAATGCAGGGCCATCACTGTCAGACCATTTTGTCCTAAGCAGCCTCATCTTCTCATACAAAGAATGTGCAATCAGGGTTCATGTCAGGGACGATGGTCTACATGTGGAGAATGTATCTCTCTCTTATAAATGTACCCTCGTCATAAATGTGAAGAAACCAGTTAAGACAACTAAATTATGGTAGCTGCACACACATTAAGACAAAAATCCTCAATCTCATGGGCAGAGCCAAAGGTACAGGTTGTTTAGATAAAACTGTTCCACTTCAGTGCAATGTCTTTATAATATAAGTGTTATGTTGCTATGAAACAAACACATTGAGATTAGATTTCCACAAGACAGCTGTTATGTGTTAAAGTTTCCCAAGAAAACAGAGCTAGATGCCTCACTGGGAATAAAAAGCATGGTTTCCATATCATAATGTGCAAATTCTAAACTCAAAACGTTGGGTGTTAATTTAAGATTTATTATTATTAGGCTGATTAAAAATATGAAAGCATACAATAACTCAACTCAAGATTAGAATCTTATCTGTAAGCCCTATTGTCATAACTACATTGAAGACTGAAATTGATTCAATCAGAATTATAGTCTCTCTCAGTAATGATAACATTTTCTGAAACCAACCAATTACATTTAATTTTTTATATCTGTAAATGAGATGGTTTTGTGTAAAAAAAATACATTAACAATTCAGGAGACATGATGATATTAACATAATATGAAGAATCTCCCTAAGAAAAATCTGAATTATTAAAAACAGATGAGGTAAAAGTAAAGTAAGATCTCTACATAATTAGATATCTGTCTGTTCCATAACAAAAGACAATGGCTATTTGTTGAACAAAAGTGCATCATCAGTATTTGCTAACAGGCATGTATGCACTCTGTTAAGTTCGCCCTATCTCTTCTATGTCAGTAATATATTTTTCCATTCATTTTGAGAAAAGTGTGATGAGTTGAGAGATTTATAGCTCAGGTTTCCAAGATGCATTTCCCAAAGAGATGCCTAAGCCCTGTAGAGTTTTTCATCAACTAACTTGGTATCTGCAATTCTCTTAGGAAAACCATTCACAGGGCAATAAGTGGTTGTCAAAGAAATTCATGAACACCTCTTCATTCAGTTACACATTACAAAGTATCCTTAACTTGAATCTTAGGAAGAAAGGATTGTTCTGGCTCAGCCTTCTCCAAACTAGTGGGGGGATGATGGCTATGGTAGTCCAACCCATTTGAAGGCTGGTCTAGCTAGTACATGAATCACAAGGAAAATAACTGCCTCATACTTTCTTTCATAAAATTATAGAGTTCTTAGTAACAAAAAATAAGATATGAAGCACTTTTCTTCAGAATGTACTACATATAACACACAAAGATGGTGATAAAACTTTTGAAATAAAATTAGCCTCCAATTAACACATTTTTATTTATTAAGTCAATTATACTCCCAGATTTCCATTAAAAACTCAAAACTAGATGTAGTAATCACAACCAACCTTTTAATCGTTCACAGATGTGATGGAAGGAAAAAAAGTGTTTTCATAAGAAGCTGCATCATGCTGATAATGCACTCACAAAATTATCCTCACTGGAAGAAACTTGCATGATCAGCTTCTTCTACAAACAAGTTTACCTTTTTAAGAGACTTAAATATATTGTAAATGTCCATGTTACAGATTGCCTCATCAGTATATATACTTGTAGTGAATAGGCAACAAGATTTTAAAAGCCACTGTTTACTGTGTTTCCAGGCTAAGACTCTATATTGTTGTCAGCTATGAGGAAGGAACAAAAAAGGAACACAAATTTCTGCTTGGGGAAATCACACTTGCAATCATCTTAAGCATATGATAAGAATATGTTAGGATACGGTTAGGAAATGAATGGAAGAGGGAGTCAACAATAGTGGTTTTCAAGTACTCACAGACCCTGCTCCTGAAAGTTATCCTCTCTAGAGCTTAACAGACTTACTCAGCTCCTTCAACAATTGTAATGGAAGATATCACGCCCTAGACGTTGTTATCAAGTATAAATTCTGCTATTGAACCAAAATTTGTTTCTTTTTTAGAAAGATAATATTTCTTCTGAGAGATTTATTCTGCCTAGGACCTTCTATTTAGAGATCTGAATTTGTTTATTTTCTAAAAGAAATAAATTTTAAAATATTTTTTTAAGTCTACACCCGGACTTTTTGTTTGTGTGCAAATGTCAGGCAGAAAATGAAAAAGCAATTCAAAATTCAACACATATTTACAGTACAAAGTTTAGATGCCCAGTTCCCAAATTAAACAGATTGTAATTTGCCAGTCAAATTATTAATGTTGCCAGGAACAAACAAATTTATAATTATTGTGTGTGTGTGTGTATGTGTGTCTGTGTGAAATAATACTCATACCAATTCCAGAAAAACTCATATTTTTTCTTCCATCTGTCCTAACAGTCCGAATCTTGTGGCACTTAACAATTAACAGGTATGTTGTGGTATAAGCTTCTGTAGATGCATTTAACAAAATGTGTTTTAGTCCATCAGAGCCTATGTGAACATTTATTTATTCATCCTTAAGTGCTGTAAGATTCTTTTTCTGTGTTGATATACCTCAAGACAATAAGTACCAAACTTGGTAAATATAGGCACCCATTTGAAAGAATTTTCAACAAAATCTGCTCAATCTGACCCTTCACAGTGCTTATGAAGACTCCTAGCTGTTCTTGATAAGAAACACCATAGTACAGAATTATGTCTGTATTACAGGAGTATTACCTTAATAACACCAACCTTTTAGTCTGGGCCTACAGTTGTAAAACCACCATATCTGCTTTAGAAACATGCCCCTGATGCCAACCTGTTTCAGTAAGTAATGTGCCCAATTGTGCTCAAGACAGTGTCAACAGTGGTGGTCAAAGCATGTATATTAATAAACTGTTTTCAAATAAGATCCACCTTCCTTATTATTGGTTTCTACAAAGTAATGGTTTCTATTGTTAGCTTATCACTAGCTTGTAAATTCATATTCAATTCATTATCTGTTTTCTGAAAAACTTAGACAACACATTTTTGAGCCATTTTCTTTATTTTTTATGTCTAAAACTAGTTCTCTCAAAAGGAAGCTGATTGTTTTTCTGGGGGGGGGGAAATTAAAGAGAATTTTAAAAACATGGAACAGGTTCCTACACTAAATTTGCAATAACTTGAAAACTATGAAGGTAGTCAAGTTAATTCCACATATATCTGTATCTGGTCATTTTATACTTCCCTCTAGGTATATGCAACTGTTAAACTGATAATTCACAATTAATTGTCAGATATTGCTTTAAATTAGCAAGCTAAAAGGCCATTCATTAATCTTCACAATCATTTGATGCCTAATCTATAGCCATTTGCTGGTATTTAGAAAGCTTCTCTATGCACTACTAGTTAAAGACAGTTGCAAGCTAATAAATATAACATTCTCCTTTCTCATTAATTTTAACTTAATTTGACGTTTAACATTTACTAATTGCTAAACAGGAAGATTATAATGCATTACAGACAAAGGTTATGGTGACATACTTGGCATTAGAACCACAGTACGTAGAGTCAAAATTTAGTTATTTATGAAGACTTAGCACTCGTATTTCCTCTTATCTTATGAGCATTATATAGAAGATGAAACCAAATTGTATTGAGAAAGACAACAAGCACTTTTTAAAAACTGTTACAAAGTTTCCTGGAAATTAGCTTCTGTGCTACTACACTCCATCAATAAGCTATTCATAATTCCAGCAAATGTTACTATTTTTTATCCTAATGAGAGCTTTATTGACCTGTTTTTCCACCCTCCTAGGAGCAATGCTAACAGTTCAGGCCTGGAAACTCTCCATGCCATTCAGAAAACAAATCAACTTTGACTGGAGGCACCAATACCTGCTGATATCAATCCCAGGGAAATGAATCAGTCAAAGAGGAACAGAGGTACTGTACACACAAAAGCTTTTGCACATTCTGGCACCTTCCCCAACATAACAAATCATTTGGCCCCCATACTGGCAAGTTTCTTACAGCACAGATCAAAAGACTTTATTAAATCCACGCAATTTAGTTTAACTGTGAAAAGATAAATGAAGCTGCATTTTAATATTCTGTTAAAGGTTCTGTTTTATGACAACTATGCTACGTCTTAGATTTTAGTGGATAATATTTTTAAGGGCTGAAAAACCAATCATGCTCCCCAACTGTGTTTTCATTATAATCATTGAAGGAATGTATTTTCTGAAAAGTGCCGAAGTAGTGAAATAAAGGAACAAATATTGGTAATTTATCAGTGCTACATTTCCTGAAATAAATAACCCTGTTCTTAAAAGAAAGACATCTCTTCCCTGGTTTTCTTTGTTTGTATAGTTTAGGGGCATGTGCACAGTAAGTGCATTTCTTTGCTAGTGCATTCTACCCACCTCTATGCATCGACATCTTGTGCTTTATGGCTTATCTATAAAGGAACATACAAAATCCCAATTCATTAATCTCAAGCCCACATGTATATATTCCTAATATTTTATCAATATACTTGCCTAATTCTACCCTGAAGGTGCAGAATGAGTCACTATTTAAAAATTAAATCCCAGAACATAGCACAGTACCATAACCAGCAACTAAAACTATGGTCTAAGTCAAGAGTAGAGAACTTTGGGAAGTCTGGGGGGGGCAATTTTTTGCCCCTAGGAACTGCAGAGAGTAACAAAAATATTTTTTAAAAATGTGTAAGGGAATGGCTGGAATTCTCTCTTTTGGTTTTGAAAACAGAACATTCTCTATGTTAGGTAGTGCAGGGTGTGTGTGCAACCAATTTAAAAGACGAATGGCCACCCCAGAAACTTTCAAGAATGGTGAATCATCTGGGGGTTTTTTGGGTTTGTTTATTTTTTTGTTTTGTTTTGTTTTGAGTTTCCCAGAGAAAGGGCAGTGCAGGACAACTGAATGCTGCATAAACAACCCTAGCAGCAAAGAGCTGCCCTGCTAGCTAGCTCTAAGGGAAGAGGATTACTATCATTATTAATATCATTGTGTGTGTGTGCTTCTATGCCTTCAAGTCATCTATGGACTTATGGTGACCTCCTGAAATTCATTAGGTTTTCTTAGGCTAAGAATACTTAAGAGTTAGTTTTGCCATTTCCTTCCTCTGAAATCTAGCTCACAGCACCTAATATCCATTGCTGGTCTCACATGCAAGTACTAACCAGAGCTGACCCTGCTTAGCTTCCAAGATCAGATAGGATCTGCTGCCTTTAGCATTGCTACTATTTATTTATATCCTGCGCCTTTTTCACCATCTGGATCTTAAAGTGATTTAAAACATTTAAAACAAACAGCACATGAAATTGACCTAATGCAAACATTTAAAATGTAATTAAATTATCAATAAAATTAAAGCGAATTACAGTTGGTCCTCCATATCCACTGATTTTTTTATCTGCAGATTCAACCATCCATGGCTTGAAAATCTTTCAAAAAAATATAAATTCCAAAAACATTTGATTTTTCTATTTATGTAAGGGACATAATTTTACTATCCCACTATATTTATTGGGACTTCATCCATGGATTTTGTATCCATGGAAGGTCCTGGAACCAAACCCAGCGAATACCAATGGTACACTGTAAAACATAGACATTTAAAACAGAACAACAAATAGAAGGCCTATCACTCTTGAGCAGTCAGTCTTCAAAGGTCTGCTGGGTAGGGAAAAAGAAATCTGTAGTTTAACCTCTCCATAGAGGAAGTTCCAGAGTCTGGAAGACTCATTGAGAAGGTCCATGTGCCTTTGAGGTCCCAAAATATGGGCAGGCCTGTATGTGAAAATTCAGCCCTTCATATAATCTGGGCCTGAGTTGTATAGGAATTTATAATATATGATGCAACAACTTTACTGAAGCTAAGCAGATTTAGAATTGGTTTGCACCCAGATGAGAGACACCCAAGAATCCTAAGCATACTTCTATGATGGAAGAAGTGAAGAAATAAATAATTAGATACACAAACTAGCTGAACTAAATGTTCCTAGGGAAAATAAGCTAAAAACCTAATAATGCATACCTAAATTTCCATAGATGTATTCCTAAACATCTATGAGTACACATGATTTCTGACCCAACTGACTACCATAAATAAGCTTCTCTCACTTGTCTTTCAGATGCTTAACTTGTAGTGTCACAGACCTTTTTCATGCCACTTATAAAGAGCTATTCAAGGTGCTCAACTGAGCTCTGAAAGTTAGTTGAGCAATTTTCTACTTCCTTCTATTTTACACAAAACAGCTTGTTAGCAAAATCGGGGAGGGGGAGCATTGAAGAAGTCTGTAGAGAGCAAGATCTCTACAATCTCGAGCTTGTGAGACACAATGGGTAGAAACATTCCAAGAATCTAAGGCAGCATCCCTTGTTGAACTTCCACTGGTAAAACTATGTGATCTAGAACAGTGAAGAGGGAGCAATCATGCCTTCCTCTTCATACGCCTTTAAAATCTTCTCTCTTCCAGAGGGCTGAAGAGGAAGGGTTGAGGAATAAATGTGTGTTTGTTTGGCATTGCCAGTGTAGTATCAGAATTATACTGGACCTAGCCCTAAGTCGTTTAGGTCTTTCAGACAGGAAGGAGTTCTACACTGACTAGTAGGATGAATTTTACCTGGGTCACCTAATGTTTGTATGGTCTCCAGTTCAATATTACATCTTAAATACATAGGGGATTCATTGCTGATTCAAGATAAACTTCATTGGGGAAGCAAAATATTTCTTGTTCATTAAATCACATATAAATGCATCTAGAGAATCAGAGAGGAGACTTTTTCATGTCACTTTCTACCTGGAGAGATACCATCTGCATACAAAGAATGCACTGTGCCATTCGAGTATGATTGCTTTCCATGTCTGTCTGAATAGCCTACGTCCGCACTCCCCAGGCTTGAATCCAACTCATATGTGGGTCTGTGGGTGGGTGTGGAATGGAAGAGGCATTGTCAGTTCTCTGAAATACTGCGACTTCCCTCAAGAGCTACTGCTTTCTATTTCATATAACAGACATCATTTTACTAGACCATTGTATATAACAGAACTTGAGCATCCATAGATGTTGGTATCCATGGGAGGGGGGGGGAAACAAACCACAGCACATACCAAGGATCTCTGGGATCCTCAGTCATGAACTGGCCTGCTCACTGTACAATTGTACAACTTATTTTTCAATGGCAATTACGTATATCCACTCATAAAATAAAAAAATTAAAAGGCACATTAAATGCTCTACCTGTCAGTAGTGATTCCAATTACACTATGTGACATAATGCTAGAGAGGTGCCATGCATGCCAGATATACTTACTACTGAATATATGGCTAAACCAATGCCTTTCACCTACTACTCATTCTAGAAAATTAATCTGCACTCTATGAATAGATTGAACGTGGGGGTATAGAATATCATCAAATACTAAAGTCAGAATCATCCAGTATTCCCTATTCCTGTGTATGGTTGTGAAAACTAGGCAGTGAAGGAAGCTGATAGGAAGTGAATCAAGCTGATAGAAGAGGGGGGATTGCTAGAGGAGAAGAGTTATATGGACATCATGGATTGCTAAAAAGGCAAATAAATGGATCCTACAGCAAATCAAGCTGAACTCTCCCTAGAAGTGAAGCTAACTACACTAAGACCGACATACATTGGACATATGAAGCAACATGACTCGTTGGAAAAGATCAAAATGTGGAAGGCAGTAGAACAAGAGAAAGACCACACAACAGGCAGATTAATTCAAGCAAGGAAGCCATGGCCCTGAGTTTACAAGATCTAAGCAGGCCAGCTGATGACCGAGAATTTCAGAGATTTTGCGGAGGAACTGGTAGTTTTATTAGTTCCTTTCTCTGAAATATATCCTATAGCACCTGGTATTTGTTGGCAGTCTTGCACCCAAGTACTTAGCTTCCAAGATTAGACAGGCTCTGGTGCCATCAGGGTATTCAGGCCTATGCTTTAATTATTATTAGATGATAATTCAACTAACCTGATGGCTCGTGTTCAATAAAAATGTGAAGGAAAAATTATTCATTCCCCCTATATTTCTCTGTCTTAATCGCACTCCACAAATTTAATTTTTACTCATTCTTCTGTTTCCTGTAATATCCTTCTAACTCATTGCTTCTCTTCTCATGCAATATCTCTATACATCTTTATTGATTTCATAGCTGGTCATGCTGCAGCTTTTTACTTTTTAAACACTCCATGTGACCTCTCTGGCCTTGTAATTGCTGAACTTTTGTTGCTTCTTATCTTATGATCTCCATTCCTCCCATTCCTTTACACCTCTAAGACCTCCAGAGATCTTGCTTTGATTCTCATTTCCATGCTTTTTACTGAGCTTTTGCCATTTCTTTGAAATTCTATTAAATAAGCTAATTCCTCAGCTATTTTTTAAAATAACATTTATTGTTTTTCTTGCTCTCATCTCCTTTCTTCCTCACTTTATTTTTAATCTCCTGTGTTTGTGATACCTGTCCCAAGAGCTATGATATTATTCTGAGGATGTACTTTAGGCATCAGATCCTGTCTGATCTTGGAAACTAAGCAAGGTCCACCTTGGTTAATACTTACATGGGAGTACTTACTTACAGCCAATTAAGTATCAGCTGCTATACACTATATTTCAGAGGAAGGAAATGGCACAACCATCTCTGAGTATTCCGCACCTAAGAAAATCGGATGAAATTCATGTGGTTATCATAACTAAACAATCAATTTGAATGCACACACACACACATGTACACATACACACATTTTGATTACTATGTTTATTTGCCTTATTTTTTAAAAAATCTATTTTACACTCCCTTATGATCTAAATTGTCATTTGAATTTTTTATTTTCATAAAATGCTTTGTATATTTCAACTTGCAATATAATAAAAATACAACTGACCAATCCAGTGCTATGCTAACCAAGATCAGCACTGATATTCAGTTCACAAGACAACTGTATATTATCCTAAGCAAATATGTGGTACATTGAGCAACAGTTTAAGATCTGTTGTAGTACCTTGAATGTTACTGTAATCATCCATTGTCTCTCAGATTTTATCTCTAGGTTCTACTTCTTTGTTTTACACAACTCAGGGATAGTTTTCAAATCTTGTAAATTTTGTTCTAAATATTTTAAATACTGAAGAACAAAATATTTTGAATGCAAACTTTAGTTCTGTTATGTACATTCCATCTTACCGATTTGAGGAGACAAAAATTCCAGTTCCCCAAACATCAAGTTTCCAGGCTTCTAAGGTAAATCTTGCAAAGAAGCTGCCCACTGCATGGTACAATCACCCCTTTTCACACTTTAAACCCTTTAATTGTTCCCCATAAATCCATCTGGACTAATACATCATTATTGCTCATCTTCTATTTTCAATCTCTCTGCATCTGCAAGGCTCAGGAAGTCAAGCAAATCGCTATATAACTCAATTTAATTTTATGGATATCAGTTCTATTGAGTGATACTACCTGGAATCTCAATGAATATTATATCTTTCCCTAATACTATTTTTTTTATTAAAAAAACAACAACTAAAAAACAGATTTACTTCTTCCTTCAGTTTATGGTAAACTAAACAACTACAGTATTTACAGTTTACGTTAAAAACAAAGAACCCTAGAGTTAAATATCACATAGGCTGATTAATCAATTTTATGACTAATGAAGTAATATTTATATTCTGGTATATAGTTTAAATGGGTATACAGTGTTTATAAACAGAATCTAATTGATAATGCATAGTTTCTCTCTAATGAAAATATGCTATCAATTAAGAAAAATACTTTGAAAAAATATATTTTAAATACTTTCCACTTCAAAAGGGAACAATTTTAATAAATTTAAATATGACAGCTGAACATTTCAAGCTTAAGAGAATTTAAAACATTACAGCAACAATGCAACCAGCCTCCATTGTTGGTTATTCATTTACCATTCATTAAAACAATTTTCTAAATACGTAATGATTGTCATTAGGTCTAATATGGCTATAATATCCTGCAGAAACTAGAAAAACCTAGTTTGTAACATTTAGCAAGAATATGGTTACTGAAAATTATTTTTTTAATTAAATTAAACCATTTTTTGTCTCGCACAAGTAGTCTGGAAGGTGGGGTGAGGAAGCTATGCAATAAGGAAAGTTTTTTTAAGGGGAGGAATCAAGCCATCACAAAGGAATTTAGCTTTAAAAAGATTACGCACAGCTTCAATTCCTGAGAGCAAAAGAAACCAATGTAGTGCAATTATGCCACAAAAGCTATCACTGCTTATAAAGCGTTGTGCAGCTGTTGGAGAAGAGGGGTACAGTGACAAACAGCTTTCTTGCTACAAAGGTGGCAGGAAATCTATCAAACTGGACAATAAAATTGCAATTGAGTTTCTTTGGCTTTTTATAGCAGCTGCATGTATCTTGATGTGTAGCTCTGCAAAACCCATCCAATTTTGCAGCACCAGTTCTATACAAACTAGTTCTTTATCAGAATGTTACATATTAGTAGTATATTTCCAAATGAAATAAAAATAATCTTATTTAGTCAGCACTAGGCACATAAAAACAAATTTTAAAATCTCTTCCCGGAACTGGGTATAACAAAACATTGCTTCAGCAATTTCATGTTGCTCAATATTTTGAAATTAATGCAGCTCTTATTCATATTAAGTGAAGATGTAAAGAAATCTTCTTAAATCATTCATTCCCCTTTATACAAGTTGTCTCAACATTTTGAAAAGGCCTGCTGAGTGTTCATTAATCACTGCAAGCTTTCTTACCTGTGAGAGTGAGACTATGAGAACTTTTTCATAGAGGTTTCTACAATTTGCACAAAATGACCTTTTTGGACAAAACTCGTGTCATTTCCTCTTGTGAATCATAGAATCATAGAATCATAGAGTTGGAAGAGACCACTAGGGCCATCCAGTCCAACCCCCTGCCATGCAGGAAATCCAAATCAAAGCATCCCTGACAGATGGCCATCCAGCCTCTGTTTAAAGACCTCCAAGGAAGGAGACTCTATCACCCTCCGAGGGAGTGCATTCCATTGTCGAACAGCCCTAACTGTCAGGAAGTTCCTCCTAATGTTCAGGTGGAATCTCTTTTCCAAGAGAGAAACCAAGTCCAAACATAAATACAAAGCACAAAAGAACTAGAGAGTGATCCAAAAGACACAAAAAAAACCATATGATGTCTCTAATTTTTTAAAAGTCCATCCAACAAGGAAGAAGCTATCATAGGCCTCAAACACATGGGTCAAAAGAAGTGGCTTCAAGCTTACATGATGCACACTTCCAAAGCGGCCAAAACCCACTCCAATGACGCCCTCCGGTCCAAACAACTGGATCAAAAAAGAGCTGTTTTAATGAGGCTCTTGAAGTGTTCTACTTGGGACTGCAGGGGGCAACCTGCTTTGGGAGAGGGCCGTGAGGTTGCTGAGATCCTGACAACATCACGGTCATAATGGCCAGAGGCCGCTCCTTCCTGGCCATCTGTTTTGCCTCTTAGTTTAGCTTTGTTATTAGTACCATCTGCATTAAGATTGTTTTTGCAAATACAAAAACTCTCCTGACAGAAACAGAAAATAACTCACCATCTCACAGCCAAGGAGGAAAATGTTATGGTTTCTTGTTGTTATGAAAATGAGAGAAGTGAGGATTTATATAACAATTCGTATCGTATCATATAAGCTTATATGAATCCCAACAAAAACATAAGAAATCTTAAATAATTTGGTGAAAGAAAATGGGGAAAATATCCAGATTTCAGGACATTTATCCCCAGGATGACAATAAAGGCATTTAATTGAGAATTCTACTGCATTCAGGGAATACTGAAATAGGATACATTTGAGATAAGGCTCAATGTGCCACATGATGGGGTATATTTCTGTCACTAATCCCGGTTTCTGCTAACCTAGCAGTTCAAAAACATGCAATTACAAGTAGATAATAGGTAGTACTTTGGTTGGAAAGTAACAGCATTCGGTAGAGTCATGCTGGCCACATGACTACTGGAGTCGTCTTCGGACAATGCTGGCTCTTCGGCTTAGTAACAGAGATGAGCCCTGCCCCTACAGTTGGTTACAACTAGACATTCATCTCAAGGGACTACTTTTACCTTTATCTCAATTCATTATCTCAATTCAACAGGCTTTTATAATGTACTCTGTTTCTTTACTTTTCATATTTCAACACAGCAGTTCCAAATTCCATCTGGCTCCTATAATTGTCTACTTTCTAGGAAACAAAAGTCTACAAAATGCTGAGAAGAAAGGGAAACAGTAAGGTTAACAGGGCCAAGTGTAACGTAATATTGGCCCTGCACCCGATTCCACATAGACAGTGGGTGGCTGGATAAGCAGACAGTTGGGTTTTATTTCAACACATTTCAACAATTTTTTTATTTCAACAACTGTATTTCAAGGATGGGGCAGCATCCTTCATAATACATGAGTAAGGCACAGCAGCTTGAGGCAGACATTTCACTCTGTTTAATTGTAGGGACAAAGCAGTGGGAAGGAGTGAAGGCATCAGTCCCACTAGAAAAAAATATGAAGAACCCAAATATTACAGGAAGAGTGCAGGGATGTAGCTAGGATTTTAGGAAGGGGGGGGTCCAGACTTGGGTGCGGTGGCGCAGCAGCACACACCATTCATTTTTCTAATGGAAGGGGGGGTCCAGACCCCAAGAATCCCCCCCTTGGCTACGTCCCTGAAGAGTGGCCACATCATAAACATGCTGTGCTCCTGCACAAAGAGGACTTTTCTCTAGTGTGAAGAGTAACACAATTTACATGCCCAAAGAAAATGCCTTTCTTGAGCTATTCCTAGAAATCTCAAATTTATGAGGGAGTGAAAAGGTAGGCCCAACTGCATCAGGGCTAGCCAGAGCAAGAAGAAGGGCCCTCCTTCCAGTCCATCTGGAGGTCCAGGCCTCAGAGGGAGAAAACCTCTGGACTTGATCCCCTTCCCTACCACCATTCCATTCACCTTCTGTAACATGAATTTTTAGATTGTAAGCCTGAAGTCAGGGAACTGTCTAATTAAAAATAATAATAATTGTAAGCCGCTCTGAGAGCCTTTAGGGCTAAAGAACAGGGTATAAATACCGTAAATAAATAAATGAGTTACCAGCAGAATATAGGGACAGTATGAGAAGACTAAAAGAGTGATATTGCACGCAGAATAAAATTATATGTGATGACAGAAGAACAGCTTGATAGAAACACAAGTTTAAACCATCAAAAGTATATTAGAAAGTTGGAAGAGGGGCGAATTTAAGAAGAGAAAAGTCATGTCCTTAAGAAAAGCTGAATCCTCTCCTCCTGTGGTTTTCTTTCCTTCATCCCTTTTCCCACCACCACATCCCCCAAGAGGAACTCTTCTCCTCACTAAATTTATTTGCAGTGTCAGAGCTTGTCTGGGAGTGGGGAGAACAGACTGCAGGGATGAAAGTTATATGAGTAAGGATGTTTCATCTCACCACACCTGCAGCTTCCCACCTGCCCCTCTATACATGACCAAGGCAGGTCCAGGTTCAGATAAATGGATCTGTGACTATCACAAGTAGACAGTCTCAGATGAACAAGGCTATTAGCAGAAAGCCCAAAAGGAAGCTAGTCACAAAAGAAATCATGGCAATGAAAAACATGTGCAGCTAGTTGTAAAAAATTAAGCAGAGAGCCATGACAGCAGAAATCTCAAAATTATAAAAAATGTAAACATGGAGAACTCAGAGTGATAAACTATTATTTACTGGAGCATTTAGTAACATCTAATAATATATTGCGAACACATAGCTTACCAAAATATTTTAGTTACAGTCTGTATTTTATTTACAGCCAGTCTCCAGGAGTTGTCTGGAGTTCAAAAAACATTACTTGAACTGGGCAATACTACTGAAACTTGGGGGTTTTACTTGTAAAAGTTCCACATCCATTTATAGGATTAATAATACTATCTCTACACTTGAACAGTATAGTCCAAGATTTAACTTCCAGAATTTACTAACCCATTTGAATTTTTGTATCAACCCATATTTTTCTGTTCAAGTCAGTCATGTGACTATACATCCCTCATCCTTAAAAATATAAGGAAGTTGTTGGGTTAACACTAAATGAATCCCAACACAAATTAACAGTTTTAAATTCCTGCATTTTAAAAAACTGATTAAACTTAACAGAACCAGATGAACTGGCTTATTAAACTACAACAGTACGTAGGATTAAAATGAGTGCAAAACCATGTATGGTTAAATTTTGTTGCTTCATCCCATGAGGAAATCATAATCTTGACATATTTTAACTGTTACTATTCATGATAGCCGTCTGCAGTTTAGAATATTCAAGAACATTAAATCTGAATCAACATGTCACCCAGATTATTTCACATGGTCTACCATTTATCACAAGGCATTTTCAAAAGAAAGGAAGTTTGACTAATACAGTATCAAATATCTCAAAATACTATTTTGTAAATTTTAGATTTGCTGTAGAGAAGTTACCTTCCCACATCTAAAATACAATCACAATCTTAGCAAAGTAACCTTGTTTATTTACTTTTGCTATTGCTATCTCTATGTGTTCAGTAATCTCACCTGGCATTAGCCCACACCCAACAATACAGATGACTGAAGAATTTTTGCAGCTAAATTATACAGTCTACACACCAGACTGTCCACAATACATACATTGGTTGACTAGGGAAAAAAGCATACCTTGTGAGTTTTTCCTTAAGTTCCATATTCCCATCTGGAAACTGACCCAAAATTATATTAAAATGTTTGGGAGAACAAAAAGGAAGGTAGGAAACAAAATGCAACCTCATTTTAATCTGTTTCTCAACTACAGGAAAGTCCCACCATTACAAAAACTCTTTCCCTCAATATTGTTGTAACCATAGAAAATGAATGTGTTAGAAGGAAGCTTGATTTATTCTTTTACTTAGAAAAAAAAATCAATTTCCATCTTCTTTTCTTTTTGTTTGGATGGAAAACAGATTTCTCTCTAGTTTCTTCATTATACTTTACCAATTTATTGCACAGCCATTTAATCTTCTGAAAGAGCATCATTTGGCCTAGAAATAGACTAGGTGCGCCACCTTGTGTCCCAAATTTGTATAAATCCATAGAACACACAATAATGTGTCATGAAACACAAAGGCACTACTGAACATCAGACCTGCCACCCTGCTACCAAATTATCATATCACCAACACTGTCAATGAACCTGAGGCTACACAAGATTAGCATGTTTTGATAATTTTAATTTAAGTTTTTAGGAAGAGTAATTTCTTTCCTCATTCTTTTTTGTAACCATTCAGATAATCTCATTTTGGCATAACTCTTTTTCAGGGCTCAACACACTTTGAGAATTCTTTGAAATTATAAAGAAATATATGTATTGGCTGTCTCAGCACACTTACCTTTGAGTGTGTGATTGCTAATGTGTCTACCCAAACACGCCAGCCACCCCATTCGTATTTGACTGCATGATAAAGTAAAATTCGAAAAATGGCATACACCATTTCAGTTATCTTCTGTTCATCAGAATTTTGGGGACAAAAATAGCAAAGGGAGAGCATCCATTCCTGCCACACGGAGCACTGTAGTAAACTCCTGAAAAATTATTAACACAATATAAAATCAAGTCTTAGAAACAATCAGTAGTAGTAGTAGCAGCAGCAGCTGTTGTTTAACAAGTGATGGGATATTCTTGGCAAGATTTGTTCAGAGAAGGTTTGCTATAGTCTTCCCCTGACTTTGAGAGCATATGACTTGCCCAAGGTCATCCAGTGGGTTTTATGGCTGAATCGGGAACAAACCATTATGCAACATTGACTCTCATTGTTACTCTTACTATTATTATATCACACCTTTCTTGCAAATGTGGGACTCAAGAGGAAAACAAGCAAGCAAGCTACACATTAGAGACAACTGAAGTTTCAAAGGCCATAAAAATCAACATGAATTAAGACTGACTAGAAATGTTTTGGGCAAATTCATGTGGCACTGAAATTCAGTGACAGCATTTGAAACACATTTCCTGTTTCAACAACTATTTTAGAGTTTTCTAAGGTATATAGTATATAAAGGTATATTTTATTTACTTACCGCCTATTATCTCTGCTGCTATTAAAAAGCTTAATCATATCAGAGAGGAAAACTCGGTGGACCTCTATAGTTTCTGGGCACCGAGGAGAGTTACGCAGCAAGGTTGCAATAACTTTCAGAACCTCTGTAGAAAAAAAAATTAAAATAAAGCATCTAATAATCTGAGATGCAAAGTTAGACTTGCGTATTTCAGTTTCTTCAAGTGAAACAAGGGCTACTTCATGATGCAATATGCTAGATAAGAAACAAAGAAGGGTTTGTACAGTTTCTTGTACACTATTCATGCCAGTACAGCTGTATGGTGTACACTGGTTTATGAAGTGATATGAAAGCCTATGTGTATTAAGGAATGGGAGAAACCATTTGGTACATTCAATATTTAGTCAGGGTGATCCAGATATCATCCTTGAAGCCATCTGGAAATTCAGTGTAAAACTGATTCCTATTATCATGGGAAGTCTGGAGAGTTAACTGAACCAAGATAACAAATAAGGGTATCCATCATCAAAAGATTATGAAGAGAACTGGAGAGTTTAGACTAATGGAAGAGGACCTTTCCGGCATATTTATTAATGTTGCTTTGTTCTGAATTTCTGCAAATATGCTTTGAGGAAATATAATACTGTAATTCACATTTAATTACCAAGACATCCATTATAAGACCTACTTGGGCTGTGAGGAAAAGCAGAATTTGAAGAAATCAGATTGGGCCCCACTGCTTCTGGAGAATTAAGGGGGCACTCCATCCCATTGTGTCCTAAAAGCATGCTTAGGGACTAGGGGACCCTCGGCGGGGGGGGTTAAGAAGTAAATAGAATTTATAGTGGAAATGAACTGTTGGACCCTGACTAGGTATCTCCCCCCCCCCCCCCCGCTCACAAAAAACAAAGAACCTGCAACTTTTGACCAAGAACATGCAGAGATCTCATTCTGAATATTCTACAACAAGTTAATAAGAGCACTTACACTGTTTGCATAAATTTGTTTACCCATAGTTTTGCATTAATTTGCTGTGTCAGATCAAATGGACTTATAAATACAAACAAAAGAAAAAAGAGAGAATCAAGATTCCTTGCCAAGTCTTATCCTCTTTTTGTAGAGATGATTGTATACAGCTGCTTTATAGACTATCTTAAAAGGAACATAATGCTTACGAGGATTTTGTATTTTCACTGTTGAATCTGGATCAGGATGCTGCTTACGTATCACTTGAGTGCAAATCTGTTCAATAAGAATCTGAAGACAAGATATAAGAGCAAAATGTTACATTTGTTTAACAAAGCATTATTCTAACGGCTGTTATATGGATGGGGTTTTTTCAGGCTAAAGGTCAGCCATCTTTGTTAAATTATGATCTCTAAAATAATTGTTTCCATACATAATGGTCTAATCTACTGCATATCTCTAGAAGAACCAAGAAGAGGAAGAAGTGAAATGAACTTTACATATATTACGAAGCAGGAAGAAATCCAAACTTATTTGGAGAACAATTAAGGGCTACTCAGAATCTCTTCCTGTAATGGTAGAAACAATTATTTGCCCACATGTTGTGATAGAATAGCCTTAAAATAACAACCATATAAGCTCTTTCCCACATTCTCCTGGGAAAGGCAGAGATGACAACATAACTAAAAAAGATTTTTAAATGTGTCATATCTAAACATAGTCCTTCCTGTAAATATACTTACTGTATATAATGTTCTGAAATAACACATTATGGATTATTATTAATTAGTGGGATTAACATCATCAGCATTTTATGAACCAGTCCTCCTTAGTAAAGTGTTCTACTATACCAGTCATTCCAAACAAGTTGTGGATGTAACAGAAAAGAACATGATAGGCTAATTTGTCACAGAAACTCAAGAGCTATGCCATGAACAAAAGTTACAATTATACTGAGACCATACATTGTATCTACGAGTTCATTTCTGACAGTGCTGTTACATCATACTTCCATAGATATTTACATACAACATTATTTTCAAAAGTGCTTATCATCTTAAAACATGTTTTTGGCTAGTATTTTTGACTCTGAAGTCAGAGGTACTGTACTCTTGTTTCTCAGCTGACAGAATTCAGTGGTTAAACTGAGTCTGTATAACTACATAATACCAGTTATTCTCTGTACTAGCTAAAGATATATCAGCATACTTTATTTCACTAATATCAGAAACCCGACAGACAATATAGTGTGATTTTTCTCCAAATTAGGCACATTATTTGTATAAATTAAGGGTAGCACTTACTTGATTTCAAGTCAAGAAATCTAAACTAAGCTTATCTGCTGGAACATAGCAACACAAACATACAACCAATTTACAATAATTTCTATGCAATTAGAAAGACTTGTACCTCAAATAGTACATTGTATGTTGTCAGAGTAATTAAGCTTGTCTGAAGTGTGAGCCTCTCAGCCAGCAAAGAGAATAACCCATGTCCAAGCATAATTTCAGCTTTCCTCCTAAATTATACAACAGAGTAAATAAAAAACCACAATATGAGAATAGTTAATAAAAACTGATATATACAAGCTATCTCTGTTTTATCCTGCAGATTTGACATCTATAAATGACTGTAAACATACAATCAAATCTTGTTTTTTTAAAAACTGAGACATTCAACAGCTTTATAGATCTACACACAATCCTTTTTTCCTGGTTTGATTTTCCTTTAGATCAAGGAACTATGAATGCACAGTTTACCATATCATAATAACCAGCAGATATAGTTAGAGCAAACTGGTTTCCAAACAAGCAAGTTACAGAACCATATTTCATACAGAACTATGATTTCATGTTCTGGCATGTTTGGAAGCCATTAACTGTGGTTTTCTGGTTGATAACAGGAACTTAGAGTTAACTATGACTTCCAGGCTTGTATCACTGTTTACAGAAAAGGAAAAATCAAGAGAGCTGCATCAAATGAATTAAACTGATGCACTTCCAGGCCAGAATGCAATTTTCAAAACACAACCATCTATGGGCCTGAACAGACAGGCCAAAATAAAGCTGCTTTGGTTCACTTTGGAGGTATTCTGTTTAAATGACACACACATCAGAAGAGGACAGAAGCTGCACCAAAGCTGTGCTCCAGTCCTTAGGACTGGAGTGTGGCTTTGGCACAGCTTCCAGCTTCTTAAGATGCAAGCATCATTTAAACAGCATCCCTCCAAAGTGACCCGAAGCAGCTTTATTTTGGCCTGTCTGTTCAGGCCCTATATCTGGTATCAGCAAAATGTTTCTGCCCTAGTGAAAGAATTAAGGTTGCAATTTTAATTCCTCTATCAACATCATAAATATAGAACAAAAATGTTACAATTCAGACAAATAAGTAAGTACTTAAAACAATATTATTTTAATATTAATTTTTATATTTTTACTATCAAGCACACCCTTTAGGTACTTAAGTACATTGTTTTCAGTGGGCTTTATTGGATTTAGGCTTAATTGTTTTAGTGAATTACATTTGTGAGAAGTCTACCCATTACTTACTTGGGTGCCAAATGCTTCAAAAAATAGCCCATAACCTTTAGGGCTTGCACCCTGATCCCCTCACTTTTCGATGCAAGAAGTTTGTAGACAACACTACATGAAAAAGAAAAGAACAGGTTTTTTTTAAAGTAAGATTGTAGATACCAGTAAATTAATAGAACATCCAGGTACACCTGCCACCTAGATTCCACCCCACAGCAAATTGCTCTAGTATTGTGTGCAGATTTCCTAGTTTCCTTTTTATTAATTTCATCAGCAATGGTAATGAGTTTGTATATCTATCATGATCACATTTGGAAAGATGCTGTAGTTGAATGGTAGAGTGCCACCCGTTTACTGATTTGTTTGTATTTTTACATGAGGTGAATCTGAACTTTAAAAATTGCATTATCTGCGAGAACCTTGGGCTTTTTGAGAACTAATATGCAAGACCTGGTATGTTCTTGCTTTTTTTTCCTTTAAAAAATAGTTGTTATCTACCTATGTAATGATGTAAAAAAAATCTGAATTTGAAAAAGTGAAAAAAGTGTTATTTATGGATCCAATGATCTGATTTGTTGAGATAGAAGCAAACCGGTGTCACACCTGCCCCTGGGTTTGCTTGATACAGTAAACAAACCACTGGCTAAAGCTCCATAGTTTGTCTAGGTGCAAGCAGTTAGCATATACCAGCACAATGTCATAATTAATAGGCCAGAATTCCCCTATTTCCTTGGCTAGTCATGTCATAGGAAACAGGGCACAGAAACCAATGGAACAACTTAATATTTATCAACTAAAATAAAGTGTTTAATGGGGACTATAGCATGTAATGTATAAAATGATCTTTGTACCGAGTGAAAAGATATTCAATAACAAAAATAGTTGGATATAATTACAGAATATCCCTAAAATAAGAAAGAGCTGCCACTCTAGACCTCAGCTCATAGAGAACACAGTTTGTAGGAAAACAGCATATTTGCTATGAATTCTTTTTAAATGCTATCCCTTTACCCAGTTCATAGTGTAAGAAAGCAAATTTATTAACATTTCTTCATTCCAAGAGACAGACTTGAAATTTCCTAAATGCTTCAGTCCCCATGAGAGAGCAATGTATGCTAACAGTAATATTTGACATGTGTCCCTTGCTAGTCATTTACGACAGCTGTAAGAAGAAAGGGGGAAACGAATGCTGTCATCTGACATCCTTTCCATTATACTCACACACACTATGCTTG
The DNA here is from genome assembly GCF_019175285.1 of Sceloporus undulatus. Classification (NCBI taxonomy): domain Eukaryota; kingdom Metazoa; phylum Chordata; class Lepidosauria; order Squamata; family Phrynosomatidae; genus Sceloporus; species Sceloporus undulatus. Next base: position 145,636,206 of record NC_056526.1, on the reverse strand, counting down.
AAATTATTACATAAAAACACAAGGTTAATTCTATACATATTAAAATCTTAACAGAGCAATCTTCCATGTAACATTGTAGATGTACATGCATTACTCTCTTGTCGACATCATGTTTGCTTTCTGTTATCCTATTAACAGTTCCCTACTCCCAGGAAGGAACTGGCAAAACCATGCCTGAATATGCATTGCCCTAAGAAAACTGTACAAAATTCATGGATGCCATAAAGCAACAGGTGACTTGAAGGTGTGTACACACAAACACACAAATAGATTTTGAAGATTGTTCTTTTAAAAATATATATATATATCAAGTTGGTTGCCACAAAACATGTTTTTGTCATTATAATTAAAAGACAAACTGCAGACATTCAAATTAATACCCTGTACATCCAGTATTAGCAAACTGTCATATACGGGGATAATCAGAAAACCTAGCTTCATTAGTAAAACTAGAAAACATTATTCAGAAACCAAAGATGTTCCCAGCAGATGTATGTTGTCAGAAATGAAGTACAAAGAGTTCACAACTTAAATCCCGACACAAATATTGGAACACTTTAAATGAATTGCTCATTCTCAGACGGTTTATAATAGAATGACACACTGTTCAATCAGTTACCACTGTGGAAAACTGTGTACAATGTTGAATATGGCTGTCTTCCCTTGAAGACAGTACTGTTCAGTACGAACCAACTCTTCTGGATCCAGAGCAACCCTAGCAAAGCCGAAAGCACTTGGGTTCCCAAGGAGAGATTGCCAAGATTCTTCACAATACTCTCATCTCAATCAGCCCTCCAACCACCAGACTAACTTTTCAGTGTGAGCAGGAAATCTGTCTCAAGAGGAGCATTTATTTGCAGTTCTTAAATATGGTCCCATAGGTTTTGTAGGAAGAAATCATCTGATTTGTTTCATACTACCAGTTGTGTGGAGTTGAATCAGAATCATCTAGGCCAGTGATGGTGAACCTATGGCACGCATGCCAGAGGTGGCACTCAGAGCCCTCTCTGTGGGCACATGTGCCATCACCCCAGCACAAAGTTTGCCAGAGTTTGTTACTAGAAAGCCAGAGGAACATGGCAATTTGCAATAAATAAGTGGGTTTTGTGTTGCAGTTTGGGCACTCAGCCTCTAAAAGGTTCACCATCACTGATCTAGGCAACAAAAGGGAGCCGGTAATTCCTACTGCTTATGGGGGACTGCAAGGCAATTTAATAACATCCAAATGTTTATTTTTTTTAATTTACACTGAACTACGCAGTTTTGGTAGGGCTTGAGGTTAAAGTATCGCCCCCAGCACTTCATGGAGGCTGCACCAGACTGAAAAACAACAGTGTGGTTGTTTTTAAGTAACCCAAACTAGAAGGGAACAGTATCTACTTCTGGTTTTAATTTTGGCTTTTCAAGCAGGGGAGATTTCAGGCTTGTGTTCATCCATATATACATACAAGCTGTTCAAGCACATATCATCATTCCTGAGGGCCATTAAAAGCAAGCAAACAAACAAACAAACAAACAAACAAACAAAACTAAACCTTACTGTCCACGTGATAATAGGCCCTCTCATTATCTGAGCAACACAGATGAGAGACAGTCTTCCCTTCAGGTAAACAAGGGGTTAATGATATGAGGGCATACACTTCATTTATTGCAATCAATTGCCCAGCTAGAGCAGGCCAGTTGGGAAGAAACTTGAACCTCTGAGATCCTTCACATCAGAGGTTATAAAAAGCTTCAGGTGATCACAAGGCAAAAAGAAGAGGAATGGATACAACCTAGACTATTTTGTAACTTCGTAATTTTTTCTAAGTATGCCTGAAGGTGGGTGCCCTTCATAAAAGCAATATCCTATTGCTGATGTAGATCAAAGTGTAGGATGAAGCTTTATAGATATCCACTTTTCCTCATTCTTTCATGTGCCTACATGGTCTTATCTCCCGCAATATGATGGGGGGGGGGGGATTTTGTAGAGTCAGGGATGGAAAGTTCAAATTGAACATAAATTAACTCCCAAATAGAAATGGGGGGATTAAATTTAGTGGGTGGTGGCAGCTCTTTTAGATGCCCTCAAGTAGGTCTCATCCTATTCAGGAGAAGCAGGAAGGAGCCCACAAAGCATGACAGTCCACTTTTTGTTTTTTGAGAGGTGGCACTGGGGAGTAAGTGAAGAGTGTGGACCATAAAATAGGCCTTAGACTTCCTATGCAGCCTGCCAACCCTGATTTATATGCAAGTCTATAAAAGCAAAACATACAAACACAGCAAAGGTGACCTTTAAACTGGGTCACAGATGATGTTCTGAAGGGACTAGTTAATTCTATTAAAATCCTATACTGCTCACTTAAACAGTCACATTTGCATGAACATTAATAGAACAATGCAAGCTACAGGAAAAGAGATTCCACCTCAACATTAGGAGGAACTTCCTGACAGTAAGGGCTGTTCGACAGTGGAACAAACTCCCTCGGAGTGTGGTGGAGTCTCCTTCCTTGGAGGTCTTTAAGCAGAGGCTAGATGGCCATCTGTTGGGGATGCTTTGATTGTGATTTCCTGCATGGCAGGGGGTTGGACTGGATGGCCCTTGTGGTCTCTTCCAACTCTATGATTCTATGATTCTATGTAATGGAGTTCACTGTAGCCTCCCAATTCTGCTGCAAGTCTATGCTTAACCATTTATAATCACAATATGTGGCATAGACCTGACTAATATTTAAAGTGTGTGCAGTGGGGACTATAGGAGAGAACTTGATATTCCTTTCTTGCCAACAGGAAGCACAACACCACTGAACAAAATTCCAGCCTTTCATATCATTCAAATGGGAAATCTCTGTAAAGATATGAAAATGATTTTGATTGCTTTTTCTACAACAGGACAAACTAGATTCTAAAACTCATGGACTAAGGTGATATTGCCCCCAAAAATAGCTGAATAAAAAAGTGGGTGCACAAACCTTTGTCCAGTAACAAGCTTATCCAATTGATTTTCTGTTAAGGAAGACAACACATGGTCTGCTATATTAACCTGGTGCAGCCCAGCAGGGCTTATTAAGTAAGGATAAATCCAGATCGACCACAGCATCTCCCTCATATAATGATCATTATAAGTTATTACCATTTGCTCAATTGTGTACTCATTAACAGTGTGCTGTACACAATGCACCAACAGAATAAGAAGAAACACAGAGTCACAACAAGCTCATTCACTATTCAGCTCAAATTATTCAAATGGCTTTAATGAAGTTATCACTCACTGAGCTAGGAAGCTGGTAAAATTGTACCAGTATATCCCAAAATACTTTAGATGTTATAATATTTGGCTTTTGTTTGTTGTTGTGTGCCTTCAAGTCCTTTCCAACTTCTGGAGACCATACTGTGGGGTTTTCATGGCAAGATTTGTTCAGAGGAGGCTTGCTATTGCCCTCCCCTGAGGCTGAGAACATGTGACTCACCCAAAGTCAACCAGTGGGTTTCATGGCTGAATAGGGATTCAAACCCTAGTCTCCAGAGTTGTAGTTGTAGTCCAACGTTCAAACCATTACACCATGCTGACTCCTTTAATATTTGGCTACTTAAAGCATAAAATTATAACTTAATTATCATACTGCTAGGTAATAAATGGCTGAAAATTGTTGGCCAGCCCAACATACAAACAGCAATATATTCATTTTCTACAAGAAGTATTAACAGATTGACTTTCTACAAGGAGCAATATCTACAATACCTCTGAATTCTTAGAAAATTACCCATCTAGGTATTACAGACAACACTGGCACATATTATCAAGATGAGCAATTTAGCTTGATATGTGCACACAGGCTGAGTATCTGTTATCTGAAATTTTTGGGACTAGAAGTATTCTGTATTTCATATTTTTTTTATTATGGAATACCTGTATTTGCATATACAGTGAACCCTTGTTATACGGTGGGATTTGGTTCCAAGATCTCCTGTGGATAACAAAATCTATGGATGCTCAAGTCCCATTAAATATAATGACATATCAAAATGGTGTCCCTTATTAAAAATAAAGGTTTTATATTTGAAATTTATACTTTTTAAAAACATTTTCAAACCATGGATTCTTGAATCCGTGTATAAAAAATCAGTGTATAAGAAGGGCCGACTGTACATAAACAGTGAGATATATTAGAGAGAGGACCCAAGTCTAGACACAATGTACACCTTAAATACATACCCTGGAGGTAATTTTATACAATATTTGTGATAATTTTGTGCATAAAACAAAGTTTGTTTATACTGAACCATCAAAAAGCAAAGGTGTCTCTATCTTAACCACTCATGAAAAGGGTTTTAGTTTTTGAAGTATTTCACATTTTAGAATTCTGTATAAGCCAGGATCAACTTGTACACATTTTTCTTTTATTTTGTGCTTCTTTACAGACACTAGAACATTTCCCTGTCCTAAAGAGTGTCCTGCACTGTGCAGAGAAAGAACAGACAGAAGCCATAAAATATTCAACCTCATCAGTTGCACACTAAAACAGTCTTTGTAGCAGTCTTTTAAGAATGATGCAAAGATTGTGACGATTCTCATGGCAGTTGCTTTCAAGACTGATCCGCAAGGCCTGCATGTGATAATGCTACTTTTAATCTCAAAGACTGCAGACAGGCAATCTGAGAAAGCCAACGCTAACCAGATAAAGGCATGTATATTCTCCAGTAGGGCAATGTGGAAGATAGCCTGTAGTATCTTTAATGTTTATGAAATGTTTAAGACCTACATATTTCTAAAAACAAGGTTTCTAAATTAAATACAGAAAATATGCTTTTTGCACATACTTCAGTTATGTGCAAAAACAGTTTAAAATATATAGGAAACAGATTTGCCATAAGTGAATTACAACAAGGCTTTATTAAAATTTGTTAAACAAATGACAGAAAATGTGATACCTCACAGTAGATTTTTACGCATACACATTTGTCTTGTGCTAGGTAATAAAAAGGAGCATGTCTTTTGCCACTTATGTAAAAACAAAGTAATGCATGGGAGACTTCATATGATATTCATTATTCTGAGTGTTATTAGTTTTCTCACATACCACATTACCATACAAATGATCACAACAGCCAGCACCAAAAAGGAGCAGTAAAGAGAGGTGGAAAGCAATTATGAACAAGATCAGGTGACTCTGGAGGCTGGAAAACTTGTAATGTGTAATACGATACAACCCAAGGTTAACCATAAGTTATGACAAAATATATGAAATGAAAATACATTTTATACTGCAAATGAATTACTGCTCCCAAATCTGTTCTAACAATAAGTTTCTTACTTGACTGCATGTTTGTGTTGTCTCCTGGCATCAACCCTGAATTCATTTTTAAGTGAGAAAAGGTCCAACATTGTGGCCACCCATGGGGCGGTAAACTAGATGAAGACATTTTTCAAACCTAACTGGAATATGAACCCCTAAGTAGTATGAATAGTTGTATGCACAAATGGGAGATGGGAAAGAGCCAATACACTGTTCTTTCTGAAGGCAGGGTGCACCTTTGATAATGTACACAAAAGCAATGCGAACAGCTTGTCTTAAGTAAGCAGAAATCCAAACATAACAGGGTAAATTTAAGTGTAACCCAATCAATCTGCAAAACAGAATCTTAGGGTCAGGAATGGCATCCCATGGTAAATAAAATATAGACATGGGATGGATTTTATATGGGATGAGTATTGTGGTTTTATTGTGTTTTTAAGGTTTGTAATTTTATAATTGTTTTTAGCTGATGTTTTAATTGTTTTATGGCATTGTGTTTTTAGAATTGTTATTGTGAGCCACCTTGGATCCCTTTGGGGAGAAAGGTGGGATAGAAATTAATTAATTAATTAATTAATTAATTAAAATCAGGCATATACTACAATGCATGGAATTCAAGGATTTGCATTCAAGATTATTTAATGCTAAATAATTGTTTGAATTTAAATCACCCTGTAGTACCCATAATGAAAATAGATGAAAAGCAAAATGTTCAGCTATTTTAAACTCATGTACCTAGTGTCTCAAATTCTGTTAACACATTTCCTGGCCTCAGTAGGTACAGTCATCTGAGATATATATTGTTTGTAAAACTTGAAGATTTCATCTTCTGAACCAGAGAGGATATAGCATTAAACTGGGGATTAATTCACTTTAGTGAAAGTAATTAAACATGAATAAAAGGACAGAACTTTGTTTATACCATGGTAATTGTTGTGAGATGGGTTACAAGCCCATGTATAGCTAACTAAAAATTCTACAGAAACAGATGCTTGATACTAGATTTTAATACACTGCAATGTGTTTAATGCTATATCCTCTCTGGTTCAGAAGATGAAATCTTCAAGTTTTATGAATAATACAGTATATAGAATCATAGAGTAGGAAGAGGCCACAAGGGCTATCCAATCTAACCCCCTGCCATGCAGGAAGATGACTGTACCTACTGAGGCCAGGAAATGTGTTAACAGAATTTGAGACACTTACAGCATGGTACATACAACATTTAATACATGCCTTACCTCATAGTTTAAAGTGATTAGGTATTCACCTGTAATAAGTCTACACTTTCAACAAGTCTAACATTTTTAACTATTAATGCACGATGGGGAAACTGAAGAAAACTCTTCTGCAGCAGTAAATTTGTCAAAATATCAAGCAACACAGGTGATCAGTTATAAAATCAAAATACTCCTTTTAATAATTAATAAATAAATAAATAATTTTTTTAAGTTCTTATTCGTCTCTCCTCAAGGCTCCAGAAGAGGTAACATACATTAAAATGCAATATATAACTAAACACATGCAACCATTTAAACATATAGGTTAAAACACATCACTTCCCTTTCAACAAAAATTTTACTCTTACCGTAATCCATTCCTCTGATCAAAGGCAGGGATCATAGAACTGGGGTGCTCTGACATGAGAGCAACAAGTAACTGCAGGACATCCATTAAATTGTCATCCTGTAAAATAAAAAGGAAATCTCACCTTCAAATTGATATTCCATTCTAATATTGTACTTTAAATTTAATCATTTCTTCACCTCTGTATTTCTCCACTGTCATTAAATGCAGATCAATTCTAACTCAAAGCTGTACCAGGTGTAAGGGGTAAAGAATAGCCAGAAACCTTGTATGTTGGCTTAACCACTTTTATACCAATATAACTACTTCTCAGAGGAAGAGCCAAAAGAACAGAGAAAATGGCACAGAGAAAATGGAACCAATTGGAACTCAAAAGGGAACTCATTCATTTATTTAATTTATATCCTACTCCACTACTACCCATCCTTATTTTGGACAAATCTGTGGCCTGGTTATTCCAAGTATTTCCAATATTCCTAGACTGGGAAAGGTTTGGATTCAGCTCAGCCATCTTGGTAAGTTCAAACTATGGTCTACATCAATTCATAGAGGCAAAGACAGCAACTGCTCACATGCTGGCTTTTCTTTGCAGATGATGTTAACATCTAACTGTCTAGATAACAAGCTGTGAGCCAAGTGCCAAGAATGTGGCTGCACCTTTCAGAGCTTGCATTATGCTTTCTTCATGTGAATGAAGCTCAAAATAATGGTGAAAAACGCCAAGAAAGTGTGATCTGAGGAAACCAACTACCAAGCAACTTCATGTCAAGCCAGCCTAACTTGAAAAAGAATGTGAATACAGCTAATAGGATCTACAAATCTATAAAATGCTTGCGATGAAACACCACTAGACTCCAAATATAGGCAATAGAACCTGTTCTTTTGTTTTTTAGACACACTGTAAACAAATAACTGCATGGATAGTTGCTGTTTTAGACTGTATATATCCACATACATCCTCAGAAACACAGCCAAGGTAATGGATTGCATTTGCCCAAAAAAACTTTTGGCTCTGTCCAACATAAATCCCGAGTACCCCTACCAAAGAGCAAACCATTCTTGAAACTGAAGGGCCTTTCAAAAGCAACGTATGGCTCAGATATTTACAGCTGAAGAAAAAAAAGGGTGTTGTTTTTAAATATTTATCAGTCTGTCAGTCAGTCACTGGGAGTAAACAAAGCTCTTAGGTATGCCTAAAGTAGCTCTTTGGATCCTAGCCATTATATACTGGACTTAAGGACCCACCATGTTTGACAGATAGTGCAAGAGGAAATGATGTCTGAAAAACTCTACACAAAAATCTGTAGCCCTGCTTCTATAAATTCCACATATGTCAATGAGTCAGCCATGAATTACTGGGTGTAAGATTACTACTGCTGACTGTAACCCTAACCCTGAAACCACTTACTGGCAAAATGTCCCGGTGGACAATCAGTGAAACAATCTGCAGTTAAGCTATTTCAGGCTTTAATCCTGTATTTGAAAAGAGGCCCTGTTTAAGTTTTTTTTTCAAATGTGATCTTTTTAAAAAAAAATCAATTAGCAACCACAGTTACATCTTGTGGTTTATACAGAATATACTGAAAACATAATTTAAAAGTAGAAAGCACTTGTATGCAAAAATTCAACATGTAGGCCACTGCCAGAAACTTAAATAAGAACTCCATTATGGAAATATTACAATCCTAAAACACTTTTTTAATGAAAAAGCACCAAAAGTTTTTCTAAATGGTAAATATGACATGTCTGATTACTTACTTTGTATAAAAACAAAATCAAGGGTCTACATTTCAAATTGTAATTTTGATTGAATGTAACTATATTCTGAGGATTTGTTTAATCTTTATATGCTGCATAGGATATCTCCTACTGTATTTCAAAAATACGCAGTTTTCAAATGCAGTCTTTCAGCAAGAAGGTATAGGTGAATGCTTTAAGGTGAGGGTCTATATTTCTGGAAGGGAAATTAATTTAATTCTTTATTCTACCCATATAAAGCTCCCTGAAAGAAAATTAGTTTGGTTAGATTTATGTCCTAGTTTCCCAACTCTTTGATGTTACATCTGGCATCAAGCATTTGCCTGGTGCTAAAATATGAAGATGAAAATATCCCAACAGTAACCAACAGTTATTTCCAATTACGTTTACAAGCTTTACTTTCTGTTCATTAACATCTTTATTTTTAAATTCACATTGAAAAAAAACATTACTTTACTTAAAAGGCAGAATGAGGGGGAAATTACTTGAACCATACAAAACAATCATTTATAGATGCAGCTCTGCCATCTGTTCCTTCCTTACCACCCCCAGTCATGCATCATTTCAACGAACTGAGAAGGAAGCTATCAAAACTCACTATGGTAATGAACTTCAGATCACTACTGAATGGGATTCTTAAATCATTCACTCACTACTTGTGAGTTTCTAGCAATAGTTGTGTTTTTTGTGCTTCAGTTTTTCGTTCTTCAGAGCCATGTGTGGCAGGAGGGGATATTTTATTTAAAAATCTTTTTCTAAGCAAAATTGCTAAATTTTAGATTACCTCATGAATGGTGAGGAGATAGTTGAGGATACCCTGTAGTTCATCTTCTTTCACTCCATGATCCTGAAAAGATAAAGAGTGGTATAACACAAACAACTCTCATGTACACAGACAAACCATACATACAAAAAGTAAACTTTGAAATAGATGAAGTGATTGTGAAATAAACAGGATTCATAAACGCATAGCATTTCCAGGCTTTATCCAGAAAGTAGAGGTCTACCAGGAACTGTTTCTGTGCATCCTCCATGGTTTCCATGCTATCTATCTATTATTATTTTGCATCCAATCCTACAGATAATCTTTAATAAATGAATCTTTACTGATCTGCAAACTAGCTTATACATTGGACTGGTTTGTTTAAAAAAGGGCAATTATAACAGAACACTAACATCCAATATTCTGAAAAGAGAAAGAAAAACACCTGCCAAAATTTTTCTTAAACGACCTGGAGGACATAGAGGAAGAGATGAAAAACAGTCAAGATTTATTTCTGATGTGTTTTGAAGAGAAAGTGCTTACTTTGCCCTTAACATGACAAATGCACAGAACCGAACACAGCCAAAAATCTTAAATCTAAGATTCCTTGTGTGCAGATCAAATTATTAACATCAAATACTATTATGTAGCTCTTCCCCCTCCCCACAAAAAATACCTTGCAGGTGTTCTCCTTTGATATTATTTTTGCCTCTTCCTCCTCCAAATCTAGAAAAATTCCATGTATCTTTGGACTAAAGAATTCAGGGTTCTTTGCCATTTGCAACCTTATCTGCTTCTGTCTGGGGTCACCTTTAACACCTTCTAAATTTCCAGATGTCTAACTACAGGGAAAGCTAATATCAACCCTCTACATAAGCATGCTTAATTCTTGGAATTGCAGAATATTGATATGGGATAATGAATGTGCTCTGATAACATTTTAGGCTATTTATTAGATATAATCATATATATTAGTGCAAACATATACATTCCCTTTAGTGACAAATACAAACATGGCAATGTCTGGGGGCTTAGCTTGTATTACATTCCAGGATAGCACACATTTTATAGTATCATCAGGTTCCTTCATACATTCCACAGGATCTGTTAAGGTGTTCATTACATTACATGGCAGGTCAGCTGTTTTACATTCATTTTAAACCATGTAGTTTTAGCCATTTGTCCCCTTTGAGCTGATTTTCCTTTTTCAAGATGATAAAGACATATATACTTTACAAAAAAGTATTAACTTTGGAATGAGAATTTTATCTCCCTAAATTAGCCTAATTAGTGCTTACTGACAATAGCTATCAGCATATCTGTGTGCTTGTCAAGTAAGAACAGCATTATCAACTTGGACGCTGAGTGGTAACCATCCATTTGTACATTGTACATTGCTAGCTCCTCTTTACTCCTTTTATTCTCTGCCCAGCTTATCAGCTGTTTCATCTGGCCAAATGACATAAGAGCTTTCTAGTGGGCCTAATTTGCATCAACAATCTTCCTCTTCAATTAGATTTTTGGACATAGTATAGACAGACTGATCATAATTAAACCTTCACTTTTGTCTGTCATCCAAAATGACTGCATCAGCTAGTCAACTGCATCACCCATCACGGCACCTGCCATAGGTTTATTCTCTATCACGTGTGGAGGACGCTCTATCTTGTTTAAACTTACACTTGTTGACACTTAACTAATACACTGCCCATAATTAGTTACTAGACTCTCAACAATATATCAAGATCTTTGCTCTGTTTCTTAAACTTTGTATTTCATATTCTAAGCTTGGCCAGTAATATGGGGAGAGGCTTCCATCAGCTTCTGCCAAGGAGCTTTATTGCCTTAACTTTATCCAGCCAGATAAAGGCAAGTAAGGAAACAGCACTGAAAAAACCTGAAGTAACAAGATTTTGGCTCAAAGATTGCTTTATACAACACATTGGTATTAATTAATGATACTTCCATCATACTGGGTTCACAGCATAAATGAACCACAATCCTGGGTTAATACTTTTTTATAGTATATACGTCTTTATCACCTTGAAGAAGGAAAATCAGCTCAAAGCTTGCAAATTGGTTTTAAGAATCTGAATATGACATGCTGAAGCCATCTTTAATTCAGCAGTAATGGGTACAACAATATGATTCTTTCACAGTTCCATCATGAATGGCTTTAGTAGGTCATTTGGTCTTCTTAAAACTAACTTGCCAAGCTGTTAAAATCAGCAAAACAAGAAGGATGCAGCACCACTGAGATGAGGTACTTTTAAAATATCACCAGAAATGTTCTCTTCCATCGCCCCACTCAATCTCAGCTAATCAGCAATGGCACCGCTCTTCCTTTTCTGAAGCATGCCCTGTTCAATAAAAAGCTTCACCACAAGAAGTGTAATAAAAACAGTCTGAAAAGAAAGCTACAATGATACAGCAATGTCTTGATTTTCAGACACCTTACCTTCATCACCAATTGCTTAACAAACATCAGTAAAAAGGCGCGTAGAGAAAGAATTTCCTTCTGATTAGGCCGGGGTCCATCTTGATTTTAAAAAGACATCATATTTTAAAGGGTAAAATCGACAGCTTTGTATCATTTAGATCCAATGACAGTATATCTCACCACCACACACACTGAGAAATTTAGTTCACATTCTTAACTACCTAGACCATTTAAATCATTTTTCATTTAATTTTAGTTCATTATCCCCAATATAAAGGATGGATTGCCAGATAATGTTTCTCGTCTACATGGAGATATTTTCATCAGAAATTCAAAATTCAAGAAAGAAGTATGGAAAGCACACTGTTTATAAACAATTTTATCTTATATCCTTCACATTCCATCATAATAATTTCCATGTTCATGTTTTTTTGGCATGGAGACAAGCATTGAACCTAAATAATTTGGTTTAGAGCACATCTTTCCACATTTGTGCAAATTTCTCTTAACTTGCATTTTCTTCAGAAATGTAAAGAGAGTCACAAAACACGTTACCCAAAAAGACTGTAAAGACATTATTTTTTCTAACATCACCATATAGTATATATTTATTTTTTACTATATTTATTTATTACTTTCAAAACTGAAAACCTCCCAAGTCAATTTGCAGTACCTAATATTAATGCAATTCAAGATTTAAACAATTCTGATTTAAAAATAGGAAGTTAGTGGCAATGTGGTTGCAACCACTTAGGCCCAGAACAGATAGGTAGGAAAAAGTATCTCGAACCTGCATTTTCTGGAAGTGGCTTGAAACCCCACTGTCCACACTGACCACTCTCAAGGCAGCCTAAATATGCATGGCCCGGCATCAAACCCACTGCTGAGTAATTTTTTTGTCACCTCCTCACCATCCATGCACACCATTGCACAAACACCAGTGACTGCATGCTGCCTAGATGCCATCCCATTGGGTGGCTAGCCCTTTGACTGGTCATACAATTGCACCCACACTACATGCCCCCTTCACCCCATGCCCCCTCTTAGACTGTCTGCTTTGTGTAGGTTGTACTTATATCCATTGGAGATGTCACATTTTCACTTTTTTGCATTGCTGCCCCGACTGCTTGGGTACGCTAGCTCCATCTTTTTTAATGCACATCTGCACTGGTGTGTTTATGTGCAGCTTTAGGGTAATGTAAAGATGGATTTCTCCTTCAGAATTGCTCTTGCATCAGGACATTTATATGCAGGGTCAAAGGTATGCATTTTCTGCCTTAAGTCAGACTATCATAGCTTCTTTTTGCTCTGGTTTTTAACCACAGAGAGCAGCTTCAATCTGGTTTCTGCCCACTTTGCAGGCATACAGCATCTAAATGCCCCGCCTTCAATGCAGGTGGAAACCACTTTATCTGGCCCATCTGTTTCAGCCAAATACATCATCCACCAACAGAAAGAGTACTTCTGATCATGCAAGGCAGTCCCTATGAATACTGAAAATTCTCTACTCGTACAACAGCTCCTAGCACTGAATCCCATAAGATCCTTCATCACCCAGAAGCTGCTTCCATGTGGGCACAAAGGAACACATTGCAAAGAAGAAAGGAAAAGCCCTATTTTGCCTGGTCAGTTCCACTGATGCTTCTTTATACAGCTCATACATGTTGTAGAAATACATTCATTCCGGTTCATCCACCTCTATATGGGGAGTATAAAGGAGCAAGCACCTCCTCATGCTGGTTCTCACCCCCATGCTTTGTTGATCTGGCTGCTCCACAGTTCTTTTTAAGTGTTGCTGAAGTAACCAAGCAATACCCACAAAACCAGAGTCCCCATGAAATGGAGGTTGCTTGTATTGGGAACCTCTGGTGAACATAAAGAACTGTACAAGAAACATTGCTTAGGGGAAAACATGATAGTAGTAAGCAGGGACAAAATGCTTAGGCCTAGTCTACATGGACAGATTAAAAACACAAAATATAATGAAACTTATTTATAGATATCTAGGAAAAATAGCAATGATACCATGGGAGTCGGTGGAAAGATGCAGGGGGCGGTGAGGGGAAAAGGGGGTGGCAAGGGGTCTTTCAGTCAAAGTATTAGGGTGCAAAAAAGACAAGAGGAACCTGCAACCTTTAAGACCATGGTGGCAATGAGGGTTGCACGAAACTTATTTTCAGAGTCCCTTAAAACCTCTGTAGAGCCATGCTGATTGCTTCATGTGGTGGTGTTTCCTGCTCTTCACTTCACCACACAAGCTCACTCCCTTAGCTGCTTCTTTCACTAAGAATGGTGGTTGTGAAATTATTGTGTGGCTTGGGTGCAGAGCATCTCTTCTGTAGCTTAAAGCAGTGCCATTTTTTTAATATATTTTTTTTGAGACAGACTGATTCCTGAAGCAGAATCCCTGGATTCCTCCTGCACTTCACTTCCAATTCTGGAGACTACTGTCTCCCAATCTAACAACAACCTTCTGCTTTGGGAGTCTAGAGGAGGAGGAATCCCTGGATTTCTCCTGCACCCCACTCCTGAAGCTGGAGAATCTTGTGTCAGTGGCAGATAGCAGGCTTCCTCACACTCACTGGCTCCCTGATTCTCTGGCGTGCTTCTCCATCTCTCACGAATGGGACCAGGCCATGCCAGGTGTACGGAGGAACCCAGAAAGTCCTGCCATGTTGCCTGCTCTTCTCCCAGAGTATGTTTGAAACTGGGCAGTAGGAGAAAGGAGAGGCCTGTTTGCCCCCACTTTCTGGCCACATCTTCCACTGAGCCCTTCATGTCTTACAAGCTACACTAATGCTAAGTCCTATTTCTTCCCAAAGACAGAAATTTAGGGAGCAACAGTGGTGTTGCTAGAATGTTGTCTGTGGTGTCACCCCACTTAAGTTGTCATCCAGTGCGGCCTACACCCTGCATGCCTAGTGACACCTCTGCCACAAGGCAAGCACAGGCAAGAGGCATCTCAGTCTCTTCTCTGCCAGTTACTTGGCTGCTGCTCCCAAGATGACCTGATGGTAAAGGGAGCAGCAACTTGTTGTTTTAAATGTTCAGTAGAACAGTGGACCTCATATCAAGAAATACATGTTTCGGGCACTAGAGTTGTCATCCAAGAAGCAAGGATGTGGTAATGCAAAAAAGTTTGGGGACCACTGCTCTATAGATTCAAACAAAAATGCAATCTCACTGCATACCTCACATATTCTGCCCCATCAAGATATCTGACATTTCTGAAGTACTGTTCTATGATTCTAGATGTCAAACAGAAACAAATTCATTTACTGAAGAGGGTAGTAGTTTGAAATACTTTGCTGATGAAGAGCAGAAATGTTTACACATACCTAAACCTTTTGGAATTATTCCACTGCGATCCTGAGGATTTACTACCCAGTAGTAATACTTCAAAGTATGCATTGCAAGTAGAACTGTCCCAACTCGTCGAATTGCATTGTATATGTTAGCTGTGCCAATGAACTCAGTAGACAAGTAAGTGTACAGGGTCAGCTGAATCTGCATCATCCAGTTAAGAAGAGAGGCATTTAGTCAAACGTTTGTACACATAAACATTTTTTATTCATTATTGTCTCAAAAATTATATAAGAAAAAACAAGTAATAAAACAAGGTAGAGAAGCAACAAGCCAACAGATAATAAACTGAAAATATACCCTGAGGCCATTTATGCACAAACTTCTAAAGAGATGGCCAAATAGTGAAGCAGGTATCATATCAACACATGGGGAAATCAAATGCCACAGAAAGTTGAGTTTGAGTAATTACAAATCCAAAGGCATAACTTTACAAACAATTACTAAAGAATTTGGTGTACACTGTTGTTGTGTTTCTTCAAGTCCTTTCCAACCTATGGAGACCCTAAGGAGACCCTATCACTATGCCATACTGGCTCACTCAGTGTACATTACTTGTGAATAAATATTATAAAATTGCATCTCACATATCTCTTGTTTGAGACCTGGGGTGTGCTGTTGTACCCTTGCATTTGTATATCACTAATTCCCACCACATTTCTCCATAGCATGGTATATATTAAGCCCATTCAGGCACAAAGAAAATCACATCCATGTGTGAATTATACAGTCCCTTAAAAGCAGGCTTTTCAGAACTCAAATGCTATTGTCTCATTAACAACTGCTAATGTACATCAGGTCTTTTTGCCATATAAATGAAAAATGTTTTACCTTGGCTGGAGTATGAATCCATATTGCAGGATTAAGGAGAATGTGATCACAAAGTTGCTTCAGCAAGGGCACACCATGGTGCAAATTGCTCAGATACTTAGCAAAAGCAAGGCAAAGTTCTAGAACAGCTCTGCTAATATGTGCTTTGGAAGACTGTAGAAAAAGAAAAAAATGTGTTCAAGGTAACATGTAAGCAACATTTAGCAAAACATAGCCAAAATATAGGCAGATTCAAAATAGGAAGTAGGATAGAGAAAAGAAAGCATTTACCTTTTCAAGACTGTACCCTATGACAAGAAAGCCCTTACAAGAAAGCATTTGTTCTTGCATAGCAATTGAGTTCTTCAGCAACTCCATGATGAAAGCCAACAGAATGGAACTGAAAAATATGCAGCAATGAACTATTGTATTACAGTGTGTTGCAAGATTTAACATTTGAAAGCAAAATTCTACAATGGTATCATTAACAGCCTAGGTAGGACAAGGGATTGTGCTGCTACATGATTTAGGAATTATAAGTTACACTCCATACTCTTCCTTTGCTTTCCTTAACATGCTCCTGCTGGAAGAGTAGAAACTGTAAACTACTTTAGAAAGCCACAATACCAAGAACTGGCTATAAGAATGGCACTGCTGAAGTCTGCATTAAAGAATATCATCATTAGTCTCTGAAGATATCTAGCTTTGTTTCTGACATTCCCATAGTGAAGTGAAGTAGTTTGGATATACAAGACATCTTTAACTGATCATGTACTGGGCCACGAAGACAAGCTCTACTTAGAACTAGCAGCTCTGTAAAAAATAACCTCACACAGACATTGACAGGAAGGAATTCATCCCTGAGAGAGAGATTTTCCATATCCCCCCCCCTCCATAAATTACATAGCTACGGAATGATGTACACATTTGTGTAGAAGACTTGGTGCCAGTAATCTTGACTTCATCTCAAGGTCTTCTCTGTATAAGAGATTTAACATGATCTAACCTTGAAAATATAAATAACATCCCCAATGTTGTAATATAATTGCATTATTCAGAGATAATTTTTCCCCATACAGCTACACTGGCTGTCATGACATCTTCTCCTTGGCTAAATATAGATGTGCATGCCAAAATTTTAATATGTTTAAAAAAAAAACAGCCCACACTTTATCTAGACAAATATCTCTTAACTTAGCCTAGTCACAATTGTTTCTTGTTTTTACAGAAACTAAGATCAAAGAAATCTCTTGGAAAGTACCATCTCTCCATCACCCCATCAGTTAAATACCCTGCAAAACAAACTGGGAATTTAAAATGAGAAAAAAAAAACCCTCTTACCAAACAGTTGTGTCAGGCTGATCCAATGAATATTGCCTATAGTCCAGCTGTGCAAACAGAGGAAAAAGCACCTGCACGCCTCCAATTGAATGCATTGCACTTTGGATAGAATGGGTTATGACGGCTTTTACATCCTGTCAATGCCAAGTTTGAACAGATTATAAATGGGTATTAAAATAGAATAAAATAGAAATTTTATTGCTGTGGTGTGACTATGTCTAAGCATTCAAAATATACCCTGAATGCTTCAGGGGGAATCTCTAAAAATTATATTGTCACTTAGTTGACAAGGTAGAAAATATAAGAGAGCACAAACATGTATAACAACAGGAAGCTTCAGAGAAAAGCAGCTAAAATAATTGTCAAAATAATAATGGGAATGGAAAATCAATCAGGCATTAAAAGGGACTTGGTCTATCCATTAACTGAGGCAGCCTGGCACCAGTGTTCCTGTGGCTCTGGGGCCTTTAAAACATCTGCCCTGCCTCCTCCAGCAACTCCATCAGCTGAAGCAGCCTGGCAGCAGCATTCCTGGAGCTCTAGAAGCTTTGAAACACCTCCCTGCACCCTCCAGCAACGCCATCAGCTGAGGCAGCATGGCAGCAACGTCCCTGGGGTTTATTTTAAATGTATCTATTTTAAATATCTAAGGAATTTAATTTGGAATTTGGTGTTTGTATTTTAGTTAAGGGATGAGGGATGGAATTTTAGTTTGTATACGTGAAGTATTGTGTAGGTAATTTATGTATTCGCTTATGTAAATTGTTTATGTATTTGTTTATGTAATTTTGTAAACTGCCTTGATCCTTTGGACAGGCAGTATATAAATATTTATTATTATTATTATCATCTGGATTAGAGAAAAGATGGAGAGCACACAACTCCACTAAACAACTGGATGGAGTGGGCAGGTTATAAATCAGATGGCTCCCATGATTTTGAAAGGACCAGCAGTCAAATCACAACACAAAAGCAAAAGGGGGGAAAGCAAAAGCCATATCCTTTTGAATATGAAAATACATAAAAATACCTGTAACATGAGGGCATGTGGTGAATGGACAAAAATTGAAGGGTTGTCCTTAGGTGATGATTCTAAGCAGAGCTGTGCATCTGTAGCCCTTGGATTGTATGTAAAGGCAATTGCATTAGAAAGTTTGCCATCATACAGTAACTGCTTGTGATGGTCTGCAAGGAAAAGATCACTTTCTCCCTTGAATTTAAAAGTTCCCTGCAAGGGAAGCAAATTGTGGAGACAAATTAACATCCTCAGATAGAAATGAGTTATGAGAGACAACCTTTACATAGAAACAAATATCTGAAGACAATTTAACCCTGGAAATTCAAGATGTATTTTTGAAATGGTTTTTATTGAAGTGTGGTACAATTCTGCTTTTAGAATTTCTAAGCACATGTCTGAAACAGTGATTACTATTGTAAAAAGGATGGTATGGACAAAATTGTTAAAAGAGAATTAAGTATCTTTTAATATGATTTTCAATTCCACACTCAGAAAAACAACATTCATATATTTTTACACATGTTCAGACATTAAGCTACAGTTTGATATTACCCAATACTACCTGAGCCCAGAAAGGCGCGTGTGTTCTTCCTTCCCTTTCAGCAGAGATGCCAAAAAGGAGTCTAGTACTTTCTGCTTCTGTTTTTAATTAAATGTAGCTTTTCATGTAACTCAAACCAAGACAGTATGATTAATATTTACTATAATTTGTTAAAACTGATTCAGACCTTAGATGAATGAAGTTGGGTTGTTTGAAGAAGACATAGCTAAGACTGATCAAATCTTACAGTGCAGACAATATGCTAAGGTGTGGTTAACCTAATTATTCTGATCTCCATACAGCCATGACATAGGAGGAGAAGTTAAGAATGGGTACATGAGCCTGAGATGTGCTGTGACTCATTCTCATAATTCTAAACCATGATTTTTGTTAAATGTGAATCAGCTTCTGACTGTTCAAGGTATAAGGCAACATCTGGATGCGTGGCCAAAAATAATTTCTTGAAAAGCTATTTTGTATCACAAAAGTATTCCAAAACAAGTAAATGAAACTTTGGGCCAAAACACATGGCCCAGAAGGAATGACCTCTGATCAGGCTGGTCCCACACTGACTGCATGGCCCACTCCCAAAGCAGGTCAGCAGGAGCAGATTAAAGTCACTCCTAAAAGAGCTGACTCTTGTTGGTTTATCGCAGCCTCGGCACAGTTTCCATATGCTTTGGTTGGGGGTTTTCATCATCTAAACACCACACCTCCAAAGCACCCGGAAGCCATTTTATTTGGCCCATTTGTTTCAGGCCTTAGACGCCCAGTCCAAGACAGTTTTAATTTTTACAGTTATGATACAATTACAAAAAGGATAAATAAATCACTGTTGCCATTTTTATTCTCATAACCAAGCTCTCCTGCTGAAGATCTGATGAAAACATTTACTCAAATATGCTCTAATCCAGATTTGTGTAGACAGATACAGTTAAGAACAAGTTGCCACAAACATATTGGTTACATTCTGGGATTGCATAAAATAAAATCAGTATTAACCAAAGCACCCTTTTTATACTGCAAAAATATCATGGCTATTTTTCATTTCTTCTTTGCAGCATAGTTGGATATTCTGCAAACACTGAATGCAAGAACAGAGTAAAACAGATGAAAATCTGTACACAGTTTTAGAATCATTTTGAAATAACCCAATCACATGTTTGTCAGTTCCATTCCAATCCAGAAATACTTTAATACTCTTAAGACAATAAATACCTTGTATCCCAAACCAAGTTGATAAACAGCAAAAATCTGAGCGGCATTGAGAGCTTCACTGAAAAGATAAACAGCTGTCATCTGGCCACAAAAAACCCGGTTGGCATCTGCTGTTTCTGAAGAGCCCAGGAAACATTTGTCAAATGTCTAAGAATACAAAATACTCAGGTAAGTGATAAAATTAGGTTAATGCTAACAAAATTATCTTTAGAAAGGAACACACACACACACACACTCTCCTCCAAATCAAAACCTAAGGTGTAGTGCATACACAAACTTGATTTTGTAGCATGTTAATTACAATTAATTTTAGTATCAGACTGGCTCTAAGAGCTGTTCATGTCAGAACATTACTGATGCTGATGGGAATAGAGAAGCCTTGTGTTCCCATTATACTTCATCTGACATCCACTTTTTTTTAGTAAGGCAACAGATTGTAGAATTCTATTCAACTATGGTGACTCTCTTTTAAGAAAAAAAAAATCATTTGCATTTTCAATATGTCTGCAATAGGATATGGTTTATTGCTCAGTGGTAGAGCAAATATTTTGTATGAAGAATGTTGACATATCTATCCCTGACATTTCGATTTTAAAAAAATATAAGGAAATGGGGCTGGAGACCAGCATGGCATAGTGGTATGACTGCTCAATTACAACTCTGGAAACCAGGTCCGATTTCTAGTTTACCCATGAAACTCACTGGATGACCAGCAAATCACATGCAATCTCACTGCATGCCTCAATAATAATAATAATAACTTTATTACAGCCAATTGGCCAGCACTGCATGCCTCAAAAAACCTTGAGAAAACTTATTATGTTACTATTGTATCACAAAGACTGTGCTCAAAATGTTATAATGAAGCGGCAAAGGCCTGAGATCAGTTGAACACAAACCAGTTACTCATCACTTAGCGCAGTGGTGGCAAACCTGTGGCACATGTGCCAGAGGTGGCACTCAGAGTCCTTGCCGTCACCTGAGCACAGAGTTTGCCAGAGTTTGTTACTGGAAAGTCAGAGGAACTTGGCACTTCGCGATAAATAAGTGGATTTTGGGTTGCAGTTTGGGCACTCGGTCTCTAAAAGGTTCACCATCACTGACTTAATGTATTAGAACCACTCTGTTATAAATGAAGTCTGACAATATAAGGATGTATCTTTTCACACACTGTCAGCTTATATTATTGAAACACTGCACCACTTTAGTCACTACTAATGTACCAAGAAAAGATATCCTATTTGAATAAAAGTATAATGACAGAATTTATTGTAGTTTTCAAAGAAGTAGCCATGTTAGTCTTTTGCAGCATAAAAAGGAGGAAGGAAGGGAGAGAAAAAAAAGAGATGTGGCAGCACCTTTAAAATTAACTGATTTTATTGTAGCATGAGCTTTCATGTATACAAACTCACTTCTTCAGTACAGCATTCAAAAAGTGAGTTTATATTCATGAAACTCATGCTAAAATAAAAACAAGTTAGTCTTAAAGGTGCTGCCACATTTATTTTGTTTGTTTGTTTTTTGTTCTCCCCCTCCCTTCCTCCTTTTTATGCAAACAGAATTCATGTACATTTGGAGTAGCCGTGAGGAAAGTGCAGGTCATGGGCCCTATGCAGGCCCCAAACCATTTTCATTGCCCCAGAATTGTCAACAAAATTGAAAAATATTTTGACCCCAAACATTTCTTAGCACTTTTGTCAACTTTTTGGTTCCCCCCTGTTCTGGTCACCCATTTTAGGTCCAGGAAAGGCCTTTTTCCAAACAGGAAATGACTAGGAATGTCACTTTTGAGTAACTTCATGTTAGAAAGGAGGCATCTCATCAGCCTAAAATGTCCCAGAGAAAGCCCACAACTCAGTGAAATTTGCAGACCAAAAAAAAAAAAAACCCTTTTCAAAATATGTCCTGGGCAAGGAGCCCTCCAAGATCTCTTGGGAGGACAATGTAGTCTCCAGTCCTTGAGGATTACCCACCCCAATTTACTATAGGCTCATAATCCAGATGTTCAGGGACAGAATTATCACCTACAAAACATTAGCTACTTTGGAGCAGTCATTATCAGAAAAACTATGAGAATAGTAAAGGGATTATTTTTTCATCCCCACTTATCCATTTCAACTTCAACAAAAGCAACTAGAGAAAGAGAATGACACAGATGTGCAATATTTTGACCCATCTGACACGGTTACTTACATCACAAATACTGACAAATACTTACATCACTAGTATTGACAAACCATGTTATCTCTCCATATGATGCCAGTTCTCCATTCACATAACATCTGAGCTCACTGTTCTTCCACCGGTTATAGATATGCACTATAGTAACCATGTACCACTATATAAGAAATGCAGATGAGTTATACTAAATCTATAGTGTTAGTTTTTTAAATATTTTATTACTCAGAAGAAGAACTATGGGGTTACTAAAATATAATAAACATAAATTATAACAACACAGATGAAAGCAATTTTTATTTTGATAAGGGTAAGGGTAGATGGAAGGCATCAGAACCTTGAATATTTTCATCAATCTAACTAGCTAAGCTATAGTAATGTTTGGCATTTACTATAAGGAAGCCATCTTGGAATCTTGGAATCATGCCCCTAACCTGAACAATTTGATTTTATCTACTGAAAAGGAAATCTCAGTAGTATTTGAACTGAACTGTATAGAGAGGAACTGAAATCACATTATAAAATAGTAAACTCATTGCAAAAATGACATGGTAAGTGGAACCTAAACAACAACTTTCTACTGGGTTTCTATTCTTTATTAAAGTTTTTTTATTATTATTTATTAAAATACATTTCAAAGAAACTTGATCCTTGGATGCACACTGCACAGTATACAAATGTATTTTAAACAATAAAATATAATTAAGCAGTAAAAATGCTAATGTATTTTATCAAAACAAAACAGTAACAAAAACACGGTTTTGAGCTAGTGCTGAAACAATTCCTGTGTTTGTGCCAACTGCATATCCATATGGAGGAGATATTCCATATGTAGGACACAACAAATGAGAAGGCTCTCTCTCTCTTGCTGACACATAATTTACTTACCGTACTGTAGACTTATAGCCTCTTTTAAAGATCTCAGACATTTTCAACTACAAACTAAATTCATATGTCAGTATATTTTCTCTTCCTCTCTTTTTTTAACAAACACATTATTTCAGATCACATAGATTATGACAGCAAATATCAATGGCCATTAATTCCTTGGTAGGAAAAACCCACAAAAATAATTCAGAGCAAGCAGTGCTTCTGTTATCTGAATCTTTGCAAATCACAAAATACACACCACCTTAACACAAAACTCACCTTTTGTGGCTTGAAATCAAATTTCACACAGTGCTGGAAGCCTTTCCCTTTTGATTTAATTGAGGTCACAACCAAACAGCCTCCAACAAAATGTGCAGAATAACCAAGTCCTTTGCTTGTTCGAAAACTGTAACAAATTATTTAAAATGATAAGATTCAGTATTCATTCATGAGTTATTAAATATAATATAGTTTATTATTCACAAAGAATGAACTACAATTTAAATAAGTCGAAGTGTAGTTTATTATTCACAATAAATTGGTGAAAGCCATCTTTAAAAGCAATCCTAGAGAAACACATTTCAGGAGACATAAAATAATATATACATACCAATATAAGTAAGGCTTATCCTTGTCTACATTGATATTATTTACAGGGTCCATTCTTAACCAAGTATGAAAGGTAAATCCATTCTGATAGGGCCATTTGGCTATAGGAGGTAAGGCAATTGCCTAGACAAAAAAAGAAGTTAATATAAAGCAATTGATCACCATAAAACAAGGGACTGGTGTACAGGAACGGACAGAAGTCAAGGAATTGCATCATTAAAGTGAATGAAGTTTTCTTTTTCATAGTAAAGTCTTAATGAGGGACCCTGTTGAAACAATCTAAAAAATCATGACTATGATATTATTATTATTATTATTATTATTAACCTTTATTTATGAAGCGCTGTAAATTTACATATCCAATATTGAATGATGCCTAAAATGCTACTAAAATTGAAGTTATCAAAAACCCAAGTCTTCTTTGGTCTTAAGACTTCTTGCAAATTACATCCTGACAAAGAAACCTAAAATGTAAAAAGGCTTTTGGTTACATTAACACTAAATACAATGAGGCCTTTTTGTTTCCCAGACACACCTCTGTCTTGCAGAATATACAGAGAAGTAAATCTATACAGCGCACAATGCCATTTGTCAAGTTTGTATTTGTTTCCAGCCCCTGAAGAAAGCCTTTCTCATTGTGGCTGAGACATATTGGGGTTTTTTAATACTGAATAACCAACTGACCATCCTAGAGCACATGGAGCTTGTCTCCTAATTGTTTTCTGCAAAAAAAATAATATGCCTGCACCCTACTTATTTTCACCACTAAAGTATATTTTTGTCCCAGTTAATGTAATGTACTGAAATAAAGTTATATCATGGATTTCTTTTTGTTTTGACAAACCATGATGTGACACATCATATAGAGACATGTTTGCCGGAAGGTTGGCCCCATTTGGCAGAAAGTGAAATTCCTCCCATCGGGGGCAGTTCCCACTAGAACTCACCGCATTCAGTAGATATATCACAATACAAGAAATGTATGCTTAATTCCATTTTATTTTATCTCATTTATTTTATAGTTATTCTCTCTTATGTTTTCTGTCTCTCAGTGTTTGAGCGAAACCTAGAAACATTCCTTTGGACACACACAAACATTCCTATAGACATGCAGCATTTTTATAGCCAGCAATACACTGCAATGATCACTGGGATCAGAAAATGTCCCACAGTTCACAAAATATAATATTGCATATCCTACTACATAAAGTTTAAGCAAAAAATATTACTTAAATACTCATATTTAAAGCAGAGTATAGTCTGAAAGAAGTATTGCTGCCAAGAAGCTTTTAAAATTATAAAACCTATACATTTATAATCAGATCAACTGTTTTCACGAGTATTTGTTCTTTGTCCAAATATATACTATTGCATAGCAAACAATTTGCTTCCCACTGTTGAACTTCAGATTTACAACATAACTCTCAACTAGGATTCCTGTAATTCTAAAGTCAAAAAAACTGTCCAGATGATCAATAGCAATGAACAAAAACATCAAAGAACTTGAGTGTCAGCATGCTTCTCATTACATTGCTAAACTCTGCAGCTATCCCTGTCTATGCACAATGCCATAAATCCTTCCAGAGAGGATCTATCAGTAATCAGCTTGTATCTCTGCACAGAACACTCCCAGAAGAATGTTAAATGCAATAATTTTTCAACTAATATTATTCCTTAATATCCCATCCTTAATAGGAATTATTTTGATGTTATAGCTATTTAAATATCTATCAATCATTGAAATACCTGTTCTAGTTAAAGGACTGTGTGCAATCATAGGCCTGTTACAGACAGCCAAAATAAAGCTCCTTCGAGTCACAGTGGAGGTATGGTGTTTCAATGATGCATGCGTCCTAAGAGTCCAGAAGCCACACCAAAGCTAAACGCCAGTCCTGAGGGCTGGAGTGTGGCTTTGGTGCAACTTCTGGACTCTTAAGACGCATGCATCATTGAAACACCATACCTCCACTGTGACTCGAAGGAGCTTTATTTTGGCTGTCTGTAACAGGCCATAATCTTTTCAGTTAACACAATGCCTTGCTTAAAATAAAATAGAAATTCGACTGGAAAAATACTCAACAATTCACAGAATTTGAAGGGAATCTGACTATTACCTACTGTACCATCTCTGGAAACTAAATATTTCCACTTCTACTTTTCTCAAGAACACTATGGTAACTTCATAACATCAGAGAAAGGACTGCAAGAACCATCTAATACCACTATAGTATCGCTGTTGGTATGTTGTGAGGTTTGTTCCAGCTCCCCCCTCCATAGATACCAAAATCCATGGATGCTTAAATATAATGGCATAGTAAAATGGTGACCCTTATATACAATGGGAAAAGCAAGATTTGCTTTTTGGAATTTATATATTTTGGGAATATTTTCAAGCCATGGAGAGTTAAATCCATGGATAAAGAATCTGTGGATAAGGAGAGCCAGCTGTACAATCCCAGAGAGATGGCTATCCAACCATTTCCAAAAAGGCACTTTTGAGTAACTCCTGATCACCAGGTGGTTCTTCCTAATGTTTAGGTGGAATCTCTTTTCCTGTAATTTTAATTCACTGGTTCATGTCTTAATCTCTGGAGCAGCAGAAAACAAGCTTGCTCCAATATGACACCTCTTCTGATATTATTTGGAATAATTATTGAGGGAAGACATGGAAGGAAGGAAGTGAAAATGCAGGTTTACAAATGAAAATTTCGAAAATAAAATAATGACCATAGATGATTTACAGAAATTTAAAGTGGACAGTGAAAACAATGATATAGTCAAGACTTTCTATAATTTGGCTCAATCATAAATGAAAATGAAGACTGTTGGTCTTGGAAGGGCAGCCATAAAGGAACTAGATAGTCAAGAGTAAAGACATATCCTTGAACACCAAAGTCAGGATTGTTCATGGCATAGTTTTTCCCCCCTATTGGGGGAATGTATGGTTCTGAAAGCTGAACAATGAAGAAGAAAGCTAAAAGGATGAGAATCAACTCATTTGAAATGTCATGCTGAAGGAGAGTTTTATGGATATTGTGGACTATCAAAATGAACAGCTAATGAATCCTAGGGCAAATAAAGTATTTCTTTGAGGCTGAGAGTGTGTGACTTGCCCAAGGTTACCCATTGAAATGGATAAGCAGAGATTAAAACCCTGGTCTTCAGAGTCATAGTCAACCACTCAAACCACTACACCATGCTGGCTCCTATTTCTCATTGGCAACAGGGTTAGTCAAGGATTTAAGATAAGGAGATAAAACCATATTACTAGCAGAAAATAGCAAAGACTTGGAATGACTAGAAATGAAACTTAAGGCAGAAAGTGCAAAATAAGAGTTACAACTAAAGAGTCTGAAAATAAATATAATATCTTCTAAGTGGATTATGAAGATACCAAAACTGTTGAAGATTAGTCACTAATCAGTCATTAATCAAAATGAAGACTGTAGTCAAAAATAGAAGGCTAAGACTTGGAAGGGCACTTATAAAGAAAGTAGATAATATCCTCACATCCAAGGATGTATCATAGAATCAGCAATGCCACAGTATTTCTATTTTTTATGGATGGATGTGTAAGCTGGATAATGAAGAAAGCTGGCAGGAATACAATAAACCCTTCTGAAATGTGGTGCTGGAAGAGAATTCTACGGATACAATGGACTGCAAAAAGACAAATAAATGGTTCTGAGGGCAAATTAAGCTTGAACTTTCACTAGAGGCCTAAAAGTCTTTCAACATTTAAGACAACATGGGATGACATGACTCATTGGAAAAGACAATAATGTTTGGGAAAGCTGAAGGCAATAGAAAAAGGGGAAGATCACAATAGGGATGCATTCTTCGCTAATCACATTTTTGAAGAGGGCAGTCTTGCTGCAAGAAAACCTTCAAAAGACTGTTTGTAGATCAGAAATTATTCTGCAACTTTACATGTTTTTGTTTTGTTTGTTTTTGCACAAAAGCAACATTTTTTTATGCAGGAAATGTGTTCTGCAAAGAAAACAATATGTTCATGCAGAATAAAACCAAGTGTGAATTTTGCAAAAAGCTACACTACAAAGATCTCCCTCTGAAAAGCATCCCGGGACAAAGAAGTCAGATGTAATGCTGACAAATGGAACATCTATCATTTTAAAGTATGGGCAAGTCAGTTTATTTTTGTAGATTTTCTTTAACAGGTGATTCCATTTTCTTAGAAGGTAAAATCTCCTAATATCTAATGATGCATATTTTACCCTCAGATGTTATTTACTGTCCAATTTCCAGTATCAGGGGTTTTCACAGGACAAAGAACAGCATTTGAAAAGCATTCATTTAATTAGGCAGACCATTCATAGATAAACTTCAACACAAAACAAATGGAACAGAAGCATAAAGAAAAAAGGTACTTACTGCAGCACTTTTTCCTGGAAAATTGAAGAAGGCATCAGGTCCATATTTCTGAGGCATATGTTTTAAAACAGACATCAGCTTTCCTGCATGTGGTGGCTATTCAAAGAATAATGGCACATGAAAGCAAATTCAATATTTCAATCCAAAATACTTAAGACGTCAGCATTTTTAAAGACTTCTAAAGAGGATGTATAGGCTAGCTAGTGGCAAACTGTTAATATGCCCTGTACAGATCAATTCAGAATAGGTAACTTTAATTTGGCTCATTACCACTAGGTTACAAAATTGCACAGTTTTCTTCTATGTCCATTTTTTCCTAACCTTACAAACAATATATACAGTGGGTCTTTGATATCTGGTGGGGTTTGGTTCCAGGGCCTCCATGGATACCAAAATCCATGGATGTTCAAGTCTCATTAAATGCAATAGATAGTAAAATGCTGTCCCTTATTTAAATGGCAAAATCATGGTTTGCTTTTCAGAATGTATATATTTTCTGAATATTTTGAAGTTGTGGATTCTTGAATCTGTGGGCAAGGAAACTGTGGATATGGAAAGCTGATTGTAATTTGTATGAAGATTCAATGAAATCTTGTTCAGTGAAATAAAAATCCCTGCTGTTTGCTTATGGACAATTCTACTCACCCATTTTCCTTTGTCTCCTTGAAGTTTACTGAAGTACAGCTTTAACTCTCGAACTGTCACGTTGTAGCTTGCTAATACTCCAAGCATATCAACTAGGAGATCTAAGGAGAGTGAGTTATTAGATTTTGATTAATAGTCAATACCATTTTATTGTACCAATAATAGTTACTTGCCATTTAAGAGCTTCTTAAGAAACCATACCTGCAATCATATTGTCAGCTTTATCAATTCTCTCAAGCATTTGCTCAACGAGACCCACTTCTGTGCAAATTTGCAGATTTCGTATACTCTTCTTCAGGATGGCTGTAAACATGCTCCATACTTCAGCCTGGCAAGTGACATCACACTTATCCAACAAGTCCACCATGCAAGTAATACTTTCTCCTTCTTGTATAATAAAATTCATTTCCAGATCAAAGTGACCTCCTACAAGCTTCAATTTAAAAAGAACCAATGTTAGTATTTTTATCTATACAAAAATATTTTTTCAAGTTGACAATATTTGGCATTTCTTTCTTGGTGCTACATACTATTTATTTGTTTATTTTGTTTACTTCATTTGTATGCTGCTTTTCTCCCAGAAGAGACCAAGAAAGCTTAGAAAAAAACTGTCAAACTACAAAATTTATATCAGACTCCATAATTTAAACACTATGCAACTGATGATTCTACAGATACAGGGACATCACTAGGGAGGTGCAGAAAGTACGGACTGCACTTTCCTCCAAGTGCTGGAAGATCCTCCAAGTCTAAGGAAATGACAACCTTCTGCTCCATTAGGAAGTAATGTAGTGAAGCTAGTATGGAGAAAAAACTCTGAGCCACTTTACCAGAACTTGTTATCACCCACAGAGAGGGACAGGTGTGATGGTTTCAGTGTGAGACAGGGTCGGTTAGGGGTAGAGTCCAAAAGTGAGGGACTCCCTACCGGTACACATCCAGAACTCAGAGTTGTTGGAGGGTGATACCCTGCAGAAGTTAGTTAGGCTGGTTGGTTAGTTAGCCTGGTAACATAAAGCTTATGTGAGTTTTAAGTGAAAGTAACCAATATTCTCTAGAGAGAGTGCATGTAAAAGAACCCATAACAGTAACAAGTGTACAAATCATCTCAACACGTAAAACATTGTTAAAAGTGTTGTTTATTCAAGAAAGGCACGTCTGGAACCTGAATACTAACAATTCAAAACATATTTTGAGGGTAAAGTGACAGTCACAAAGAGGTGGCTGGATCACAAATTAATTTTAAAAAACAGTATTAAAAATACAGATGCTCGTGACTATTAAGTGGCAGCGGTGGGATGAAAAGGCCCAGGGTGCTGTCATCGGGAAAAAAATTAGTGGTGGAGAATAAAGTGGTCTTCACAGTACCACTACCTAAAACTATTTCACCAAGTAGTACCAGAAATACTACAGAAAGTATGCAAATGAATGAATTACAGCATATGAATCATTCTTATCAACCAATAAAGGAATTATTCAACACTTGTGCCACTGTAAAATTATTAGGAAAAAAATTCTGGCTCAGTGGTTTCTTAAAAGTTCATTCTATGAGTTAATGTATTGGTTCTAACTGACCATCAACTACCATGCCAACACTTTATAGACCATACATTTCACTGTTAACTAAAGTGACCTCACCTTCACCTCAATTCTCCACTACCCATCTTTCAATTTTGGCTATATGTACCATTGTCAGTAACCACCCATCCAAGAAGTTGACAAATTAGTTTTCCTATCTAATCTGCAATACACAAATAATTCACTAGCCATTAGAAGTAGTGAGTTTTAAGTCCCAATACCAGATACAAGGCTTAAATATTTCCCATTTAAGTGTTTTGTTAAATTGCTTTAAGAAAATATGGGAAACTCTTACATGTAATTTGTAGTGAATTTGATATACTGTTAATATGCAAACATATTATAGATGCACATAAGTGCACACATCTACAGTATGTCATATTAACCCTTTCTAATGGCAATTTGAAGCTGATCAACCTTCAAGACACAAATTTGCTGCCAAAGACAGGGATCACATAATCCAGGCCTGTACACAGGCTACTTATTATCTGAGCTGCAGTAATGGCTGTGCACAGCAAAATGTAATCTCGGGAAATGTCACAGTAAGTTATGAATATCTGAGCAGCCTAATGCACCTTACTAGCCATGAAGTGTGAGAATGTAATCTTATTACCTTTTTTATGGTTGTATTTTTTTGAATAATGTAGCCTTTGAACTGATGTATAGTCTTTCCCTGCACTTTAGCATGATTTGGTCTCCCGTGTCATGCAGTTCATTTTTCAGAACTCCCCAGTTCAATGTATTTTAAGTCTTAGGCTCAACTTCATAAACAATCTTTATAACAACCCACTGGGTGATATAATATTTTCCATCACTAGATTGTGGTATAATGCGTAAGCATACAGCAATGATTTTAAAGCAACACATTTGAAGCATTCAAATACATCTTCATAAGTTTTACATTTCATTTTAATATTTGCCTTGGCTATTCGTAAATTTAAATAAATCATAAATATATCAATATCAGGGTGAATTCAAGAAGCAATGGCAATTCTTTGCAGTTGACATTTGCAGATTACATGTCTCAATCTCATTTCTGCCTCCTCCAGCATCTTTAGCATTTACTCTGGTGTTCCCCCCCCCCAAAAAAAAATACATTAAAGAGCATCTGTAAAAGATCATTTTGATGTTCCCCAGAATTAGCCAAGAGAGTTGGGATCATTTTTACCTGCATAATAAAATACAGTGGACCCTTGTTATACACTGTGGTTTGGTTCCAAGATCCTCTGTGGATAACAAAATCTGTGAATGCTCAAGTCCCATTAAATGTAATGACATAGCAAAATGGTGTCCCTTATTAAAAAATGGATAACCAAGGTTTGATATTTGAAATTTATACTTTTTTTGAACATTTTCAAATTGTGGATGCTTGAATTCGGATATAAAAAATACATGTATAAGAAGAGCCAACTGTACCAGTGATACACTTTCAATAAATTGCAGATGTTGTGTGAAATTGACCTTAATTTGCCAAATTATCAGATGTACCAGCACCCTGAGGAAAACAGGGACACCATCCAACACAGAGTATAGGGGCATGCTGCAAGTGACCTTTGCTGCTGCGCCTACTCTTTTCCCCTAAGAACCTCTACTCAAAGCAGTGTCTTTTTAAAGACATGGTCCACTACTATAAAAAGGATGTTTCTCACAGGGGATAGAGAAATAAGCAAGGAAGCAACCACTGGAAATGCAACAGGCAGAGGGAGATACAGATGGTGACATAGTTGTATTGCCATGGGACATGCCCTTGGAGAACTGAGAGCCCCACATATGTATTGGTTTCCTACTTTTCATGCCTCATAAAAGTGTCCAAGGGATACTAAAAGTGGTAAGGGGAGTGGCTAATGCCTTGTTATAGCAAGGCATGGCTCCAGCAGCTGTATTAGAAGGCTACTGAAAAAGCCCTCCCTGACCAATTGTTCTAGCCAATTTCTGATATTCCATTCTCAAGCAAGGTACTGTAGTGTGTGGTGGACTCCCAATTCTTGTGGTTGCTCAATCAGGTTATTTAGATGTTTTCGGTCTGGAGAATCTTGGCATGCAAATGATGTGATATACCCCAGTGTAATTCTCAAACTCAAAACATAATGCAGTCACTGGACCATAACTCACTTTATCCTTTTTACTAAAGTAGCTGGTACAATAATATTCATGTCCATCCTTGGAATATTTACCATCCAACTTTTTATAGATTATTAACAAAAATGATACAGCATAAAGTAAAAGCAGACAATTTATTTTGATGCAATTCTAGTTTTAAAATTCTACTGGAAGTTACTACATGAAAACAAATTTCGAATCCGTGGACTGAGTTACATACAACCACCTCTTGCAAAATAACTTTCAACTATAGTTTAATCCAGACATCAAGGTAAAATTCTAGCCTAAAGTCATATGCAAAATATGTGTCTTCCTATACAAAATGAAATTTCCAAAATCCATTACATCACAGATTCATATATGAGCA
This sequence comes from Sceloporus undulatus, assembly GCF_019175285.1. Taxonomy (NCBI): domain Eukaryota; kingdom Metazoa; phylum Chordata; class Lepidosauria; order Squamata; family Phrynosomatidae; genus Sceloporus; species Sceloporus undulatus. The sequence goes on along the minus strand of NC_056526.1, from coordinate 145,603,352 downwards.
CTGAAAGCCAATAAATCACTTAAACCATGATACAGAGGCCCTTTTAAAATTTGCATTTACCTATAGTAAATACTGTCGTGTTCTTTAATAGCTTGCTAGTGCAATCTTAGCAAACTACTGATTTATGGTTCTGACAACTTTTCAGAATCAGAAATCCATCACTGTATGACACCCACTAGAAAGTCAGTTCTAGTTGCATTACTCTAAATTTAAACTCAATGTAATATGGAAGTCACAAAGCAAAAAAACTGTGCCATGTTGGTCATTTTTTGTTTCCTTACTATTCATCTCACTCTCTCTATATATAGTACCTACTTGAGAACACATTTATAGCAAAGTACAGCATTATTCAAAGAGGGTTTATTGTTATGCTCATTATGAGCATAAAAATACAAGCTAGCAAAACATTCCTTAGATATGAATTGCAATTTTTCCAGAGCTATGAATGGTAACAGTGAGCATCATAACTACTGCCCTCTATTTTTAGCAACATTTGTACAGGAAAAGCAACTTCATTTACCTAAACTGATCTACAGAAATACCATTAAACAAAAATAAAATTGTTTTATCAAACACATCAAAAGTACTGCTGCACCCTTAAGACAAATGGAAGTGATAGCATCAAAAGAGCATATCCAGGGGTAGCCAAGCTGACCATGTAGCAAAGTACAATATCCAAAATCCACAAAACAGTGATTACCTTTATTGGACTGACCAAAATGCACAAAATACATGTTGCAAGCTTCCAAAGCTCCACTGGCTTCTTGATCAGACAAATGTGTTAAGAATCATACAGGAGAGAAAAAATATGGGGATGATAGTCACAAGCCTGCATTTTGTCAAGATGTAGCTGTTCTCAGTTCAGGTGGTGTGAAGAGTCATTAATTCAGGCTGACCCCTCCTCTTTCTAGCCATGTGGGTACTCCAGGTGGAGAAAATTAAGTTCCATTAGCAAGACAACAAGAGATGCTTCTCAGATCCAAGTTGCCTCCATCCTTTGTGAAGCTACAAACTCCTTTGTTAGACAGAGAGCACTGAATTTCTAAAGAAGCCCTCCATGTTTTTGCATTAGGAAATATTTTTAGGTGCTGTTTTGCCAAATGTAGTCCAATTTTTTTTTAGAATTTTTTTTATCTTTGTTGGAGGTAGAAATCTCAAATGGTAAAGTCTCAGTCCACTGGTCCTTTCTTTAGTTTTCATCAAAAGAACATAAGCTTGAAATATTCGAAGAGCTTAAAAATGACACACTTCATCAGAAACTAGAATGGAATTACTGGCTTTCTAGTAAGGGATCACTAAAAAGAATATTTACACTGACATTTCCTTCATCTTTAATAGGGATGTTAGCTAACCATCAAAATACAGTAGGCGCTTCACATTGTGGCTTTGACTTTTGCAGCTTTAATTATTCAGGGATTTAATATGTTCACTCTAGGAATGTCTAGGTCCTCCAGCATGACTCTATCTATGGTCAGCATGTGCCATATCACACTAGAGGACATAGAGATTCCTAGAGAGAACAAATCTCTACGCATTTGTAGGTGCAATTGTGAAGTCAAATTCTGCAAAATGTTGATCACAGACTTGCACTAGAGAACCTAGAGATTCATAGAGAGGTAATCTTTCAGGTAAAACAGAAGTGTTTATTATTTACAGTTTTTCCACTTTCACAGGGGTCCTATGCCCCTAACCCCAGCTAATGTGGAGGGCCCACTGTAGTCAAAATGCAAAAATCAGAAGTTTTCCGCTTAGCTTTCAGCATGTCAAGAGGCCAGGTCGTGTTTAAACTATTCAAATACTCTCTACTTAAGAAATAATAGTGGTATTTAAAAACACCACCATTACCACTACTTTTCAAAGCTATTATGTACCCTTCTACAAATCTTCCTCGCCTTGATTTCTTAGATGACTTGAAATAGTATAAACTATTTTTCCTTCTGTAATTTTTCTAGTGATGGATGTTCATATATAGCAGCAATAAATATTCATATCTTCCATTTGGACCAAAGTACTACAAAAATCTTACTTTGGCATACACTCCAATATTCCAGACTTTAACAAACCAAGTGAACATGACAACACCTGCCATGCCATATAATAAATGAGCAGCAAGTTTTCTGCTGGGTTATAATGTATAACCCCACGCAACAATATACTACCATAGCATTCCAGTGAGGAAAATCAAGATGGTTTCACCTTCACTTCCCACAAGCTCCAGCCAGCATGGTCAAAGATAAAGAACCAGCCAGGATGGATGGTAGCAAGCTGGGACAGAACATCTTTAATCCTCATCAAAATCCTCACATCTTAACACACAGAGGATTAAGAGGAAAACAGACTGAAGAGTCCCTAGAGGAAGATATCCACTACTCATCATAAGTGTGTGTCTCAATAGAATTTTAACAACCTACACAAAATATTTACTAGCAACACATCAAGTCTGAACAACTTGTGATCCAACAGATCAAGCAAAGACCATCATCCATACACAGCAATTTGACAAGTGCTTGATAACACCTCCTCATGTTTTTTTTTATTGTACTTTTTATTTTATTTATTGCACAGCCATTCAAACAAGAATTGGTGGTTTACTGAACACATACTGGGTGACCATTTATGAATAGAAGACCATGGGTGACTGGTTGTTCAAGTATGAGTTAGATGAATTTTATATGTACATAACTGAAAGTATCACCCTCTGTTATTTTGAGATAACAATCTCAAAAATATTAAATATAAGTTTTACTTACTTAAATACTTTTCCTTGCTCACATCTGAATAGTTTGTTAATGTGATCTTCCACAGTGCCATTCAAAGAAATACTATTTACAAAAAGAAAACACCATAATCTTTATCACATGCTTCTTGAAATTCCATAGATTTGTCATCCGAATAACTTGCAGGAATTAAGACAGCATGGATTTATATTGTTTTTACATGCTCTCAGGCCAAGTTCAGTTTATGGTGACCCTATGAAAGAGAGGTGTCCAAGTTACTCTGTCATCAATAGAGGCAGGCCCATGGCATCCTTGATTGAGTCTATCCATCTAAATGGGGTCTTCCTCTTTTCCTACTGCCTTACACCTTTTTAAGCATTTTTGGCTTTTCTAGTGAGTCATGTCTTCTCATATAGCCAAAGGACGGCAGTCTTAGTTTAGCCATCTTGGTTTCTAGGGAGAGGTCAAGCTTGATTTGCTCTAGGGCCTATTCATTTGCAATTTTAGCACTCCATGGTATCCACAGAACTCCAGCACAACATTTCAAATGAGTTGATTCCCTTCTTATCAGTTTTCTTCACTGTCTAGCTTTCACAACCATTCATAACAATTGTAAATACAATGGCATTAACAATCCTAACTTTGGTATTTAATGATATATCTTCACCCTTCAGGATTTTTGTAGTTCCTTCATAGCTGCCCCAAGTCCTAGTCATCTTCTAATTTCTTGACTGCAACCTCCATTCTGATTTACGACTGAGACAAGGTATGGAAAATCTTCAAGTATTTCAATATCTTCACTGTCTACTTTAAAGTGATGTAAACCATCAATGGTCATTATTTTTGTTTTCCTCACGTTTAACTGTAAACTTGCCTTTGCATTTTCTTCCTTGACTTTCTTCAATAATCAATCCATGTCTTTGCTATTTTCTGCTAGTAGTATGGTGTCATCTTAAATTACTGACCTTCCTTCCTCTAACTTCCATGCCTCCTTCCTCCAAGTTTAATTACATTTCACTTATGATATGTTCAGTGTACACGTTAAATAAGCAGGATGATAAAATGAAACCTTGCCTATTGGAATCCATTCTGTTTCTCCATATTCTGTTCTCTTGTCCTGAGTACAGGACAATCAAATGTTATGTCACACCCATTTCTTTAAGAGCAATCAATATTTTTTATGATCTACACAATCAAAGGCTTTGCTATAATCTATAAAGCACAGGGTAATTTAAAATTCTTTGATGTGTTCCATTAGCCAACATATTTGCAATAACTAACATCCAAATTTGATACATTAAACATAATAAAATTCCAGACAATTAAATAAAACAACATTAAAAACAACTTCAAAGTTTAGATAAGTATAAATACATGGCAGTATTTTGCACTAGCTCCCATTCTTGAATAATTTCCAGAGGCAGCCCACGTGAAGGGCAAAAGGTAATACAATCTAAATGTAACTAAGGTATGTGAAACTAGGTAGCTCCTTTCTCCTCTCAGAACAAGTTCAGTTGGCACACTACCTAAAGGTGAGCAAATCTTTAACTAGTCACAGCCACCCCATGATCAGCAGAATGTGAACTTGTTCTTTTAAATGAAGTTAAACAATAATATTCAGAGTTTTCTCAAATGGGCCTTTTGAAAATTGAATTGCTTTAGTTAGTTTGTTTTTAATTCTAGCTAATTAATTTTCTCCAACTTCCTTTAAAAGAGAAACTCTTGCGTACAATATTTTTTTAAATGAAAAGAGCCCTACATGAGCAAAATTGCCACTTTGTGTTTAATATATAGGGGAAGTCTACTTACAGCTTAAAGAAAAATGCAAAGATTATTCCACATGCACATGTGTAAGAGAGCTATAAAACTAGAATAGGTGTTGTTTTGTGCAGCTGAAGTACAATAATAGTCACTGCATTTATTGGCACCATTTAAAAGCAACTACAGGGACAGCTTTATTTAATGTCCTGTTCTAATATCAAGATTTTAAGAAAGTATCACTAACAGCAGACTGTTCCGTAGAAGGCATTCTAAGTGCAAAATAAAACAATAGCAACATTATAATAGCACGGTTTAAAAATTACAGCCAAAAAAATGAACACTGAATGCTTCTGGATCAAGGATTAGCCCAGTCACCTCAGGATGTATCACAATGCATACTAGTGGCTAGGTAGGAAAAAATGAAATTGCAGCTTCACCTGCAGTGCTGAAGCTCATAGGGTCTTTCTCATGTACATAAAAAACTTGTGTTATAGTTGTCCCTTAAACTTATGTTCCAAATGTCTTCTCCTAAAACTCCTCTTATTCTTTGCCACTGACCATGCTGGATAGAAACAGTAGAGTTGGAAATCCAAAACATTTGAAGAGTACCAGGCTAAGGAAGGCTGTTCTAGGAGTGTATTGGGAAAATAAATGTTGAAAGAGGGACTTGAGTTGTGGAATGGTGGTTCGTACACTTTATGCATGCGTGCTATATTATAAACACACATGACTTGTATCCATTTATATTACTGTACTACCAATTGAACATTTTCAGAATAGGACAAGGATGATACATAAGATTGTTGCTTATTTGGTAGTATATCATAATGTGTCTACCTCCTCACTGATGCTGCTTTGGCAAATGTGCCATGATAGAATGCGAACATAATCAACACCTTTTGGTAGATTCTTACATTCGCTAGATGCAGCACTTGATTCAAATGTATGTGATCACTATTTCCCACTTCCTGAGAAGCTTATGGCAACCACACCTCCTCAGCTGTTTTTGTAACCTCTTTGGCAATAAAAATAGTTCTGCATGATCCTTGTTAAGGCTTATTGTTGATGTCTTCATGCATCACCTTAAAAACCTGCAAGCTAGTGAATACAGCCAGAATTCCATATCTAGCTGCAGAGCAGTGAGAGAGAATATACTGTAGAATCCACAAAGAAGGAAATGAAAGGAGATAGTCATCTACACACAATAGCCTCTTTTCTAGACATTCATGCTCACAAGACAGTAGTGAAAGCCTATTATTGCACTAACTTACCACAAGATGTGCTCAAATTCAAAAGCAATTATAATTAATTGAAGAAAAATGATCATTATAGTAACTTGTATGTTAGTAAGAAGCAATCAGAATATGTATTCAGGTTAAAAAGCATGTAGTAACTTGCTGTGTGCCTTCAAATGAACCCTAAGGTGAGCCAATTGCAGGGTTTTCTTGGCAAAGTTTGTTCACAGGGGGTTTGCCTTTGCCTTCCTCTGAAGCTAAATGTGACTTGCCCAAGGTCACCCAGTGGGTTTCCATGACTGGGAAGGGATTCAAACCCTGGTCTCCAGAGTGTTACAATACAATGTTTATCACCAGATACATAAATTACTACAAAACAAGGACTCTTTTCCATTACAGCCTATGTCATAACATAGTTAACAATCCTTAACATTTGTTTTGGCAGCATGCTAATACAACTATCTCTCTTGCAACTGAAAATACTCTGAAAATACCCACAACTAATGAAATGTGCAATCTGAAACCTGTACAGAAAAAAATATCATGGAACTGGAGGTCAGTTCAAATGTTATCTTGTCCAGTTAGCAGTTAATGCAAGCAATCCACTACAACATCATGACAGGCAGAACTGACTTGAGGATTTATGGGGCCTTGGATTAAATTTGATACTTTTTCCTGCTATTCAACACCCTCTCTAGATCATTCTGAATCCTCTTACTGCCTTCTAAAGCAAAGTGGACAAGAAGTAGGTCGAGATACTGGTAGGTATTTGGGTATTTTTTAATAGATAAGCAACGATTTCCCCTTTGTCCATGGTATTTTATGAAAATACACGAAGAGTGTTTCATTGTTCCATCCTAGTGCCAATGTTTTTCTATAATGGAATCAGGATGGAACTATGCAACACTCCATTTGTAACTTTTTTCCAGGCCCATAAGGAAACATTGATGAGAACTCTTTGGGTAAGCTACCAATCTACCTAACAGTATAATTGAACCCGTTCTTAGTAAGAGGAAATCTGTTTTAGCAAACTGACAATTAAAATAGTGTGGGGATGCCTTGTCAAAAACTTTACTGAAATCAAGATATGCTCTGTCAACAGCATTCCTTTGCCAAACTTGTAACACCATACATGTTGCTACTAAAGAAAAGTAAATCAGAGCCTAAATCCAACTGCAACTCCTACCTGCAGCAGACCCAGTCAGTCAGTCAAATTTATCTAAACACTGATTTACCAAACCGACTGATTTAGTGGATCTACTCTAGTTAGGAAAAGAATTGAATTTAGGCTTCGGTTAGACAGGATTTTTTCTTGAGGAATTGGTGTTGGCTAAATACCCACAGTCGGACTGCTTAGTTATCTATTCTAGAACATTTCCATTTACTGATGGCAAGCTTAAAGTTGGTAGCTGCCTGGGACTTTAAGAAATCTGGTCAATATGGTTAAAATTAGTAGCTTCTTAAGTCCTCTTTATCTGTTGAATACAGTCGGCCCTTCTTATAACCAGATTTTTTTATGCACGGTTCAAGCATCCACGGTTTGAAAATGTTCAAAAAAAGTATAAATTTCAAATATCAAACCTTGATTTTCCATTTTTTATAAGGGACAGAATTCTGAAATCCAAAATCCTCCAAAATCCATAACTTTTTGTGCTACGTCTCTGTACAGTATTTGCAAGGCGAAAGAGACACACAGTTAGAAAGACACACAAGGATCTGTGAAATGGCAGAAGGTATAGATTTGTGCCAAGCACTATGCTTAGATTCCCACCATTGCACAGATCCTCCTGCTTCATTATGTTCCATTATACATTGTATGCAAATATAGGTACAGTATTCCAAAATCCAAAAAAAGTTCCAAAACACAGAACAATTCTGGTCTCAAGCATTTTCGATAAGGCACACTCAACCTGTAGCTTCCATTACTGTTGTTTACTAATACATAACTGTAACTTAACAATTTTGTCAGTAGTACTCATTCTTCTGATTAAAACAGAGTTAAATAATGTTTTCAGGCATTTTGTTATTAACCTGACAATTTAACTTTTATGAGCATATAGCAAAACCATTTTTCCTTTACTTATGTTATAGTGATTTGGTGCATATGATTACACATATAGCATGCCTGCACCACTGAAAATGAAAGAGATGAGCACCATCTCATGGGCATTAAAGGTAATGTGCTGAAAATAAAATTCCTGTATAAGTCTTCTCTGTTCAGAATCCTAAGTTTCCACATAATTCTCCAAAATCCCTGAAGATCACACAGTGCATACTTTTAGCTGCTTTTTTTCATAATTTTAGAAGAGCAGAAGGCCTCGATATCATTAAGATACACTTACACAGGTAAACTGTTTAAAATTTACTAACACAAATGTTCTGGAAAATGCTGCATAGATTTTAAATTACTACACCTGCAATCTTATCCACACTTTCTTGTGAACAGGTACCACTGAACTCAATAGGGTTTATATCTGAAGTAGCACATTAGTCCATAAAATCAAGCACTCTTTCCTGGAAATAAACATTGTGGAGCTTTTTAAAATATAAAATATGCATACTTTTGCACTGTGGACCATTAGTTGTTTAAAGGAGAAAATACAAATATACCACTCAAATTGCAATGTTAATGTTGCTGTAATGTAAGATTTGTTTTATTTTTGACTAAGTTCACTTGTGTGGAAGTGAAATCCCTCCACAACTATATTAAGCTTTTGCACAACAGTCCTAATTTTGTACACATACAGCACAATCAAGAAACATTAACCGAGATTAAAACATTAATTCCATAAAAATAATCAAAACCATCTTCACTGTGACCAAGATAGAACTCTCAATTTTCTCTAAGCTGTTCTACCTCAACTAGTGTATTTGATACTCTTCAGTACAATTACCTGCTGACCTGAAATTTTACCCATTAACAGCAGGTAGCTCAGGGAGCTGCTGTACCAGTTTCTCTATCAGTTCAGGTTACAAACACCTGCCCGTTGTCATGCAGCCTTTTAGTCACATGCTCTTAAACGTAATCAGTATAACAGTGCAACAGATTAAGAGAACAGTCTTAACTAGCAAAAGCCATGGTAACATACAACCAACTGAATTCAAAGCCCTTTCCATGCTAGGAATGTTGGAAATTTCTTACGAGGATCCTTTCAAGGCCTAATTTTGAGCCAGAGTTGTGGCTCTGTAACTGGGCTGGAGTTTAGAGCTGGTGTAGCTGAACTCCTCTCCTGGCTCACCCCTTCTCCATCTACTTTTTGCTCTTATGCTGGTAGGTCTTAGCCAGAAGGAAAGTTCAACTGACAATTTGCTCCCTTAACCCACTGTTGACAAAATAGGGTGTTGCTGACAGAAAAGCATTTATGAGACCAGATAGAAGAAACTTGCTGAAGCTTGCGCCTAACCTTAACCCCTATAGCCAGAATATTCTTGAGTCAAGATTGTACTGATCTACGACTGTAACCTGATTACCACTATAATGTTTACAGAAAGAAAGCATACTCAAATTGCTAGGAAAATAACCAAAATACTAAGTACCAGTCATTAGGCTTAGTAACGATATAGTAATCTATACCTTTGTGCAGGCTGACTACCCTTTGTCTAGAAATCTGAAACCTTAAACCTTCCAAAAATCGAAAGGCAGGGGCAGTGGCACTCCTGTTCATTTGTTCACAAGGCAAAAGCAGATGGCTGGTGAGCTGGCCAGAGATCTTGTGGACATTTTTCCCCAGTGAGGCTGGAGGGAGATGTGGCTGGAGAGAGATGCAAGGATCTGTGAAATGGTGGGAATCCAAGTGTAGTGTGTAAAGCGAATCCACTCCTACTATTATTTCAAAGAACCTCACATCTCTCTTCAAATGTTCAAATGTCTGTAATTAAAGTGTAACTGGCATTCATATACTGGCCAATGTCTGCAATAAAATATTTACTCACACTGCGTTCTGTGTCATATATGGAATAAAATACACCACCAGGTTCTACATTACTTTTTAACATTTAGGGAAGTTTCACCAATTATGACAAATTTATTTTATCTTTTTGTAGATTTAAATATTGTAGATAAAAAAAACAGTGGTAGCTCTTTACACAAGTTGGGATTCTCTACCTCAAAGTCAGAAAAAGCATTGCAGATGGCTAGCTGCAAAATCAAGTCCAGAAATTTACATAGGTCCTACAGACAAAAATATTCATTCAGTTAAGCAGATCAACATATGCTAATGCTAGTACTGGTAGTTACAGGCCCAAACTATCTTTAATTAAGTCTTTATTATTGCAACTGGAAATGTTCTAAATATCAGAATTTGGCTCAATCTATTGTTTTGCCTAGTAAAACAGATCCCATCGCTTTTATTGCTATTTACCTCTTAATAAGTTAGGTCTTTCAAAACCTTCACTCACTTGTTAAATTAACTTTTCAGTTGTTTATATATTGTAAACCCGAGTTCTGATATTTGACTACTTATAAAATGTGAATACCTGTCTTTTTATTACATTTTGATATTTTTAAACAGCTGAAGCTTTCTAGCTGTCTTACAAAATAAAGGTTAGAAGAATGTAACATAAGACAGAATTCATAGTGTGAATATTTAAATGTTAAAACATAACAAAATCGAAGTAAAACTTGATGTAGTTTATGAAGCATGATAATAATATGATTGCATGGCTTGTACAAATTTACAAGTCCTATTTTAGATCATATGAAATTTCTGGACCATTTTCAAAGGTAGCTTCTTATATGTTGAATTGTGTTAATCCAACCAAGAGGTTGCCAGGCAGTGAGGATAACTGCAGCTAGGTTTTCTCTTTCCATATAGAGTTATAATTACTAGGTAATCCTCATCTGATATTATTCATGTTGTGGCCACCTGTGTCTCTAGTGACTCTGTTGGATCCAAGAGCAAATCCCTCTCCACATCTTCATTTGGTGATTATATGAGCTTAATCTTTTGGTTCTCTGCTGCTTCATCCTGTGCCATCTCGTGAAGTATTTTAACAGCACTCAGTTGGGCACATAAACCAATAGCACCTGCATCTTCTCCATCTTATCAATATCAAGTTGCAAGATCTTCATCCATTCTGTTGGCACACTCTGGCAATGATTTAAAATATTTACTGCCTTATCTAGCAATTGAAAACTGCCATTTGCACACATTTGTTTTGAGTGTCTATAAACCACCCACAATCAGAACATATCTGAATAGTACTGAATTGTTTCCAATCTTAAGGAGACAGCAGACTGAAGAAAGAGAGCTAGCATGGTGTAGTGGTTGAACTGTCAGGCTATGTCTCTGGAGACCAAGGTTTGGATCTCCATTCAGCTATGAAAACCCACTGGGTGGCTTTGGGCAAGTCACACTCTCTCAGCCTTAGAGCTAGACAAAGGCAAATCCACTCTGAACAAATCTTACCAAGAAAACTTTATATTAGGTTCGCCATAGGTTGGAAACAACTTGATGGTACACAACAAGAAGACTGAAGAAGCATAAGTGTGTCCCAAACAATGCAAAATTGAAATGTGTCTGAACAGATGGAGTTTGTTAAATAGGGGGACTGCAACTTGCTTGTGGGAGATACACTGGGAAGTTTGTTTAATACAACCAAGATCCAAAAGGTTTTTGACCAACCATGCTTTGTTGAAGCTGGGGATGGGTGAAGATACTAGCAGGAAACTAACAACAGACCTGAATTATTTGAGAAGCACTGGCCTGTACAGAGTAAGATAGACAACTAATTAGAAAAAAGCCAGTTAATTTCTGTGTCATTTCATGCACTGCTGTCTCATTTCTAGAAGGGCATTCTAGCAGAAAGAGCTCTGAACAATTAAGCTGTTTAAGAAGGTCTTTGATAACTACAAGCCACTTCATTACAACAAGCTGGACAATTTATTGACAAGATGTCTTGTTCCAGTCCATACAACTGTAACAGAGAAACAACTAAGAGGGTTGAAAGTCACATTGAACATGAGAAAAAAAGACTATTCTGAAAATGGTTAATTGAGATCAGATGCAGTGTTACAAGACAGTCAAATCAATTTTGACAAGGCATTGTTTGATTGTTAGAAGTCGGAAGCTAGCTATAAGCAGTGAAAGGACAAATAAAAACTCATCTAGTTAGCATGTCAAGCAATGACAGTTCATCAAAGACCCAATTTCATATCAATAAAAAAGCAAGATCAATATTATCATTTATTTGATTGCCCTGTAGTCCTGGATCTGATCTTAGTTAACCGTTGTCAGAATAGTCCCCCCCCCCCCGTTCAGTGTGCCTTTTAAGTTCACATCATCAGTTAAAAAGTTAAAAATAAATTTAGAAGTTGTATGCTTTTACCAAATTGATAAAACTGTTAAAACGCACAAACTTGGGTATTCACCACTTTTTTCATATGAACTAATGGATTGGATCAAAAAACCTATATCCCCCAGATACAAAATTGTCATGGAAGGTTTTTGACCCCAGCGAGAAATACCACTGGTGAAAAACAGGGGAAGTTATATTTGTTGCTTCCCCCTGCATTTCTCTACCCTGCCACCATGCCAGTGTGAAGAATCATAGAATCATAGAATCGTAGAGTTGGAAGAGACCACTAGGGCCATCCAGTCCAACCCCCTGCCATGCAGGAAATCCAAATCAAAGCATCCCTGACAGATGGCCATCCAGCCTCTGTTTAAAGACCTCCAAGGAAGGAGACTATCACCCTCCGAGGGAGTGCATTCCACTGTCGAACAGCCCTTACTGTCAGGAAGTTCCTCCTAATGTTCAGGTGGAATCTCTTTTCGTGTAGCTTGCATCCATTGTTCCGGGTCCTGTTTTCTGGAGCAGCAGAAAACAAGCTTGCTCCCTCTTCAACATGACATCCTTTCAAATATTTAAACAGGGCTATCATATCGCCTCTTAACCTTCTTTTCTCCAGGCTAAACATCCCCAGCTCCCTAAGTCGTTCCTCATAGGGCATGGTTTCCAGACCCTTCACCATTTTTGTCGTCCTCCTTTGGACACGCTCCAGTTTCTCAATGTCCTTTCTGAATTGTGGTGCCCAGAACTGGACACAATATTCTAGGTGGGGCCTGACCAGAGCAGAATACAGTGGCACTATTACTTCTCTTGATCTAGACACTATACTTCTATTGATGCAGCGTAAAATAGCATTGGCCTTTTTAGCTGCCGCATCACACTGTTCACTCATGTTCAACTTGTGGTCTACTTGGACTCCTAGATCCCTTTCACACGTAGTTTCATTCAGCCAGGTGTCACCCATCCTATATCTGTGCATTTTATTTTTCCGCCCTAAGTGCAATACCTTACATTTCTCCGTGTTGAATTTCATTTTGTTAGCTTTGGCCCAGCTTTCTAGTCTATTCAGGTCATTTTGAATCTTGATCCTGTCCTCTGGGGTATTAGCTATTCCCCCTAATTTGGTGTCATCTGCAAATTTGATAAGTATGCTCCCAATTCTGTCATCCAGGTCATTGATAAAGATGTTGAATAGCACTGGGCCCAGGACAGAGCCCTGTGGGACCCCACTGGTCACTTCTCTCCAGGATGAAAAGGAGCCATTGTTGAGCACCCTTTGGGTTCGGCCGGTCAACCAATTACAGATCCATGTAACAGTTCCTTTGTCTAGCCCACATTTTACAAGCTTGTTTGCAAGAATGTCATGGGGAACCTTGTCAAAGGCCTTACTGAAATCAAGATATACTATATCCACAGCATTCCCTTCATCTACCAAGCTGGTAATTTTATCAAAGAAAGAGATCAGATTTGTCTGGCATGACTTGTTTCTCTGAATTGGGAAAGGTTTTGACTTAGTAGTATGAATCTCAGATCATGCTGTCTTCCAGTTATTGATCTTTGCAACATCACAGAACATACTTCACAAGCCCATCTTGGATGAGTTAACACATGTTGTAATTGTCTCTATCCTTGAAATTGAAGCTTAATCCAGGTGAGACAGAAGTGCTCCTGGTCAGTTGAAAGGCAGATCAAAGAACATGAATTCAGCATGTGCTTGATGGGATTACACTCACCTTGAAGATGAAGGTTCACAGCTTGGGTGTATTCCTGGATTCAGCCTTGAAGATGGAGGCCCAAGTTTCTATAGTGACCAGGAGTGCTATTGTGCAGCTACAGTTTGTGCACCAGTGGCACTTGTTGGTGTTCTGGCTGTGGCAGTACATGTGTTAGTTACATCCAGTGTGAATTACTGTAAAATGTTCTACATGGGGCTGCCTTTCAAGAATGTTCAGAGATTTCAACCACTACAACAAGCTGCAGCCAGAATGTTAACATAGGGCCTGAACAGTCAGGCCAAAATAAAGCTGCTTTGGGTCACTTTGGAGATATGCTGTTTAAATGACCCACATATCTTAAGAGGCCAGAAGCTGTTGCTAAAGCTGCGCTCCAGTCCCTAGGATTGGAGCGTGGCTTCCGGCCTCTTAGGACACATGCACCATTTAAACAGCATACCTCCAAAGTGATCCAAAGTAACTTTATTTTGGTCTGTGTGTTCAGGCCCTGAGACAAACAAAGTACAGGTGCCATACAGCTCTACTGGCTGCCAGTTTGTTTTTGGACACAATTCACAGTGTTGGTTATAACTTACAAAGCCCTGTATGACTTAGGCCCAGGCTATCTGACAGACTGAATTGCCCTGTAAGAGCCTGACTGGACCTGAAACCATTAGGACAGGTCCTTCTCTCAGTCCCACCACTTTAACAGGCACAGCTAGTAGAGACACCAAACAGGACATTCTCAGTGGCTGCTCCAGACTCTAGAACTCTCTTCCTAGGAAGGTCAGAATGATCCTCTCCTTGTTGGTAAAGCTGGTAAAGACTTTTTTTATTTCAACAGGTTTTTAGAACTTAAAGTTTTTAAAGAAAGAGCTTCAGAAGATACAGTGTTGTTTTTTCTGTCAGTTTTAAATTGTCTTAGAATTGTAATTAGTTTAATCCTATTTTAATGTTGACTTTTGTATGTAGTTCATATATTGTACTTGTACTAAACTTAAAGCCACCTTGAATCCCAATTTGGGGGAAAAGATGGAGTATAAGTAAAGGTAACAATAACAACAACAATAGTCCGTCTAGTGAACTGTAATATCCCACAAATATTTGAAACATATACACTGTAACTGGAAAATGTACTTTAAAAATAACTTGGAATTGTCCGAATTATCTTTTTAGTCATTTGTAATTAATATGAATACAACTTCCTGATTACTCAAGTAACATTTTTATTTTGAAAAATTAATACAACTTGAAGCATAAAAAGAAGGAAGCAAAGGGAAGGAGAAAAATGGAAATGTGGCAGCACCTTGAAAACTACTGGTAACTGATTCATATTTTCATATAAGCTTTCGTGGACATAAACCCACTTATCTGGACGCAGTACAGAGTGATATCCAGACCTCAGCATATAAAGCATATTCAAACAATTGTGGGTATGGGATGGAATGCAATAGGATCGAGAAAGATGGAAATTACGACCCCTGCCCTAAGTTTTCAAAGGCTGCATAATTATGATATAGGTCTCTCTCAGATCTTCAAGAATGCTCAGTTAGTGTTGATGTGTGAAAGCAAATGTCAGTTTCCCAGGTTCAAAACTCTCTGAGAAGATTCCTATTTAAATAATATATTTTGTTATATATGCAGTAGCAAGGACTCTTGCATTAAAATATGTAGTATACCATGAAGCCATTGTCCTTGTCAATACTTCTGCTAGTGGATTGGAATTTGTAAATATAATTTGATTCAGCAGTTTCTTTCTAGTTTTCCTACGTTATCAGTATTAAATAAAATTTAGTACGATTTGTTTGTTTTACAATTCCCAAGATGTTTTGTTTTCTTGTTTGGCTCTATTTTTAGTACAAAGAGATAAAACAACGAACAAAAAGAATGCACAGAAAGCAATAAGACTCTAATGGGTTACACACTCTAGATTTTACTAGTAGGACTAGCACAATTAAACTGAAGATACTCAATCAACTCACTTGTCTCAACAGCAAACACCAAAGCCAAGTCATATTGATTGAAATTGTCATTAGAATCCAAATATTTCTTGAAGTTTTGGTTATATATTTGAAAGGGGGAAGCAAAGACTCATTTACTTCAAAAGCAAATTCACACTGACCTTGTAACTCCTGCAAGGCCTGCAGGTTATTAAGCAGATATTGCGAAATAAAGTTTTATATGTATTAATGTGTGAATTAGAAAAAGCCATACAAAATAAAACTACAAAGTCAGTGGTACAGGCGAAGTAAGATCATCATGTACACTCTTCTTCAATTTTGTGCATTGCACTCACAACATGACAAAGGCCACCATAAGGGCAAATCATTTTTTAAAAACTCCCAATTTGAAACAGTGGGGGGAGGGGGGATAGCACTGTTTACACTCTGTTTGGGTTGTAATAAAAGTACCAGGTTTACTGCCACTTGAAGCCTCAAAAATTTAAAAGTTTCTGGGTTCATTTTCCTATGGATACTGAATGAGCACTATGTGGGTGCCTAAGCCGGTATACTAGTCCAAGGTCCAATGCCAGTCAGGAGCCACCAGCCTGTGCAGCAGTAGACACAGTTATGGTGCTGGCCCCTAGAACACTGAGGAAAAAAATGCAGGTCCCCCACATCAGAAAGCTATCCAGGAGGAATGAATGGTAAAAGTAGGGCAGCTCATAGTTAGTGGTAACTGACTGGGCAGCAAATGCCCATTGGCCTCTCTTCCACTCTGCTTAGAAAGAGATGGAGTAGGACACAGGCTGAATGGGGAGGGGGGAAAAGACTTCTGTTTGAAGCGGGGAGATGGAAGTAAAATGAGTTTGTGCGAACAAATTGGGAAGGGAAAGCAAAGGGGAAATGAATGAGAGAAGAAATGATTTTATAGGACATTACAGAGGAAAAGAGAGAAAATGTTTTTGGTACACCTGACACTGAAATGCTGAAACACATTACAGCTTTAGTGGAGTTTGATTGTTGCCTAACAACATAAGAGGATTCCTACTCAGGCAGATCAAGGTCCACTTAGTCAAGCACTGCTTCTACCAGTGGCCAGTCAGATACATCAACAAGTTCACAAACAGAGCATGAAAGTAATGGCTTTGTTCCTGTTTGGTCACAATATTTCCTTTCAGAAGTTTATCTGCTTTTGAAGATGGTATCAACTATCAATTTCTCTATATTCTCTTTTTCCCACTCACCTGAACTACCAAAGACCACACCACCTTATTTTAATAAAATTGTTAAATTGGATTTTAAGCCCTTCCAAGTCCTTGTCTTCATTTCTTGATTGCAGCCTCCACTCTGATTAATGACTAAGCCAAGGTATGGAAAATCTAACTATTTCAATGTGTTCATTGTCTAAAATTATTTAAATCATCTGTGGTCATAATTTTTTTTGTTTTCTTAGTGTTCAGCTGTAAAGCTGCCTTTGTAGTTTTTTCCTTTACAGTACTTTCTTTAATAAAGATTCCAAGTCTCTGCTATTTTCTGCTAGTTGTATGATGTCATCTGCATTATCTTAAATTGCTGATGTTCCTTCCTCCAATTTTCACACCTCTTTCCTCCAAGTTTAATTGCATTTCACATATGATATGTTCAGTGTACAAGTTAAACAAATAGGGTGATAAAATGTAACCATGCCTGTTTCCCTTACCAATTGGAAATCCTTTTGTGTGCTACTGCCTCTTTCCTTCCTGAACCCAACTTGGACAGCTGGCATTTCTCACCTCATATATGGTAAAAGTCTTTGTTGTAGATAATTTTGGGCATCACTTTGCTTGCATGGGAATTTAATGTGATGGTCCTGTGGTTACTGCAATCCTTTGTGTTCCCTTTCTTCGAGACTGAAAGTATATTCAGCATTTCCAATCTGCAGGCCATTGTTTTGTTTTCCATTATTTGTTGACAGATTTCAGTTAGAACTAGTGTAGATTCTGTCATTGTAGCTTGAAGCACCTCTCTTGGTATACCATCTGTTCCTGGTAATTTATTTCTCCCAAGTGCTCTGACTGTAGCTTCCAGTTTTGTTTCTAAAACTGCAGGTTTGTTTTCAAATAGTTCATCTTTGAATCAATATGTCATCCTTTCATCTCTTTCATACTCTGCCCTTTAATATTGCAGTTTTATTTTACTAACTTGGCAGAGCTCATGGACAGCCTGTTGGGAGCACCTCAGAAAAGGTAAGTAGCACAGGCACTACCAACAGGTTGTGGAACAACCATCTGCTGCAATCCAGTATTTCAAACATTTGTTGATCATACATACCACTTACGCAGACATGATGGTACATCTCTGACGAAGGCACAAGCATTTCTTTGCAAGAACATCAACAATATTGTTATGATACAGGAAGTTATATGATGTTGTGACAAAATTGTATACATCAGAGTTGGACATATGAAGCAGGTAAAAATCAACAAAGGCTTCCTGGGGAAGGCCATTTGTAAGCTAACAGCATTTAATTACTAAGTGTTGAATAGAAAGAAACTATACGGTTTTGGCAGACTGTTTAAAAGAATTACTATCAAGTTATATTTTTACTGCTTTGTATTATCTAATAAAAATTTGTTTTGCTTGCTTTGAATGAAACACAGCCATTTTTTAAAAAAAATTACTAATTCAGTGACAAACTTGGGGAATATGTTTTCAAATTGTTGATTTACCCCCTTTTTTTTCTTAACAAGCATTCATAAAAATGACCTTAGAAAAAAATATTCTGCAGCATTTTCGTTTTGTAGCATCTTATATTTCCATGCTGTTATTTTCCAGAGATGAACAAAATTCACTTCCATATGCAAATATCTATTTTTAACAGCTAAACTCACAAATTCAATAGATCTATAGTACAGATTATCATTTGATGATGTGAGATAATAAAACTTTATTAAAAAGACAATTAATGACTTGATCATCAAAATCATATTCAACTTTTCTTTACAGGAAATAGCAACAATTTGGAACTGCAAGGACAGACTTGCTTCATAGGACACGTTCCTCTACCAGAATATTGTATGACACTGGATGAAACCTTACTACTATATTATCTCTTTTCAATGTAATTAATAGCAATGCGAAAATATACATTTTCCAAAAAGGATTTCTACCCACCAAACGAAAAACGAAAAAAATTCAAAAGCAGAGGCCAATGCCAAATTCAATTAACCATTCACTTCTATAGCTCAAATTTTAATCTGGGTCTAACACATACCACTGTACTAGTTTATCAAACCTACCTCCCTGAAAGGTAACGCCTCATTCAACAAATCCACTGTCCACTCTAATAAAGTATTCAGCTGTAATGAGGCACTAGTGCAATTGGATTACAGGCAGAGTTAATTCTTCTTCTCTGTGTGTGTGCGTGTGAATAAATAATTTTTTTAAATTCATGGCTGTTTGGTTCTATATATGCATAAAACACTGTCTGCACGGTCTCCTTTTCTTCTTTTACATGATCAGAAGAAACAGAAAGCTTCCACTTACAACTTTAAACCAAGCCTTCTTCACTAGTACTCAGATGTTGAATAGTTTTAAACCTCATGTCCAGCCTTTCTCAACCTTTTTACCTTAGAAGAACCTTTGAAATAATAACCTTTGAAACAGAACCCTACATAAAAATTATTTATATCTTCAGTTGAAAAAAAATGTTTATTTTTATCCTGATTACAATCTCTCATGGAACCCCTAGCAACTTCTCATGAAGTAAGTCCAAGGAACCCTAGGTGAGAAACTCTGCTCTAGTCGGTCACAAGTCAGGAACATAAACCATGGTGCTCATGGCTTATTTAAACTAAGAAGAGGTTAAAAACATATGTTTCCGAATTAAAATAGAATGAGAAACTGTGGCGCAAGATAGATGGGCGGGAAGGGGCGAATCTGTGCCGATTCTAGGGTTTGGGAGCATGCAGCAACTGCACACTCCTGAACCCTAGTCTGTACAGACGCCGCCATCATGGTGGCCTCCCATCCATATGGGGGGCCGCCATGATGAAGTGTGGCAGCGCATCTGCACATCAGGGCACCAGGCTTACGTCAATGATGCGACACAGTGTGCAATAGCGTACTGATGGCAGTGAAAACACTCAACCAAAAGCTGTTGAATTTGTGAGTTTAGCTGTTGATATTTGCATATGGAAGTGAATTTTGTTCATCTCTGGAAAATAACAGCATGGAAATATAAGATGCTACAAAACGAAAATGCTTCAGAGTATTTTTTCTAAGGTCATTTTTATGAATGCTTGTTAAGAAGATTAAGGGGTAAATCAACAATTTGAAAACATATTCCCCAAGCTTGTCATTGAATTAGTAATTTTTTTAAAAAATGGCTGTGTTTCATTCAAAGCAAGCAAAAACAAATTTTATTAGATAATACAAAGCAGTAAAAATATAACTTGATAGTAACACTTTTAAACAGAATCTGCCAAAACCGTATAGTTTCTTTCCATTCAACACTTAGTAATTAGATGCTGTTAGCTCACAAATGGCCTTGCCCAGGAAGCCTTTGTTGATTTTTACCTGCTTCCTATTTCCAACTCTAATGTATACCATTTTGTCACAACATCATATAACTTCCTGTATCATAACAATATTGTTGATGTTCTTGCAAAGAAATGCCTGTGCTTTCGTCAGAGATGTACCATCATGTCTGCGTAAGTGGTATGTATGATCAACAAATGTTTGAAATACTGGATTGCAGCAGATGGTTGTTCCAGAAACCGTTGGTAGTTTAGCAGGTTCTTTTTGGCGCAAAGGGAGCCCACGCAGTTTGGTTGCTGCGGGCTCCCTCCAGAGAGAAAATGGGTGGCTCTGTCGGGCTCCTATGACTAGTTTTGAAAGCAAACGCAAAGAAGGAAAGCACAGGATCAAAGGATGGCTTTACGACTGATTTATGACCTCTTTATCACACACATGGTTTGGTTGCTGTAGGCAGGCTCCTATGACTAATTTTGAAAGCAAATGCAAAGAAAGAAAGGACAGGATCAAAGGATGGCTTTACGACTGATTTATGACCTCTTTATAACACATTAAAGTTGTGGCCATTCTTATAAAGCCATCTAATGGTGTCTGGACCCTCCTTGTTCTGGTGCACACTAGGGCTACCTTTTATGTCTCAACTGACATGACAAGTGTCTAAGAACATACATTGCGCCCGCGTCATATGCAGGCGCGCTTTACGCAGCTATCAGCATACGCTGAAAAACGTGCAGGGAGAAGGGGCAGTGTGTCCCATAGGGATGAATGAGGCGTGTGACTGTGGCGCACACATGCCGCCGCACCACCGCGTGCACAAGCCCCATTCATTTAAATGCGGCTCGAGCATAGGCGGTATTTGCTTTACGCGGGGGAGTCCAGAATGGATCCCCCATGTAAAGAAAGGGCAAACTGTACTGACTGTACAACATGAGACCTAGGCAGAATTGAAAGAAACAATTCAACTTACTTGAACAAACCACTTTATACAGATTAGCTGAATCTTTTTCCAGCCAACACTTAATATTTTTACATAGCATTCTTAGGGCTAGTCTACACATAAGCATACTATGCAAACTGCTGCACATTTTGACATGTTCACATTGATGGTTGTCTTCACTTTCCTGTGCAAATTCACTTACTTACTTACTTACTTACTTATATCCAGCCCTTTCCCCAAAACCCGGGCTCAGGGCAGCTCAAAACATTAAAAAACAGTACAATTAAAAACATAGAAAAATATTAATTTAAAATAGAATTATTACAAGTTACATATTAAAAGAATAAAATACAATTAAAAAGATTAAAATGTAAAAAATATTTTGAAACAATACAACACCATCCCATGCTTTAAAAACTTTCTGTTTTAAAATCCTGTCTAAACAGGGAGGTTTTAGCCTGGCAGTACAGTAGAAGGATAACAAGGAACGGGGCCATTCTGGCCTCCCTGGGCAGAAAGTTCTACAGTCTAGGAGTAGCCACCAACGGTGACTTGTGATTATGTTTGGATGGAGAGAAGGGCCTCTCCTGAGGATCACAGAACTCAGGTCATTTCATACACGGAAATACAGTCTGCCAAATAGCCTGAACCTGAGCCATACAGGGCTTTATAGGTCATAACCAGCATTTTGAATTGTGCCTAGAAACAAACTTGGCAGCCAGTGAATCTGTTTTAAGAGGGACACTGCGTGGTCTCTGTAACCTGTCCCTGTTAACAGCCTGGCTGCAGCTCTTTGCACCAGTTGAAGTTTCAGAACACTTTTCAAAGGCAGTCCCAAGTAGAGCGCATTACAGTAGTCCAAACAGGATGTAACCAAGGCATGTACTACCAAAGCCAAAGCCAGCATTTCAAGGAATGGGCATAGCTGGCGCACGGGTTTTAAATTTACAAAAGCACTCCTGGTCACTGCAGAGACCTGGGCCTCCAGGTTCAGAGCAAAGCCCAGGAGTTCCCCCAAACTACGAACCTGTGTCTTCAGAGGGAGTGTAATCCCATCTAACATAGAATGGATCCCTATTCCTTGATCTGCCTTCCGACTGACCAGGAGCACCTCTGTCTTGTCTGGATTAAGTTTCAATTTGTTTGCCCTCATCCAGTCCATTACTGATGCCAGACACTGGTTTAAGACCAGGACAGCCTCCTTGAATTGAGATGGAAAGGAGTAGAGTTGAGTGTCATCTGCATATTGATGACACCTCACCCCAAAACTCCGGGTGACCTCTCCCAGCAGTTTCATGTATATGTTAAATAATATAGGGAACAACACAGAACCCTGAGGGAACCCACAAGTCAGTGGCCAAGACATCAAGCAGGAGTCCCCCAGCACCACCTCCAGGAAGGAACGGAGCCACTGTAAAACAGTACCTCCAAGCCCCATCCCTGAGAGGCGGCCCAGAAGGATAGCATGGTCGATGGTATCAAAAGCCACTGAGAGGTCCAGCAGAACTAGCATGGACACACTCTATTCACCCTCCCTCTGGTGAAAATGCACATCTGAATGCATGTAAGGCAGACAGACAACCACACTTGGAATAATGCAAATTTCTTCAGATTTCAGCAGATACACCAGTAAAAACCACAAAGACTTTTTCCAGAGTTTAAAAGGTGATGGGGTGTGATTGGGGGGGGGGGGAGCCTGAACTTCTGTGAATCACATGTGGCTGGATTACATTCTATTTGACTAGAATGAGGAGTATTAAACAGACCTCACACAGAGTTTAATGAGACAGTATGTATAGGATGATACTGTATTAGATAAGGAAAGAATAAGTACATCAGATGTACCCCTTGCCATGTCAAATACAGCATTCTGAATAGTGATTGTCAGTGCTTACATTTTTTTAGTTTGCATCTTAGGAAAACAAAAAAAATGTACTTTCTATTGTACACTTTGAGCTAATTTAGGAAACAGGTGGCTCATATTGTTCTCCTTGTGTTGTGTGCTTCACAGGTGCAACTACAAAGCAGTAGCTGAGGAAGGATGGTGAACAAGAGTGACTCTTAAACAACTGTATATACTCATGTGTAAGCCTAGAAATGTTAGTCAAAAAGTTGACCCAAAAAAATGGAGTGACTTATCCATTGGTCAGTGTAAATACTGTACTTAAAGCTAATCAAAAAAGGAACCATCCCTTTCTCTGAGTACAATGGTGAAATGCAGGGGCTTGGGCTGTCCCGGGAGCACCTAAGAGAAGAACTGACCCCCTCCACTCTTTCTGATTCTTCTACAGCTCTACTTCTGACCTTTTTTGAATGCCCAGTCAGGAAAATGCCAGCGGTGGCAGCCCTTTGATGCTTTGCTCAAAGGAGCACTGAGAAGAATCACGGCTCTGAAGGATTTGAACAAAACATTTGTGTATGTATGTCAGCTTTTCTGGATTAAAATTAGGCAAAGTTATCACATTAAAATTAAAGGTTGCAATCACTAATATAGTCACAATTTGCTTTGCTTTTACATCCTTTTTGACATATGTGCCTGGTTGCCTCCCCCACACATCACATAGCCACCATTTACCATAGCTCCCTCTTCATCTATCCAGACTTTAGGGTGAGGACAAACCATTATGCCTGACAGATTTTTTTAGGTTTTTAGCATTGTTTTCCTTTCTTTCATCATTTACATCTGTTGTTACAGGCACCTAAGTTTTACACACTTGATTTATCAAAGGATCATATCAAAATCCATACTTTTGGTCCCAAAACATGCCTGCAACTTTTACATGACATTGACTTATAGTTGAGTATACACAGTAATCAAGAAAACATTCAATTTCTACCAAAAATATGTGGGAACATTTTCTGGATACTAATAGTCTTCATTTAGTTCACATAAGACAGCATCTTTTATCTTTCTCTATGTAAGATCACCAGATATCACAACAATTTCATGTCTAAGTAGTATACAAACCACAATATCCAGTGATAGTCATAGGTCTACAAGTCATACATTTATAGACAAAAAGAATTCTAAGAAAATTCACATTTACATAGCATATGTAATAAATAAGTAAATAAAACAATATCTGAATAGTCCTTGCTATGAAAATCCTATGACATTCCTAGGCCATAAATCGACTTGAAAGCATATACACACAAGCACAACTAAACCATGGGCAGAATATAGTTTAAAAGGTCTACTAGCTCTGAATTAATAATGAATGATACACAATAACAGATATAACAAGATCTCCAAAAGAAACAATTTATACTAGATCTACTACATAAATACCCACTAGATACACAATTTCTGAAAATATTAGATGTACTCAAAATACACTACATAGATACCAATAGCTCTTTATAGCTCAGCCACTAGAGTGCTACCACCCATGCCCTAACCCCACCCACCAAAATAATGTTTGTTCCCTTGGTAGTGACAGGTATTATATTAGACATCCCCCCTCCCCTTTGAGGCAGATCGACACATCTAATATGATATATACATATATATAAATATATGCGTGAATGATGACTGGGGTGGGGGGTAAACTAAATTATGAACCTGTACTAGAGAGTGGTTTGAGTATTGGACTATGACTCTGGAGAGCAAGGTTTGAATCTCCACTCAGTCTTAGATTCCCATTGGGTGACCTAGGGCAAGTCTCACACTCTCAGTCACAGAAGATGACGATGGCAAACAAACTCTGAAGAAACCTGCCAAGAAACCTCCATGATAGTTTCGCCTTCTGGTAGCCATAGGTTGGAAACGACTTGAAGGCATACAACAAGTAGGAAACTTGCCAAATGACAATAAGAAATATGCCAAGCTTTTACTGCTATGAAGGACAGAAGATTAAGCCTCTGCATTTTGTTTGCCTGAGATAAACATGCATTTAGAGCTAGCATTTTAATCCCAGAACTTGTTCCCAAATACTTACATAAGTATTGTGTAAATTGATCAAACCACAATCAACCTCCTGTTCTTCCACCATCCTTTTCCTTCTTCACTCCAACTTTGCCACTTGTTAAATTACTGGAAGCTAGCAGCAAAATGAAGGTTGAGGCCAGACGATGTTCCTATCGTACCTGTAACCAGTGCCAGGCCCATCCACCTTAGCTATTTTACGTCCCTTCCCCAATCTCTACCTATTCAAGGTCTGCCACCCTCTCCTCCAAGTTAGTTCATACCTGGGCAACACACATCATCTCTCTTCCACCAGGTGTTACAAAGGGATTGTTTTTAAAAAAACATTTTAAGCAAGTTGCCCACATGGAGCCCAGAAGCAGTTTGGGAAAATTAAAATGGCAGGCAGCAGAAGAATTGTGGTCCTTCCTCCAGAGTACCCAAACCAGAAAGAGAAAATCAACACAATAACTCTTAAGGTTGTTTTAATACAAAGCCTTGTTCCCACTAAAACCAAACAGAAAAAAACAGTCTAGGTAAGAGAGTTCCTCTTATACTATAAATACACTAAGTTTTTTGTGGATTTTTCGGGCTATGTGGCCATGTTCTAGCAGTTTCTTCCTGACGTTTCGCCAGCATCTGTGGCTGGCATCTTCAGAGAATTTCAACACAAAGATCAAATAACTGAGAAACATAGCATTAAGTGGCGACTGGAGCCCTCAGAGCAGCACTCATAGATGTTGTGGCCCACAGAGAAATCTCTCCTTGGTGTCTAACAAGGCCTCCCTTCTCTCTCAATATTTGAACTTTATTTATTTATTTTATACCGCACCTTTTTCCCAGCACAGGACCCAAGTGGGCTTACACCACATCACAACAAAGTATTGCTAAAACATTAGTAATACACAAGTTTTTAAAAAATTGAACCATTCTGCTAAAAGCACAACATAAAAGCAGTGTAAAGCACTT
The DNA here is from genome assembly GCF_019175285.1 of Sceloporus undulatus. Lineage (NCBI taxonomy): Eukaryota > Metazoa > Chordata > Lepidosauria > Squamata > Phrynosomatidae > Sceloporus > Sceloporus undulatus. Next base: position 145,577,368 of record NC_056526.1, on the reverse strand, counting down.
TAAAATGTAACAAAAATATAACAACACACCTCATTAAAAGATCTTTCTGTCACAGGTGTTAAGAGCCAAAGGCCTAGCAAAATAAGGAAGTATTTGGCTTTTGGAGGAAAGAAGAGGCAAAGAGAAGCTCCCACAGGAGGGAACCATCACAGGCTTTGAGTAGTTATTGAGAAGGCCCTTTCCTGTGTCCTCACCAGGTGGGTCTGTAATGTTGGTGAAATAGGGAGATAGGTCTTTCAGACAGTGTGACCTCCACATACTGAACAAAGTGGCAATTTAGTAAAGAGACATGTATCCCATGTCAATCGTTTTATGGCAGGACCCACCTCACTGCGCCCACTAAAATCTATTTGCTGGAGAGTAGTCCAGATATAATTAAAGGTACAAGAATAACAAGAAATCTTGAATATTTGTTTTAAGGATGCTTAGGATAATTCCAGTAAACTATTTTAAATACAATGCACTTCAGAGATAAGGATTTGTCATGTGAGCTGCCCTAACCTATTGGTGTTTTAAAGGCTTTTGAATGTGTTTGACTGGTCATCTTGTAACTTTTCTGAGAAATGCCAACAAGATGTCAAATAACTCTTTATCATTATTATTATTATTATTAAACAATTAATATTGCTATATATGAAAAGTGTGGAAGCATGTATGGAATCTACATGATGATGTACTGTATAGATATTTAACCCCCAAATACAGGTATTTGGTATACATATATTCTACAAATCATGCAAAAATACATCTTTAACACAAATCCACTTATTCTGAAGACATTTTTACAGCAGAAAAGCTAGGGCGATTTTTATCTGCTGCAGCTGAGTCATTCAGTATTTTAAAAGTACAATCCTATCCCACTTCTACCCACAGATAAGACCCATTCAATCTTACCAATGAAGCAGGCACTGACACACTGGGTGGGTTGAAGCAGTTTTAACCAGAAATTTGTAAGTTTATTTCCTGAAATATTTTAACATTCCATACACTGTAATCAATCTATTTTCTTCTTTTTTTAAAATCTATTTTATTTTCAACATAATAAACAGTTTGATTTTGTTGTTGGGTGCCTTAAATCCAATTTGGGGGGAAGAAAGGTGGAATAAAGGTTATATAAACCAACAAATAAACAACGAAACTAAGCTTGAGGCAATTTACACCCAGGTAAATTGATACAGGATTCCAGCCTCTAGTTACTGGGTTAAAAATAGCCTGGAGTCATTCAAATATTAACAAGATAATCCTATATATAGTTACTCATGCGTTCTTCCTGTTCACAAAAATTTACTCTCATAAATATGCTAAGGATATCATTTTTAAAGAATATACTGTATCTAGAAATTTAGGTCAAAAATTGACCCAAAAAACCTGAGTCAACTTATCCACAGATAAATGTTAAATACTGTATCTTAACTCTTATTGAAAATAAGGACCCATCCTCTGGTAAAAGACAAGAGTATAATCTGTCCTGGAAGTACTGATCCCCTCTACTCTTTCATCCATCCAGCCTTAGGAGTGAGTACAAAGAGGTATGTCTGCTGGAATTTTGTAAGCTCTTTGAGATTGTTTTGCTTTGCTTCATCCTTTAGATTCTTTGCTATGTGCCCCCATGTTTTACCCTCGACTTATCAATGGGTCATATCAAAATCCATAATTTCGGCCCATAACTTGCCCTCGACTTATACATGAGGTCAACTTATAGTCAAGTATATACAGTAAGTTACAATCTATCTATACTACATGGAGATAAGTCTACTTGATTTCAATTAATGTGTGATTAGACATACACAGGACTGCATTATTGATTATCAGATATTAATTGAATTAATTTGTTAAAAGCATTACACTTAGAAACTAATCAATAGTTTTTAAGAACCTAATTTTTAGAAACTAATCAATATTTACTTTTTATGCAACAACACAACAGTTTAGTTCAATTTCTTCAATTTTAAAAATAATACTACTTTCTTTCACAACATGGGCAGGTATTTAGGTCTCATTTATATACTTTACTCAAGAGACTACTATAATTTGTTAGGCCACTAGAGAAAAAGGATAATAAGAGCAATTATCCATGTTTCTTAATTCAGTACTCAAGAAGAACAGAGACACTTGATAGGAAATATTAAAATAAAAGGTCTGTATCCAGCACTGTAGATGTTTTCATGGCACAGTGAAAGGAAACATTTCTTCTTCCGATTATAACCTCTTAATGCCACCGCCCCGCCCCCCACCCCAAAAGGAAAACTAAAATGCCAGGAAACCTTCATGACCTGGTTTTTGGACAGCTCCTATGGCTTTTACGGGGAGGAGGAAGGAAAGAAGCCCCATGATGTTTGCCAGTTGTGCTGGATTTAGTCCAGAATGAACTACATTGAGCAAAAAGTACAATTAAAATCATGACCTTCATTTTAAGAGTTCAAGACACTGTAGAAATAGATAAGATCATAACCTAACCTTATACTAAGCCTTGAGAGAAAGGAAAAGCCCTAGAACAAAAGGCAACATTTAGGATCAAAAAGGAAAAAGCAGAAGAAGAAAATGAACAATCCAGATTCCTTATTAAGATACATGCTGTCAGCTTTGTTACTTAAGGACAGCATAATTATTTTTGTCTGTTTACTTGAAGGTCTAGCTTAATATCATACATTTGTCACATATGGCACCACAGATGGTGACAAGTAGCTCAAGGAAATATGAAGTATGTTTCTGAAAACATCAAGGCAATGGGGGGCAGGGGAAGACCATGTTGTTATCTTCCACGCTCGATTCTATCCAGATTTAGAACAAGTTCTAATATAGGACTTTGGTAGCAGTTCTTTAAAAATCCTAGTTAATGAGAATGCCATACTCATCTCAGATGCTATTAACAAGAGAAACACAGGGCAGAAATATAGGCCAGCTGTCAGCATAAGCAAAGGATTTATTCAAAATAGGTTCAAAATTCTTGTTACTTTCAGTGTTGTGAGAAAAATATAATACCTCTCTACTCAAAAAGTAGATCTGTGCTTGGACTGAGTACTCAGGGTAAACTGATTTTCCTTATCCAAAATATTTTTTAAAAATCAAAGAGGAGGAGAAAGGCAACACTAATACTGTATTACATAAAACTATGACAACCCTGAAATCTTCATATGTCATAACTAAGATTGATTTTACCTTCTCTTGTGAAAGCAGCAAGTTCTGGTAAAAACAAATAGATATAGCTAGCAAAGTATTTGTATTGCATAATATGACAGGATGCATAATGCAAAATTATAAAATATATCACAGCCTTCCATCGCAAGTTTGAAGTTTTCAGATTTCAGACTTTACAATGTATATTCTCACTGAAACACTAAAAATACTTTCAAAACATTCTTCAATAAGAAATAAAAAACAAGGCACTCCCAACTGCTATGTGGAAGTATTTCTATTTTCTATTAATTAACCTGACTAAACCTTTTATTTACATATCAGCAGCACAACTAGCAGTCTTGCAATCCTAACAAAGCTTTTTAGTTACCATCACATGCATTACTTTCATGAAAGAGAAGAAACAAATGGAGTTTGAAAGCTTGTCCTATTTCATTTGCTTTTTTTCATGTGCCTCATTCCTGACTCACTTCTCAAAACAGAACACCAAATCTACCATAAGTGCAATGCATGTCTTGCTTATACTAGTTAGTTGCCATTTTATTGTTAACTTGTCTCCTTCTTTCTCCTAAATAAAATAGTTCCAACAACATACAAGTCTTCATGTAGCAACAATACAGTTCCTGCTCCAGAAAGATTATCTACACTGGACAAGTGGGAGCTGCAAAAAAAAATTCAAAATACTCTTGCCTCCAAAGAGGTGTGTTCCTATTCCGACCAGCCTATGTCTTCAGTTATGTCTCTTTAATAAGTTTCTAATTTAAGTCAATTTTCCTTTTGCTTCTGACACCTGATTATCCCAAAGCCACATAGCCCACTTTGTGTCTTCACTGGACTACTCTTGGAGATGGTAGTGCTCTCTTTAGATTTTTGGTTGTCTAAAAACCACAAGGTCCATCTAAATGTAATTGTCCTTCCATGTTTACGAACAGTCTTGTTTAGCTCCCATCCTGAAAATGTTTTATTTATTTATTTATTTAT
>NC_056526.1:145512047-145568252 GCF_019175285.1 Sceloporus undulatus | reverse complement strand
CCTGTTAAATGTTTTTAAGATTTACTTTTGCTTTGAGCTGTATACCTAATTTATTTCTACTGTGTGTCTGCAGGCACAAGTCATTACAAAAACCAGCCCACTGTAATTTCATACTAGGAACCTAATCTAGTTCAAACCAGTGTTACTTTATCATGGACACAATACACAGAATGATGTGACAGAACTAGGATAACCAGAGCTAGAGGTATATTCACCAATGACCTAGAAGAAATTATACAATGACAGTTATGCACACTTTCATTCAATACAAAGTGATTGTCTCTGTACTACCTGATTTTCCTCACTTGGTACCATTAAAAAATTTAGTTGACAAAGTAAAAAAAGATAACTTAACAGTAACTTTTATCAAACAAGAGACAGTAATATCTTGAAAAACTGCTAGGTCTGTTCTAGAAGATGGAGATGAGTAGAATTTTTTTAAAATAGTAAATTCAATCTACAAGTTTTGGATCTCCCACTGCTGCAACCAATACTCTTGCTTTTTGTTTTAATTACACCTCTGTCTTAGTATGATTATTATTAAAATACATTAAATCCAATCTTAGTCCACTCAGAGTATACCTACCAAAATTACTGGGTCATCAGTCACTAGTTCATAAATCCTATTAACTTTAGTGAGACAAAATTGGGACTAACAATGGACATAGCTCAACACATACAGCTAAATATGAGGTCTTACTGTATAGCAGTTATCATTCTTGTTCAGATAATTACTATTTGAAGAGGAAAACAGCTCCCACCTCATCCCCTATATCACACTTCTGTTCTCTAGGTGTTTTGGACATCAGCTCCGAGAAGCCCCAGCCAGCTTGGCCAACAATCAAAAATTCTGGGAGCTGAAGTACAAAACATCTGGAGGACCAACATTTGGGAAGCAGGGCCTTGTATGATCAGAGTTCAAGATCACCGAGAGAGCCTTATATGTTCAGAAGACCTCTTCATTACAGAAATACCCCAATGCATGCATGGTGGGGGCAGAGATTTGATAACTGCCTAAATACGCATCCCTTGAAGTGGTCTCTGCTGCACCCTTCTTTGACGTCTGCATGACCATTACAAGCCCATATATATATATATATATATATATATATATACAATATGTATCCATGTGTATATATATATATATATATCAGTTACCAGAGTAGATACATTCCTGGGCTTTACCTGGTACCAGAGGTAGAAATAGCATGTAAAGCTGCATAGGGATAGATTTCTATGCCACAAAAAATCAAGCAGTTCAACATATTTCTGCAAACTTTTTATTCAAAACTAACGTTATACACATGTGATATGCAAAAAATAAACAAAAGAACTTTTTCAAAAAATAAACAAAAGGACTTTGAATCTTCTAGACAACACTTGAGCATCTTCCAAAATGCATTTTAGGGTAATTTTTTTCCCTTTCATCAGCCTCCGTTTTTCACATGATTTCCATTTTGGTGGGAAATGTATGGATCAATGCTTTTTCAACATGCCAGGGTATCTGGTGAGGCAGGATTCCTGCTTTTTCCTTTTTGTTAGTTTTGCTCCGCATACATTTTCAATATGTAATTCTGGAAGCAGCACACAGCTACAGTAGGATCACCTAGAGTAGAAACTCACTTTTTCCCAGTTCAAGCTTTATTGCAGTTTACAGTAGATATGCCTCTGCAACTCTGTCTTTCTCTAGCCCTCTTTCACCATCCTCCCAATGTCAATGCTGTCAAAATAAATAAATAAAAACTTTCAGCTAGACAGAAGACAAGAAAGGAAGGGCTGACTGGGCTCTTTTAAAGACTTTTTTAAAAGGAGCTTCTTTATCAGAGGTGTTGTTAACAGAAGTATGCCTGTGCATAACAGTAAATCCAATCTTTTGTGAAGAATTTACTTTGGGATGACAGCAAATGTGGTATAGTAGTTTGAGCACTGGACTACAACTCTGGAGACCAGGGTTCAAATCCCCACTCGGCCATAGGAACCCATTGGGTAATCTTGGGCAAGTCACACTCTCTCAGCCTCAGAGGGAAGCAAAAACAAAAAAAAACCTTCCAAACTAATCTTGCCAAGAAAACCCAGATATAGGATCACCTTATGGTCAACATTTTCAACAAACGAAAGCACACAACAGCAACACGCATGTGGCAGTTCAGCCTCAGAATGGTATTTCATATACCAATGTACGTGCTATATTTATAGAACACTCTTCAGGCTCAATTAGAAAAATGTTCAGGCTACATATTTGTATTTCATGTATCATATATATTGAAATACTGATGATTTTGAAGATTTGATGATACAAGAAAAAATACAGTAAAAATTACTGGTTTCCTTTACCTTCAGTAAACCATTTTAAAAGAAACCTACATGTACAATACTCAAAAGACAAGCCCCAGATCGAATTTTAAAAGTGAAGCATAATTACTGAGTTAATTATTTAATAGACTCCCAGTAAGGAAATGCAACTTGTTTCCGTACAACTCATCATGCAGACTGACCTTTGCAATGGTCTAACAATTTTGTTTTAACATTTGCTTCCACATTCTGTTCTCCATACTTAGTGACACATTTGCCCAAGGGATGCTGCTATACATTTGTCATATGATAGCGGAGGCACTAGCTCTGACTGTAAAACTGTACACTGATGTAGCTTCACATCAGGCTAGAATATACAAGCCCTTATACAACAGCTAGGTTTTCCTGCAGAAAAACACCCATATTCTTGTGTTAAAGTTGCTAAATCAACAGCCTAGGAAGTAGTTCTGGTCTAAAGGTGATATACCTTTTCCTGTCCTCTGTCTCATAAAACCACAGTCACATTAGCCTACTGCAGTAGTGACAAGAATTCCATCTCTTCCTGAAGCAAACAAGGAGAAGAAGATGGAAAAGTAAATTGCTGGGATAGTGAAGGAAACAAAAATGAGACTTCTTGCAACTCTACACAGCTTCAAATTATTACATGATGCCTTTTCTAAAAGACTAAAGCAAAACATTGACATTTAACATTTTTAACACCTTGAACCTCAATTTTGCTGATAGTTTTTTTAACCACTTATGAGCAGGTAAAATATTTTTATCATTATATCCTAGCAGTAAAGTGTATGGTGCCCTCCATATATTTTGGACTGCAATCCCATAATCCCTGCCCAATGAACATGTTTACCAGGACTAATGAAAACTATGGTTTCAAGGAGTTTTCTACTGGCATAAAAGCCTTGTTTCATAGGAAATGGTTGAAGAAACATGGAGTAGTCTAAAAGTGTGCAGAAACAAGAAATACTTTAAGGTCATCTAGTGTTGGGACCATCATCACAATCTTGTAAAACATAACAACAGTTATTCTGATGTGACGTTTCTGTTACACTGCCATAGTATACGCAACTACCTGGGACCAAAACCCATTTCATTTAGGTATGAATAGAACTGTTAAAATAATACAATTATCCTTTGTTCTTTTAGTGTTAAAGTGACTTGACTTACTTCATTTACCACTTCAAAGGAATGGATGGATCAATTCAATAAAGAAAAAAAATGGAATGATTGGCAAAGATCCAGTGTTCTTCATTCGATTTGACTTTTAACAAGTTATTTCAGAACAAAGAACTTTTTCATAAATTCTTTGAAGTATGCATTTCTAAAATTAATACACTGTGTAATTCTCTCAGATAAACTTACAGATTTATAGAGGAATTTCCAGAAATATAAAAAATAGAGTAAATAAGCAGTATTGAAATAAGAACAAGGCAAAACTTGTGAGGTCAAAGAAAGCCTTAGACAAACTTGTACTACAGTAACACAACATTCTCACTTGTTAATGTGTCAAGATATATTTGCAGAAATAATCCAATTTGATACTGCTTTAACTGCCCTGGCTCAATGGCAGGGAATTCTGGGAATTGTAGTTTTCCAAGACATTTAGCCTTCTCTGTCAGTGCTCTGGTGCCACAACAAACTGCAATTCCCAGAATTCACTAGCACTGAGCCAGGGCAGTTAAAGTGATCTCAAACTGGATTATTTCTGCCTTGTGGATTTGACCTATGGGTTACAGAATTGTGGACCTGTAAAGCAAACTCTACCGATTAGTCTCCTAGAAAACTTCACTCTACGTGCAATACTCCAGTCCTGCAATGTACTGTATACACTGTACTGAATACCTATCTACTTGCATTTGCATGCTTTCGAATAACTAGGTTGGCAGAAGCTGGGATTAGTGACAAGAGCTCACCCTACCACGAAGCACCCAGGCCTCAAACTGCCAACCTTCCGATTCTGTGATCATCAGAACTGGTGTCTTAACCACTAAGCCACTGCATCACACTGATGTCCCCACAGCCACACATAAAGTGCTTATATCAGCTGCTGAGACCTCTGGATCTCAACGCTACTGAGACATAGGCAGATGCTTCTGCAATTCCCCTGCACTAGGTATGGAATGGCTGTGGGAGAACCTTCAGTATCTTGACAGTAAGTCCGGTGTGGTGGTAAACGACTTATCATAGCTATGCTTGCTCATGCAGGATTGCCAGAGTGTCCACCATTTTTCCCAAGACCTCTTAAGTGGCAAGAAATCATGCTGTTTTCATAGCAAAGACACCAATACATGATTAAAAGAAGAAATGAACTTCCCGAACTCTAACTGTAGCACAGCCACAGAAAATGAAACCTGTTAAAGTTTTTTTTTGACAGCATATTATCTCATACCCCTCTCCAAAAGGTTCACTTTTCAGTTGAATAGGGAGACGATGTGCCTGCTTTAAAAACACTGACAACATTATGATCTGTGTTCAAAAGGTTTTTCAAAGGACCAAAATTTCATATTTGTGATGTTGTTGTCTGACTTATGGTACCCTAAGACGAATCTATCATAGGGTTTTCTTGACAAGTTTCTTCAGAAGGGGTTTGCCATTGCCACCCCCAGAGGCTGAGAGAGTGTGATTTGCCCTAGGCCACCCAGTGGGTTTTTATGCTTGAGCAGGGAATTGAACCCTGATCTCCAAAGTTGTAGCCCAACACTCAAACCACTATGCCACACTGGTTCTTTATGTTACTATGGGACAGTTTAACTAAAAGTCAGCCTCATCTAATTTTACTAGCTAAACATTAGGTTTGAAAATGTTTAGAATTATCAAGTTTCTTCAGAAGAGTGAAGATTCCTCTGCAAGAAATAAAAATATAATTGGGTTTGAATAGGCACTGAGAAACATTAAGACCGTCTCTTAAGATTCAGGAAGATAAAACTTGACTTCAGAATAATTTTGTTTAAGATGGTAGCTGAAAATTCTTGCCCTATGCATTAATTCCACCATTATAATCAGAAATTTAGATGACAGTATTTGGAAATAAGAATGGTAAAAAGCCCTTTGCACTAGCCATTTCTTAAATAACTGTGTTATCTGTTATGCAGGAAATACTCATCAATATAACGTTTATCTTTATAAAAATATCTTTTGTGTATTTGTTTTAAATGGTTTTATGAATTGGTTTTTCTATGGATAATACTTTAACAATATTTTTTGTAAGTTTTTACTTTATCTTTGTCAGTGTTTATGACTGTTTTCATTTTGAGTCCCAGCTTGGGGAACAGGTAGGATATTAAACTAATAAACAAACATTATTATTCCTATTATGATGATGAATTTAATTTTATCTTTTAATCTTTGCAATCACTCTAAAGAGGCCCACCACCACCACTGCTTACTCCACCTTTGACCTTGCCAGCAAAACCTACATTTTCTCTCTCTTTAAAACCAAACTCACTATTAGCCTCTGTTTAAAAAAATGGTGCTCTGCAAAGCCTCCTGGAGGCACTACAATCAGCCCTTCATATCCATGGATTCTGCATCCACAGATTCAACTATCCAAAGCTTGAAAATATTCCTGAAAAAAAAATCCAAAAAACAAAACTTCATTTTGCTGTTTTACTACACCACTGTATATAATGGGACTTCAGCATCCACAGATTTTGGTATCCACATGATGTTCTGGAACCAAACCCCATCAGATACCAAAGGCACACTTTAACAAGGCAATTTATTAACAAAGCCAGGAACAAAGTGACACCCCACATACCAACAATGTTATTGGTACTTTCAGGAGACTTACAGAGCACTCTTTCTTTTTACAGAAGCCACCAGTAGTGGCACTAAACTCTCACAGAGAGCTGCTTGGCCAGTGTAGAGATGGAGGCTGTATCACTAAAGGGGAGAAGGCCAGAAGGAACAATGTAGTAGGTGTGTAGATTCATGTACAGCTAGATCACTCTGGATCCAGCTGTCCTCATGTTCAACACACCCAGGTACACTCCGGAGTTTCCTGGCCCCGAAACAGATGGGCAAAAAGCACTAGCTTCGGGCTGCATTGGGGACGTGGTGTTTATATGATGCACACCCCAAAAGCAGCTGGAAGCTGCACCAAGCCCACGCCAACCTGAAAAAGCCACTCCTACTGGAGGCCAGGAGTAGCAGTGCAGCGACAGCCTGCTTTCAGAGCAGGCCATCTGGTCAGTGTGGTCCTGCACCAAGGTCAGAGGCCTCTCCAAGCTGCTCGTCTGCTTTGCCCCCTGAAAACGCCATATAAAACAGTATTTTCTGTTAAGACAGATAATAAAGTAGTGAACCCACTGCATATGTCCTGAGGATGCACCGGATATCGGATGAATCTGAGGGTACTGGCCAGTATAGACAAGCCCTTTAAGTACAGTTGTAAACCACTTAGACACTGCTTAGGTGATATGAAGCGGTATATAGATGAAGCTTGTTTGTTTGTTTTTAAGTTAAAACTCTAGCTTTTCCTGAGTTTTCAATGACAGAACCACTTTAGGACTCCCTATATTTTATTTAGGACTCTCAATAATATATATCTTTATATACAATATGTCTGTTGCAGTTATGATCCTTAACAACAGCAATTTCATGACACTTTAGACCTTAAGAAAATACAGAGATCCCTTAACACAATATATTAGCAAAACTGAAAGATTTTGATAATGAAATAATTTATATTATAACCCAAGCAACAAGTGGCATAGCCAGGTGCTTCCAAAATTCTCTCTCATACACACAAGATGTTGCTCAAAACCGACTTATTAACTAAAAGTGAAATGCCTGTCATGACAAGCAGAATGGGTATAGGAGGAGAAACTACAACCCCTTGGGGATGGGTGCAATTTGTGCCTTAATGAATATAATCCAAATTTGTTTGTAATGAATTCCTAGGTCTCTCTGGGGGGAAAAATGAGTATGGTAGTTTAACATTGTCATGAATGACAGCACTTCACATTTCATCACAGCAGGGGCCAGCAACCATGCAAACATGACTAGAGTGAAAGCTCAACATATGTCTGAAATGAAAGTTTGTGCGGACAACGTCATAAAATTTGAATTGTAAACATTTTTGTTTTGGTCTGTCAGCCTCTATGCTACTCTAAAGATGCAATCCTAGGCTGTAATCCTCTGCACATTTATCTACAGCATGAAGGAAATTTTTAAATTAAACATTCATGGGACTGTAATGACACTGGCTCTAGTCAGATGTTCTTCTTGGTCTGATGCAATTTAAGAAGTTTCATATCATAACAGGTCACAGTACACAAGGAAGAGAGTCTGGAAACACCCATGTACACAGACCCATTGCTCTTCACACACTTCTCTCCATTGTTCTGGGTTCAAGTCCTGCCATTTTCTGTTACATGGGTTCTAGGCAGCAGAGCTGGGAAAGACCTGTTTCTCTCTATACAAAAACACACAATCAAATCTTATTATAGAGCTGTATTCTGATTAAATTTATTTTAATTCTACAGAAAGTAGTTTTTTTATGTGTGTGTACATCTTATCGCTTTCTTTTAAAGCCTATGTGAATTTGTTACCTGCTTGAAAATTTGAGTGCTCCAAATGTAAATAGCAGTGATACACACTTTGAAGCTGTACCTCAGGTCTACAGAAAAATCTGCAAAGACACAGTTGTACTGCCATGTTACTGAAAACTGACTTGCTTGTTCATAGTGGAAGCAATTAAGCACACCTGTCTTACATCATAACTTTTAAGTCTGCTGCACTAGCAATTATGCACTTACAATGGTATGCTGTAACTGCTATATATCGCAAGACAGTATTTCAGAACTGCCAACAGATACAACAGTTTATGTACCTGGAATCAAATCACAAGTATATACAACCCAACCACTCTCAATTTACTTTTATGAAATTGAAAGTCACAGAAAAGTACTTTGCTAGAAGTCATACCTTGGAATCAGTCCATTTCAAAACATGCAAGGAAAGAGAAGAATTGCAAAAGAGAAAGTAATGCAGCCTCAAAGGTGTTAATCTGTAAGGATCTCTTCCAGGAAAACAGCTTACTACTCACCTCCCTGTGACAAATTAGGTAGGAGGATGAATTTCAACTTTAACTGTAAGGCTGAAGTAATGTAACCATGGGCAGAACTTAAAACTTACTTCTCCTACATTTCATCACACATGCCCTTCCTCTCCTTCAAAAGATATGGAAGGTGACTTACTTACCAGATTAAACACAGTTTCTACAATATCCCTATTGGACACTTCACCCACTTCCACCAGTCCTGTCAGAACAGCGAATTTCATCCTGATGCCACGGATAGGGATTCCTGGATTCAAAGGCTGCAACTTGCTCTCCATGTCCGACGACATGCTTCCTTCTCTTCCCCCTCCGGCACCACTTCCTCCCCCTCCTCCGTTGTCACCTGTTGGCCAGGGAGAGGAAACCTGTTTGTCTTCACTAGCCATAGCTAGTTCACTTCCAAGCTGCTCGCAAGAGCAGAAATGAGAACTTCAGTCGTAGGTCCTCAGGTCCAATTTTTGAAGCACTTGGAACACAGTGCAAAGAATCCTCCTGGCTGCTAAGTATCTTTTGTCTTCCTTCCTCAGCACCAGAATATGGACAGTGCTCCCTTTCACCTGAAATAGGGCAGAAATAGTAAGTGCATGGCTACTTCCTCTGAACAAATCTTGCCAAGAAAGCCCCACCTTAGGGTTGCCCTAAGACTGAAACGACTTGAAGACACACATCACACAAACTTTAACAGAAGGCTACCATCTTTCTGGGAGGTCAGTGTGCCACAGTGGCTTGAGTGCTGGACTATGACTCAGGAGACCAGGGTTCAAATCCTAGCTCCAGCACAAAATCCTATTTGGGGGGTGGCACAGGGAAAGTCATACTCTCTCAGCCTCAGAGGATGGCAATGGCAACACATACACACACCCCAAAGAAACCTGCCAAGAAAACCCTGGGATAGGAGTTGCCCTAAGTCAGAAACAATTTGAAGGCACAGAACAGCAAACAGCAACCATCTTTCTAATTGCAAAACTCACCCTCATCATCATCATCATGAATACTATACTTATTTATATTCTGCCCTTTCCCTAAAACTGGGACTCAGTGCGGCTAACACAGAAAAGTGTTATATTAAAACATAATTAAATGATTACAATATTAAAAGAGATAGCATAGGAAACAGTAAAATACATTTTACAAGTCTTTAAAATCATTATTATTATTATTATTATTATTATTATTTATATCCAGCCCTTTTCCCAAAACTGGGGCTCAGAGCAGTTTACAAGATTAAAACAGTGCAATTAAAAACCCAGAAAAGTGTTATAATAAAACAAAATTAAATGACTGCAATATTAAAAGAGATACCATATGACAGAGTGAAATATATTTAAGAAGACAGAAATGTCTAAAAATGTTTTCATTTTATCATTATTATTATTTTGCAATAATATTAAAGAGTAAAACATATCTGCGATGTCAGAAGTGTTTAAAAATCATTTTGTCATCATCATCTTTATTTTTATCATCATTATTTATTATGACGATGATGCAATGTCATGAAAGAGTGAAACATACTTGAGATGTCAGAAGTGTTTAAAATCATTTTTGTCGTCATCATTTTTATCATCATCCTCGATTATTATTATTATTATTATTATTACTATTATTATTATTATTATTATTTTGCACCCAGCCTCCCTTTCCCTCCCCTGGGAACTTAAAAGCCAGGCATGCAATTGCAAGTGCAACCTTTGCAGGCAGGGCAAGCGCCTCCTTTGCTGCATCCTCTCTCTCTCTCTTTCTGAGCCCTTAAAACTTGCTTGCAAGAGAAGGAGAAGGAGGGCTTGAGAAGTGCAAGGACCTTTTCCTTGCAAGAAGCAAGGCTCCCTGCTGCAGCCGCTTCCAGGTGCCTCTGTCCCAAGGCAGGCGCCCCTCCCTCCCTCCCTCCCTCCCAGGAGCCAGTCACAGGTGCAAGGGCGTTCACACGTTCCTCAGAGACACGGGAGTGTCCCTGTCCCTTTCCCCAGCAGCCTTGCCTCCCTGGACTGAGGAGAGGGGCTCCCACCTGCGGCGAAGTTTCCCGTGAGGCTGCCTCTCACACTCCCTAGTCCTCTCCTCCTCCATGGCTTCCTTGCCTGACTCCTCTGGCGGCTGCTGCTGCTGCTTCCGCCGCCATGACAGCGCCCAGCCGAGCCCTGGGAGTGTGTTGCCGGGCGAGTGGGAGTGCGCCTGCGCGGCCCAAGGGGCGGGGCTGAGGAGCAGGAGGAGGGGCCCAGGGAGGGAGGGAAGGGGCGGGCACTGCGCAGGCTCAGGTGCGCCCAGGTGCGCCCAGGTGAGCTCTGGACGAGGCCACGCCCCCTCAGCGAGGAGGGAGGAGGAGGCCTAAGGCTCCCGACTCCTCTCTTGCCACAAAAGGGGCGGGGCCATAAAAGGCGTTCCTCCTCCTCCTGAGGGAAATAAATAAGCCTGCTGCTTCAGTTTAAGGGAGGGAGTGTGTGAGGGAAGCACCAGGTGACACTCTAAAGGAGTAAAAGACACACACTCACAGCACTGACCCCCAAATATGTGTCCAAGGAGGACAAAATGGAGGACGTGTCCAAAAATTAAAGTTAAAAACATAGTACTGTAATGTGAATCCATGCTACTAATGTCACACTCAGCATTGCCAGATATGTTCTCATAACAGCCAAGGAGGACAAGGCATTGCAAAATGGAGGCTCTTCAAGGGGGAAAACACTGAGGATATGACCAAATAAAAGATAAAAACACTCATAGAAATATAAGTTCATGCTTCTGAGTCATGATCAGGGTGACAGGATATGACCTAATAACCGCCAAGGAGGACAAAATGGAGGACATGGCCAAAATAAAAGCTAAAAACACAAATGCGAATTTATGCTTCTGACACAAAACTATGTACATGTAAATACATTGAGGCTATGCATATGATATTGTAAAGTTATAACTTTAATGTTGCTAGTTGTCTCAAGCATTTCAGATAAGGGAGACCCAGCAGAAATTCCTTCCATAGCTTGTACTTTGAATTCTTGGTCCCAGATGTATACTAAGATATAACCCTCTTAAAATGCTGCTGTCACTTTGTTGTTATTGCTGTTATTGTTGTGTATTTTTTACTTATTGTGACCCTAAGGTGAACCTATCACGGGGTTTTATTGGCACATTCCTTCAGAGGAGAGTTGCCATTGCTATCTTCTCTGAGGCTCAGAGATTACGACTTGCCCAGAGTCACCCAGTGGGTTTAGTGTCCCAAGTGGGGATTTGAACCCTGTTTTTCAGTCATAGTCAAATGCCCCAATCACTACATCACACTGGCTCCTGTCAGTATTTTTTCATAATTACTGGGTTTATGTAACCTCATCTCCATGTGCTCTATGAACAGCTCCAAGAAACAAAGAGCGCAGTATTTAATACCAAAATGCAATAATTACAACTGTGCTTTGAAGTTTGCAGAAGTAATAATTGTAACATAAAATTTTTCCTTGTTGCACAGAAGACTAAAATTAAGCTTTAGGGCTGTGTATCATTAAAATTACTATGCATTAAAATGCTCAAAATTGGTTCAAGTGGTTAGTTCTGATAGATCTCAAACTATTTCTACTTTCAGTTTTACAATTCTGCTATAATGTTATAATTAGGGCAACAGGATATTAGTGTGTGTGTGTGTGTTTATGTATATATGTGTGTGTGTGTGTGTGTGTGTGTGTTTATTGCAGAGAAAATGCAAACTGATCAACAAGTATTAAGTGCTCAAGGCGAACTGTTTTCAATCTGCTTGTGTTTTCAGCATTTCCAAGGCTGATCTCAGAAATTAAAGCCTTGTACAGGCCAGCGAAAAGCGCTGGGCTGGGATGAGGACTGAGCATCCGCACGCTCCAAGCCCTAACACTGCTGCCAGGGCACCACAATGACGTACCTCTGGTGCTGCGTCCTAATGGCACAATGCCAATGGGGCATCACCATGCCACGCCACACTGGCTATGGCACCCCTTCAAGGGCACAAAAAACCGGCTCCTTTTTGTGCTCTATGGCGGTCGGATTGGTGCTGCGACATGCAGTTGCTGCAGCACCAATCCAACCAGTAAAGGGGAGTCTGCAGACTGCCCCAAAGGGTCGGTCTGTATAGACCCTAAGGCCTGTTACAGACTGCCAAAATAAAGCTGCTTGGGGTCTCTTTGGAAGTATGCTGTTTAAATCATGCATGCATCCTAAGAATCCGGAAGCTGCACCAAAGCTGCACTCCAGTGCTTAGGAATGGAGTGTGGCGTTGGCGCGACCTCTGGACTCTTAGGACCTATGCATCATTTAAATAGCATACCTCCAAAGAGACCCAAAGCAGCTTTATTTTGGCAATCTGTAACAGGCCTAAGTCTCCTATATAAGGAGCTCTCTCACAACAGCAAAATGATTTTTTGGTAATGGACACCATTGGAAGTAATTTTTTGGCTCATGTCATGAGTATATGGTTTTGACACCTAATCTATTTTATTATTTATTTATTTCATTTGTATGCCTTCTTTCTTTCAAGAGGGAACCAAGGCAGTTCACAGATAGAAAAATGTTTAAAAAACGTTTTTAACAAATTATTTTTTAAATTCAATGTATATCAAATAGTTAATTGTTATGGACTGATTGTTAGATTACATACAATTGGGTAGACATAGATGGTTGAATACCATACATTATTTGACATGAAGATGTTTGTAACTGTTTGTGTTTATGAGCAATAAGATTTAATTTTTAAAATTACAATAAAATTTAAAACAGTTAAAATCATTTAAAAACATTATAAAATTACATAAAATATACAAATGTCAAAAGACATAGCTAAAACCCTCATACTCTAATCTAATGGTTGCTAATTCCATGTTTTTTTCTCAGCACAAAAATATTCAGACATATTACACTACCAAAATGTAGGAATAAAGTTTGTTTTTTAAAATTACACTACAGTTCATGTCTACAGTGCCAGGATGTCTGTGTTATCACTCAACAACTGTTTTGTGAATAGCCACTGATAGGGAAATAACCACTGTCTGTACTTTCTGCATTTCATTTCCCTCTGACTGCATTATTTACATTTACATATATAGGGCACTGTACATATAGGACCAGCAGGATACAGT
Source organism: Sceloporus undulatus (assembly GCF_019175285.1). Taxonomy (NCBI): domain Eukaryota; kingdom Metazoa; phylum Chordata; class Lepidosauria; order Squamata; family Phrynosomatidae; genus Sceloporus; species Sceloporus undulatus. Next base: position 145,554,800 of record NC_056526.1, on the reverse strand, counting down.
GGTTAGAACAGTGGTTCTCAAACTTTTCACCCTTGTAACCCCCTTTACGTCAGCCCCCACCCTTCAATATAGTATGTGTATGATAATAATTTGTTTTTTTAGTGTGCATATTTTTATTCACACATTCATATATGTTCATATTTTAACATTTTATAAATCTATAGCATTGTTCAAATTAGAACAGTTTTATTTAAATAAATTCAATATGTGTAAATTTTACTAATGCTGTCTCACACACAGCCACAATCATTGGATAATTACATCATTGGGTAATAACAGGAGTTTCCATTATTACCCAACGATGCACCAATTACAGTTTACGCATGGGACACAAATGGAAGAAGCACACGGGGTTGTGTGATAAACTTTCCCCGATCATGCTATTAGCACAATTTAATCACGTTTTAATGATGCCTGCCTCTCGTGTAAAAAGGCCCAGAGAATTAGTGTGTGAGAGAAAATCATTTGCACACTGGAGGTGCCGTGAGGGTGTGAGATAATAAATGTGTGTGCGACAGTGAGAGAAAAAAGAGTGTCACAGTGTGCATGTGTGTGAGAGAATTAGCATGTGAGAGTGTCAGCAAGGGAAGGAGGAGGAAGACCAAGTTATGAGAAAATGTAAGAATTAACTGGCTAAGGAGGTGTGAGCAAGAAAGCAAGCAAGAAAAAGTGTGCAGCTGAGCACAAACCACAAGTGAGTTCAATCCCAGCCAAGGGCTCAGGGTTGGCTCAGCCTGGCATCCTTCTGAGGTCGCTAAAATTAGTACCCAGCTTGATGGAGGCAATTAATTTAAGTTGTAAATGCTTAGAGACTGCTCAGTGCTATATAAAAGAAGCTGCTATTGCTATGTGTATGCGTGCATGTGAGCAAGCAAGAGAGAGGCTCCAAACAGTGGCATCATGGGGGGGGGGGGGGGGGGGCCCGAACAGTTGGCCCCCCAAGGGGGGATGACACCACTGCTCCTCAAACATCTGTATTTTAGCAGATACAGGCTGTGGCATTTGCCTGTCTATCTTTAAAATGCTGAAGAGACAGTGTGAGTGGGTGAGGGCCAGTGGGAGGAGAAAGGAGAGACCCTAGATTTTTTTAAAACAAAAAAATCAAATTTCAAAATTTATTTTTTATTTAAAAAAATAAATTTTTAATTAAAATATTTAAAAACATAAAATGTTTACCAAATTTTCACTATAATCACATGCAACTATATATATGTACACACATTCATTTTGTACATGTGATATCGTAATTTAAGGACTATTTTAATTTTGTCAGTTGTTTATGTCACAATTATTACCATTAGATTCAGTGATATATGGGAATTGCGATTTATGAGTAAATTAGTATAAAAAACATTACTGAAGACTCTGTATGGGTGTAGTATAAGAGATCAATGAAGAGATCACCAACCCTAGTGACTCCACTGGCTCCAAGTATGCTTCCTCACTTGTCTCTTCCCTTCCAGGACAGAAAAGTTTGGAAAGAGGAGGGAGGATCAGGGCCTCTAAGTCTCCCCCTCCCCCCCGCCGCCATACCATTTAGAGCAACCCTCACACCCTCCTGGGGATCCCAGCCCACCATTTGAGACCCACTGGGTTAGACTGGGACCTGGGAAACTCAAACTTGAAAATACACTGAGCTATGAAACACACTGAGTGACCCAGGGCCAGTCATTCTGTCTCTGAGCCCTACCTAATTCACAGGGTTGTAGAGGAAGAAGAAACCGGGTATAATGCCTTGACCTCATTGGAGGACAGACAAATTATTAATGTAACTAATATTAATTTGTTGTGTGCCTTCAAGTCCTTTCTGACCTCTGGCAAACCTATCATGTGGTTTTCTTAGCAACTTTTGTTCAAAGGGGGTTTGCCATTGCCTCTCTCTGAGGCTGAGAGAGTATGACTTGCCCAAGGCCACCCACTAAGCTCCCCTGGTTATACAGGAATTCAAATCCTGGTGTCCTGAAGTCCTAGTCCAACTCTCAAAGCACTATGCCACACTGGCTTTCTAGTAATACTAGCAATATATACTACTTGTATCAAAAGTAAGCAATGATACCATGTATGATTCTAATCCTCAAAAGCTATACCACAATAAATTTGTCAGTCTTTAATGTACTTTAAGACTCCTTGTTTTACCAAAAATGTAGCAATTTTTTAAAAGATGTAACCTGTTTCTAAAGGCCATAAGGAGAAAGAAAGTAAGAAAATAAATCCTACAGGACAGTTCTTGAAAGATGTGTCTCAAAATAAAAACCCCAAAACAAACAGCTTCAGTTTCAGTTTCTTCAAACAACTAGCTCTTGTTTGTATACTGTGCTGCTCATTGTTAATCTAATCAGAGATTTATAGAAAATCATCCTTCTTGCCTTCTGATTTCAGTGGAAAAATACTTAATGAAAGAAGCTAACCAAGTCTTATGCCATACTTGATGTCTTTTAGAATGAAAAAAATATATGGGTGTGCAAATGTGAAAGGTTCCAAAATTAAAGCAAATTGCAATACAATGTTTTGTGCCATTACTGAAACATATCTATTGGTACTGTATTTATTAATTTGTTTTATCTCTTGCACACAATAGATTAGTCCTAGTAATTTAGCATCTTTTGTACTGTGTAAAAAGATTAACTTGGTTTCATCTGTTGAATCATCACCGCTAATTCTTAAATTTGTTTCTCCTCCCAAAATCTTTTGCCAAAGGCAAGTACTGTACTCAGGTTCAAGCCTGCCCAGCAAAGTCAAAGAAGCACAGTGAATGGTGACCAAGCAGAAAATCATCCAAGAAAGATAAACAATGCATATTTAACAAGCCTAATATGGGGGGAAGGGGGGTCTGTGTAGATCTGTATTTGTGCACAATATCTTGATTCTGTGTGAATGTTTATCCTCCTGCATTTCACATGGTGAGTAAACTACATGACTGTGAAAAACCACATACTTTGCCTTTGTAGATCTTACTGAACTTCCTGTTGTTATTCCCCCCCCCCCCCTGTATTTAACAGACTGCAAATTTAAAACAAATACACCAGATATGATCTGGCACACCTCACTTGTCTCAAGATACTGTATTAATTTCTTAATGCTGCAGAATTGTTTTTACCTTTTGTAATAGTGTTTACAATACATCCATTAAATCAAGTTAAGCATGCTAGTCTGGTTTTTTTTTAAAGAAAAAAGATAAAAGATGAGCATTACACAAGCCCATAAAAAAGTCTTTCAGCCTGAATATGGTATAGCTCTGCATATGTGAACTAACTTTTCTAATAGAGCAGTAGTCTGCTGGTAAAGTGTTAGGCTGCAGTAAAATAATTGCAGCCTGGAGGTGTCCCATTAAAGTCAATGGAATTTACTGAATCGTAGGGTTGTCAGATTTTTAAAACAGCAATAAAGGTCAACCGAATTTCTTGCCATGCAGGATTGGTAATCAGGAAGTAGATAATAATACATTTGTGTTCTACCTAAAAACCAAAGTAAAGTACTGGTTTCAGTTTACTTAGATATGTAGTTCTCTCTAAAATTATCATAAATAGTAGGGTTGACCCTTCTATTTTTTTTTATCCCGCGTTAAAGGCATTTAAATTGGCTTAAAAAAAGGAGCGAGATTTAAATCAATTTCTAATGGGAACGCATGCGGGGTGATCTAGAACCGTTCTAGCTTTAAATCGGGTTCAAATGGGCACGCTTCTCCCTGATTTCGATTCGTAACCCGCGTTAAACCCCAGTGGAAATGGCCCCATTGTCTATACAGTTACTTATAAATTACATGATGCTCACATTTGTCTTTGTGGAGATCCCACACCCAAAACAAAGGATTCCCCCCCCCAAAAAAAACTAATTTAGTCACCATAAAAGGAAAAGTTTTTAAATCCTCAAATAGGGAACATCCCTTGTAATACAGAACACTGTCAGCCCTAGCAGTGGCATCCCTAGGCTTGGTGTCACCTGGTGCAGTAACTCATGGTGTTACCACCCCCTTTGACCTCCTCCTGTTTCACACCATACAGAATCCTTAGCAATGCTTTTTTTTGCCCTAATGTTACTTATAAATTTTAATTCCCCTATAGCACTGAGTATAATGCTAATAGTTGTGACATAAACAACTAGCAAAATTAAAATTATACCTTCAAATTACAATAACATATGCACAACCTAAATGCATTTACATATGCATAGTGAAGATTTGGTTAAAATGTGATGTTTTTAAAGAAAATTTTAAAAGAACAAAAAAATTAAAAATGCAAATTAAAAAAATTGAAATTTGAATTTTAAAAATTCTGGGCCTCTTCTTTCTGTTCCCACTGAGCTTCACTCCACTTCCACCATCTTTTAAAGCATTTTAAAGGGAAGCAGATGAATGCCACAGCCAATTTCTGCCAAAAAGTAGATGTTTGAGAAGCAGTGGTGTCACTCCCATTTAAGGTGTCACCTGATGCATTCCACACACCCTACACCTCATAGTGATGCCACTGAGTATTATAAGAGACAAGCTTTCTGGTCCTCAAATAAGGGACACCTGGGGTGCATCCGCATCACAGAAGTAACCTGGTTTAACACCACTTTAACTGCCATGGCTCAATGTGTTATTCTGGTGCCACAACAAACTATAATTCCCAGAATTCCATTGCACTGAGCCTTGATAGTTAAAGTGGTGTAAACCAGATTGTTTCTGTAGTGTGGATGCAGCCCTGGCAACCCTTCTAAGTATATACAACTCTGCTGTAAGAAACTAATTAGGACCACCAGCATCCAGTGGTGTAGTCCCATTGATGGCAATCCCCTGTCCGCAGTGCCCAAACCAGCTCCATGGGACATGAAAACCAGTGAAGCAGGTTTTTTGGCATCACAGCAAACAGCAAGGAGAAGGAAAAGAAAGCACCATCATTTAGGCATTAGTTCAACCTTGGATTTAGGCCTAGTTTTGTGAACAAATTTTAAAGTATTTGTTAGCTGTGTCAAAACATGTTCTTACCAATCCAGCTTCATTATTAAGACAAGAATTATTGCCTGGTTGTAAAACTCCTCCAGTCTAACACTTGTTTAATACCTGCTCAAAACCTCTAGGAGAGCTTATCTGAGGTATTATGTGAAAAAGTCATCTAGTTTTATCCCCCTTTTTCAACAAAGAAGAAATTCTGAAATGCTGCTTGAGGTCAGCAGTTCATTGGATGAAGATAAATAAACTGAACCTCCATAAAGATGAGCTAGGCGTTCTCGTTGACTGATTTCATCTGGCCAGGGACAGATGGTAGCTATTAGATGTGACACAAAGCACTTTTAATTAACTAAAGCTGGCACACCAACTGTGACTTCCAAGAACACCTCCCCTAAGTTATTGACAACTACATAACATCCACATTGTTGTTAGTGTGTGCCTTCAAGTCATTTCCGATTTGTGGAGGCCCTATCATGGGGTTTTCTTGGCAAGATTCTTCAGAGGAGTTTTGCCATTGCCTTCCTCTGGGGTGAAAGAGTTTGACTTGCCCAAAGTCACCCAACAGATTTCCATGGCCAAATGAGAATTTGAACCCTGTTCTCCAGTCCAGCGCTCAAACCACTACACCATGGTGGCCCTCTTAGCATCCATATTAGACTACTCCAATATGTATTGCATGAAGACTACATGGAAACTTCAACTGGTAGAGAATAGGTTAAACAACTGATCATAACTAGACCCATGGAATTCATCTCATCAGTATAAAAATAATGGCTTTTTCTCACTTTTGGAGGGAGAAGCAAAATTCCTAGCAATAGTGTTGGCTTTTAACACCTTTAATGATTTGGAATCTTGATATTTAAGGATACCCTTCCCTATATGAGCCTTGCTATTTGATAACCCTCAGAAGCTTTTTCCCAGGTGGGCTTTAGAAGTAAGGTGAATGGCAAAAAGAGAGCTTTTTGTATAGCAATTCCAATTATAGAACACCCTTTTCAGAGATACTCACTTCACAGTCTCTCCATGCTTAGAATCTTGTAAATTATGCTGGCATCATCCCTGCTGTGCTTGTATGTAACTTCAAGTCACCTGTTTACTTACGGTGACCCCATTTATTTAATAGGATTTTATTAGGCAAGGAATCATGGAGTTTTCTTGGCAAAGTTTGTCCAGAATGAGTTTGCCTTTGCCTTCTTCTGTGGCTGAGATAGTGTGACTTGCCCAAGGTCACCCAGTAGGTTTTCAAATGAGTATACTAATGACTAATACAATAAATTTCTCACAAATGTTTAAGAGGAAAAACACAATGAAAAGGTCATACGTCAGAAATGGTAGTACTATTCCATGATTCATAGCACTTAGTTGTGCTGAGATGCAAACAAAACAAAACAAACCCTCCTATACATCATTTATAACTCTTGAGCATAAGGATAATTACCCAGAACACGGTTTAAGGTCATATTCCAGAAAAACTAGATATTTTAACGATTATCTCAATAGGTTTAACATGATTTTCTTGTAGAAAATCCAGATTTTCTGGCTGTCAGTATTTAAAAGCAAGGTGTTTCTATAAATAAGTTTCTATAAATAAATGGAGGTAGAACGATTTGGAAAGGATGGTACAACAATAACACTGTTGACACCACTCTTTAACACAGTAGTTTATCCATAATATTAGCATCCAGAACAGGCACAGGAAACATGTGGCTCTCAATATGTGACAGGATTGTAATTCTCACAGTCATCTATGCTGGCTAGGGCTCTTGGGATCTACAGTCTGAAGACATTTGCAAGGTTATACATTACCTGTCCCTGGAAGGAATACATTTTCAGCTACCCATGTGCACAAAACACACACACACACACACAATAAAATGAATGGTCAAATGAATAAAACTAAGCAATAGCAGGCTGAAATGGTTGTTTAAAATACAATTTAGATACAAAAACATGAAATCAAATTCAACATAAAAGACAATAATAAATACTGTAAACCAAACTTCATGTAACCAGAATTGGACCACCCCCCCCCCTTAAGCAAATTTGCACCAGAATTATGGGCACATGGCTTGTGGTCCTGGATCACTCCAGATTAAAATCTATCTGTGGGTCTCCAGAAGAAAGGTTCAAAATATTCCAGATTAATCCTGGGATGTTACACTGATGTAGACTGGGCCTTGGACAATACATGTAGAAGAATACAATAGTTCTTTGACTAGTATGCAGAAAGATCCAAGAGAACCAATAGGGTCACAGTCCCTGTTCTTCTCTCAATGAAAATCAGTTAAAGTTTCTACCTCACAACCATGCCTACAGCTTAATGTAAATTGATCTAGATAGTCAGTTTTATCTCAGACTGACTAGATTTGCCCAGCTACCATTCTCACAATCATTTTAAGCAAAGAAGTAATTTTAATCAATGGCCTCCAGTTGTTAATGTTATACGGGTCTAGCATAATATCTTCAGGATCAGTTTAGCCATTTTTCAGAGAATCATTTTCAGTCTTCTGAAGACAACCAGATATAGCCACAATTAATGCCTTGTTCAAACCCAGAAACTCCAAACTGGACAGCGCATACTCTGGACTTCTCCGTAAGTAACATTGCATTCACAGTGGAATCCAAGTAAGGTTGACAGGTTGTATTCAGGATTGGCCTCCTGTAACTTTAATCCTGAACAGGTTGTGGAACAGAATGTGGTACTGTAAAACTCAGCCAAGCAGGATATTTGGGCACATCCAGACTGACTTAAAGTTCCAGATATTATTCCTGTTCTTTCTTACTTTATACAGGGTTTAAAAAGGCAAGCTTACTGCTGAACATAAAGAAAACAAAAATAATGGCCAAAGAGGATCTACATAAATTAAACCTAGATAATGAGGAAATTGAAATAGTCAAAAATTTCCCATACCTTGGATCAAATGTTGATCAGAATGGAGACTTCATTCAAGAAGTAAGACTAGGAATGAGAAGGGCAGCTATGAAAGAACTAGGCAAGATACTAAAGTGTAAAGATATACATAAGAGCACTAAAGTTAGAACCATCCATGGCATTGTATTCCCTTTCATCATTTAGGGATGTGAAAGCTGGACAATGAAGAAAGCAGACAAGATGAAAATCAATTGATCTGAGATCTGATGCTGGGGAAGGGTGCTGAGGATATCATAGATGGCCAAAAAGACAAACAAAGGCACAGTACAAAGCACTCAAAAGAGGCACCTCCCTGGCCCCTCTCTTTGCTCCACAGGAGTGCTGCACCAACCAAATTGTGCAGCGCTGCTGCGGAGCAAAAGTGCCTGGAAGCGGCTCCTTTTTGCAGTGCTGCAATGCCACAAAGCACCAGAGACAGCGTGATGACGTCGCAGCTGCAACGCCCATTTGGAAGCGGCGCAGCTGCAACGTCATCATTACGCACCCTGTCTGATGGGTGCTCATCCCACCAGGCAACCCTCGCATATGACAAGGGTGCCACAAAGGCCATTGGGCCCTAAAAAAGATCAAGCCAGAACTCTCAGTGGAAGCCAAGATAATGAAACTGAGGCTGTATTATTTTGGCCACATCATGCATGACTCATTAGAAAAGACAATAATACATAGAAAGTAATAGAAAGAGAGACACACCAAATGGACATACTCCATCAAGGAGCTTGCGGGTCTGAATCTGCAGGACCTAAGCATAGCAGTGGAAGGCAGGAGGTCTTGGAAATGTCTCAGCTCATCAGGGTCAACTCATTGACAGTTGACAACAACAACAACAACAAATACACCAACCTGGGGATCTGGTATAAAAAGTTACTGATTGTACCAGAAGATGACAAATATTAGTCTGGGATAAGCAAAACACATTCCGAAAAGACAGAACTAGGTCTTTCTGGACTTTTAAATCAGTCTAAGGGTTGATCCAGACTAATTTAAAAGACTCAAAATTCCTAGATTTTGTTACTATTCTTTACAATTTTATTTGGGATATCCATGCATTTTTTGTTTATCCCAGAATATTTTCTGTCAGCTTCCAGTATGATCAGAAACTTTTTATAACCATTCCCCAAGTCAGTTTATTTTAACCCAATATAAAACTGGAAAGAACAGGAACAAAATCAGTGTGGCTATGCCCTAAATGTACCAAGGGGACTTTTCCTCTCTTACCATTCAAAGTCCAATCTTTAGCTTCCGTTGTACCCTCCCAATACAGCTATTGCCTTGTCAGTGGAGAGTGAGGAAGGGATCATTGAGGCAATGGCAACAACAACAGAGCTGGGGGGGGGGTCTTCTATGTCCCCTCCTTCTGCTTTCCAACAGGGAGGCAAGAGCTGTGTTGGCAGCTCATGCATGTGGATGAAAGCTAGAGTTTGGAAGATAAGAGAGGATAGGTACCTTTATCCTGCTTGACAGAGTTTTATGATATCTTGTTCTGCTCCAAAATTGGTTCAGGAATAAAGTCAGAGGGAGCCATTCTGTATCCATCCTGGCAACACTAATTCCGGATCATTAGGATGCATAGATGTCTAGTGCATTACAATATGCTGTCAATGGATTTACCATAACTTCTTCCACCCACCAGGCAGAATTTCAAAAGGCCCCACATCAACCAAAAAAACTGCACTGGACATCACTCATAGAATGCAATAGCTGAGGTGGCATCTGTTTCTACACCTTCATCACCAAAGGATAAGGCCACAGTGAATTTTCGGCTGTGTTCAACTGAATTCCTCATGAGTTTTTCTCCACCTGCCTTCCAGACAGCTCCTAACTTGTGTTGCTGCTGTCAGGTCAAGTGACTACTAAAGGAGCTGCAGGGGTTCTGCTCAGTGGAAAAGGACATCTAGGAATAATATTATCAACTGCCTGCATCTTCTCCATTATAAAGGACAACAAGGATTTGTTGGATTAAGTTTGATTCTATCACACCTATCTTAAAATCCCTACACTGGCTGCCTGTTAGTTTCCGGGCACAGTATAAAGTGTTGGTTATTACCTATAAAGCCCTATATGGCCTGAGTCCAGCTTACCTGAGGGAATGCCTCCTCCCATATAATCCTTCCTGTACTCTCAGGTCCTCAGGGAAGAACCTACTACAGTCACAGAGAACTAGACCGGTAACTACTTCCCAGAGGACGTTTTCTGCTACCGCACTAAAATCTGGAACGATCTGCCGGACAAGATCTGCCAACTAACATCTTTTGAGGCCTTTAAAAAGGCAAAAAAAAAAAAACCAAACAAACAAACAAACAAACAAACAAACCAGATCTCTTCTGTCAGGCCTTCCCAAATTGATCCCCTAATTTCACTCTCCATGTGCTTAAATTGTTCTCTTCGGACTGATTCAAATGCCTTTGATATTATTGTTTTCTCTTTTTATATGCTGTTACCTGCCTTGATCCAACACAGGGAGAGGTGGGTCATAAATAAATACTATTATTATTATTATTATTATTATTATTATTTGACAAGAGCACTGCTATGCCAGCAAAAGAACAAAAACAAACAAAAGAAAGTTTTCAAGACTACATCAGAATCCATTAGCCTTTGGAATAAGGCATCTGAGTAGGTCACCACTAATAATAAAAAACCCTTTAACAACAAAAATTTCAAGGGTAAGTAATCCCACTATGACAAGGGAATGGGTGTCAAAACTCTTAAATTTCTATTTGCTTGTCCAGTTCAGAAAATTAAGTCTAGAGCACATCTTGATTCTTGTAGTGGGTTGACAGCATATTGGAAAAACTATGAACTTCTGAGATGCCCCATCACACAAGTTGGTTCTAACATGGATACTGGACAGTCATCCTAGGTATCAACAACACCAAATTCAAAACCATTTCCACTAGATAGTTTAGCTGGATATCGGGTGGATAATAGGTCGGCAGCATCCTCACCTGTTCAAGGTGCCCATTACAAGGTAAGTGCAAACATTCAAAATTGGCACCATTGGATCAGAGGCTGTTAAGAAAGGTGGAATTGCCTTTGATTAAGAGCAACTCACTCTTATCAGCTCTTCAGCCTATGCTAATAGGCTAAATGCTGACATGGCCATAGCTGGGAGAGACTAAACCCACCCAATCCCAGTTTCTATGGATAAAAATCAGGGCTTCTTCAACCATTATTAAATTATAGAAGACTGACATTTTGTTTTGGGGTCACCATGCTATTCAACAGTGGTGCCAGAAGGCAAGAGGACAGCATGATAACCAGTAAGCTTCTTCTTTGGGTAACAGCTGTAAAAGGGAACAGATGTTGGATCCTTCTTCACATTTTGTAGTTTATTTTGATGTAATCTCCTTCTGAGGGAACACACCATTATTTATGTGCACAGCCTTTGTTTATTCTTAGCTGCACTTAAAAGACTTCAAGGGAAGAATATTTTTAATCAGGAAAATATATTAAGCAAAGCTTTGTACTGCATATTTTAAATAAAGGGTTGGGATGGTTGGCAGCTTATCCAAGCCAAAGCTTGAAAACCAATTGCTACAGCTGGCACTGTCTGTGGCTATTGCTCACATCATTCCCTTCATTTGCTAATAAAATATATTTGCACTAAAACCTTGGGCAGAAGAAAAGTGCACTCTGCCAGCATCCATAGCCTCTTATAGAACCCATTCTGAAGAATTCTGGAAGCTATAAATAGTACTGAGGAGTGGCAAATCTGGATTAGTACATCTGCAGTCAGAATTTGTCATGAGAGTGGGAAATAAGGAAGCTGCAATTCTAATAGTGTCTGTGGAAAGACAAACAGTGTATATGGAAATACATTTTCACTCTAGAGGACAGAGTAATGTACTATGAGTACTGTTGTGTTGACAATTTGCCATAATTTTATTTAGGTCTGACATAAATTTTCCCCATAAAGCCTGGTGAAGAGTGTCCCAGTGTGCAAGGCTGATTTAAAATGTATGTGTAGGCAGTATTGTTTCATTTATCCAGATCTTCTCTGTCCAGATCTCATTACATGCTGACATACTTTATGTTCTTTGACACATCAATATTGAGGTAGTATTGTTCTACAGGAGTCATAATGTTTCTTCCTCGAACTCCCTTTTGTGTGATGCCTATAATAAATGTGACAGTAATTGGACAGTTTCCCATGGACCTCAAGAAATACATATTTAGCTTGCTTCCTGAGTGTTCTTCTTTAAAGTAAATACAATTTCTTACAATGCTGAAGTTAAACATGAAATGCTGCTGCCCTTATTCAATATTCTATTGATACCTTTTGGACCCGCCCCCCCCCCCCACCCCAACTACTGTTGTGTCATTCTGTTGCCTCTTAAATCAACAGTTCGATCCTGATAGATAACCTCCTTTCCCATGTGTTACATTACTCCTTGAAAGTAAAATAGTGTGTGTTGTGCACATAAATCCATGCAAAGGTAAGATGGAAGGTGTAATATTCTGAAATGTGAAAAATCACTGTGTTACATGATTACATACTGCATTGCACACAACAAGACAGAGTTAGGCAAAATGTCAGCATTCAAGCATTTGTATCTTTAATACATATATACACACATAGCTAAGAGAATGTTGGCAGGTGGACACTGTGGATGTTATGACAAATAAAATTGTTGTTGGCTACAGCAGGGATTTGGTTTATACAATTACTAGGTAGCATAGTGTAGGAATTATTTAATGTTGTGATACTATTTTATCTGTTAAATGATTTGGCTACAAATTCTGTTACAATAATATGAAATATCACACAAGCAAATGTAACCTACATTATATTGCACAGATAAAATGGTTGAAACAATATTATAGTTCAGCTAAATATAGCTTTCATTTTATTTTTAATTATTTTTTAAAAAAAATTGTTAGCAAAATTAAATCAAAACAGAGTCCTGAGCAGCTTGCAAGATCAGTAATAAGAAGGTTCCTGCCTTCAAGTTTACAACGTAAAAGAACCATCACAAAATAAAAAGAGATGGGAGGCTTGAATCATACTCGAGCACTAATGTCTTGTGTATCTTAATGTCCCCACCTGATTTATGATGATTCCCCTGTCCCATTACAGCACTACATTCCATAATACTCCAGGAGTCCCATCATCCCTTTGGAGTAGCTTTGCAGGCATTTCAGTAGGATGAACAGATTAGTGGGGCTTCCATTCAGGCTACTGTGTGTTATTTCAACAGCTATTTTCAAGACTAGGATGAAAGAGAACAGCTGGCTATATGTACAGCAACAATTCAAGGACTACAAAAGACTGAATTTCATAAAGTACTAATGTGGGTGGAGTATATGGGGAAAGGGTTTAACTTGCTTTTAATCTAAAAGTGAATTTCTAAATGTTGTGAAACACTTGCTGACTTTTGGATGGGTGGTTTTCCACCTTTTCTCATCCTTTGTTTGCAAAGTACACTGCAGGTACTGAATCCTGCATTCCTCAATGAAGAAAACAGCCGTACATTTTATGACAAATACTTCAGAATTAAGTGGTTTCAACATTGTGTATCCAGATTAAGCATCTGTAAAATGCATCCTATGGCTCATAAAGAATGAAACCCAAACAAGAAATATAACTATATGTACTTTTTCAGATGTTACATTCATAACCATTCCAGAGAGGTTTCCAATTAAAATTTGCTGTTGGGAATGTGATTTTTGAACTTGTTTGTACCTGATCATAAACAGTAAATCTAGCCATTTCATTAGTTTTTGCTTAATAGTATCACAGTAAGCAGTTAAATTATAGAAATGCCTTTAACTTGAAGTACAAAGCAATAATCTATCTGTTGTTGTAGAAGAGCCATAGAGTTGATATTATCAGTCTCTGGTTTGTGCACTTGACATTTTAATATTTAGAAGGTCATTCAAATTCATGTTTCTATTTATATGTTTTGAATGTTTGATATTTTCCTCCATGACTTGTTTTCCATTTATTCAATTTAGTTCACTGTTGGTATTATTGTTTCCTGGTTCCTCATTGGCAAGGATGTGAGCCCAGACCTTGAAAATATTGGTCATGCTGACCAACAGCTTCTGGGGACTGTCATCTTAAAAGTAACATTTCCAAGCTCTGCATGTTTCCCTCCAATCAGTAAATGATAGTGATCCTAACTGTGGTATGAGAATTTCACTATCAAGAAGCCTTTCTCTTTACTTCAGCAAAGGTTCGTGCAACCTTTCAGATGTTGTCGGAGTGCAACTTATAAGTATTATTTATATCCTGCTTTTTGCCCCCAATACTGGGACTTAAGGTGGCCTAAAACGTTAAAACACTTGCAAAGTCATAATTTTGTTTTTGTTTTTTTAAAAAAGGGTTATTACTGGAATATCTCAGTTTATAAAATTTCTGACAGTGTAGCTCCTTTTCACAAATTCTGTTACCCCTACCCAGGTTCCCTTTTCTTCTTGTCTTTTGCCTAACTTGATTTTTTTTTTTTTTTAGCAGAATCAGCATTGGGAGGATGGTGAAGGAAAGGGAAAGAGCACAGACATTCAGTATTGGGTTTCAGCAGTGTGTCTGCAGTAAACAATGAAATTAATCTTGAGATTAAACTTGAAATGTGAAATAATGGGATTCTGCTCTATCCAATCTTACAGTAGTTGTGTGTGACTGCCTACAACAGATAAATGAACAGGGTCTGCCTACAGAATCTCTTACTGACCATGCATGAACAGCAAAACAGAAAGAAAAGGGGAGAGGAGATAAACCTCTTTTACCAGCTAAAGCACAGATCTATAAGTCTGGCCATCAAATTGGAAATTATAGGAAAAATGGAGGCTAACAAAAGAAAAAGTCATACCTAGGTGCATTTTAGAAGAAACCTTCAAGTAATCTTTAGAAGGCTCAAAAGGTGTTTTGACTACTTATACAATTCTCACCTGAACTAACTGGTTCATTTCTCAGTTAATTTTAAATAAAATGTTGGCTGAAACTTACTGAAGTACTCATGTTTTTTTTAATCCAAAGGTATAGCTATATTAGTTTGAAAAACCAGTATGCAAAGGGATCTTGCAGCACCTTTCAGACTAACTGAAAGACCAAAGTAGCATGAGCTTTTGTAGACTTGAGCCTACACCCTCAGTTGCATGTTGTATACAAACTTCTCTCTTTTCTTTCCATGCTATTGCTGCCTGTGATAACAAATTTTCTGTTAAAGAAGCAATGTCCAGAAACACATCTAATTTGTTAACTGAGGTATACCTGTATTCAAATGCAATTAAATTATCCACAGCAATTAAAGCCAATTAAAATGAATCTGTTAACACAATAAGAGCCATTAAAAGCAGCAAAACAGCAAAGCCCTCACATTCCTTTTCTAAATGCCTATTGGCTTTTTTTGGGGGGGGGGGGGGGGGGTCCTGTCCACTGAAAGACACCAAGGAGCAA
The DNA here is from genome assembly GCF_019175285.1 of Sceloporus undulatus. Classification (NCBI taxonomy): domain Eukaryota; kingdom Metazoa; phylum Chordata; class Lepidosauria; order Squamata; family Phrynosomatidae; genus Sceloporus; species Sceloporus undulatus. Next base: position 145,539,539 of record NC_056526.1, on the reverse strand, counting down.
GCCATCCTAGCTTCCTTAGGAAGGGAGTTCCAAAGCTTGGGAGCAGCCATTGAGAAGGCCCACTCCTTTGTCCCCACCAAACATGCTTGAGAAAGTGGTGGGATTGAGAGAAGGCCCTCCAGTAAATGATCTTAGAACTCATGTAGGTTTATACTTTAAAATACTGTCCTTCAGACAATATGGCCCCAAGGGATATGATGTCCAGAATGGCCTTGGGCAAGTCACATGCTTGGCCTCAGTAGAAGGCAATGGGAAACTGGCTCAGAACAAATCTTGCCAAGAAAACCTCATGATAGGGTTTTCCTTAAGCTTGCCATATGTCAGAAATGAACTGAAGGCACATAACACATCCTTAGCTAACATAGCCAGTGATGAGGAATGCTAGGAGCTGCAGCCCAACAACAACTAGATGGCTGCATTTTGCCCACCCTTAACTTGACTTAATGTGCTGAGTATTACTTTTTTTACCATCAAGTAAATAGGGTTTGCCCTGTTTGCTGGATTGTTTGGCAGCACTTAAGTTACAGACTATATGCCACATGTTTTGAATGAGTTTTCCTATTTGCCATATTTTTTGTGTCTCAGATGGAACTGTATCTGCAGCAAAATTTTGTCTTTTGGGGAATCCCTTAAAAATGATTGCTGCTGTTATCAACTAAAGAAGTTGAAGAAGGGCAGCCTGCTATGTCCAGTCTCCATGCAATGGAGCACGTTGGACCAATCAGGATTCTCTCTTGCTTCAAAAAGTCTTGCTTTAAGAGCTAGGGAGGAGGCAAACTCTGAATCCAGGGGCCAATTTTTCATCTCCACAATCCACTGCAGGTCACATCAGCCTTCAAACACAAAACTGTAGGTGAGTGGAAGGACCATCTAGTTTTCAGAAAATGCCATTTTCAAACAGTTGGGAGCAAACCAAACCAAAGGGGGCATGCCTGGCTTTAAAGGAGAATCACTATTTAAGGAGGTTTCCAGAGGTGACAATTCTCCTTTTCCTGGCTGAAGGTTCACAGAAACAGCAAGATTCTATCCTTGATATGGGATCTCTACCCATAGCTGGCCAATGGGCACATGGCTGTAGGAAGTACTAATATATTAGAAGGAACTGCACATTTTCCAGGTGTGAGAGGAATTACATGAACTGCTCAATATTGTATGTGATGTTCCATACATCTAAACTGTTCAAATGAGTTACAAAAGGATACTGTGACTGTATTTCAGGTGCTTTTACTACCCATCCTCCAAGCTTCACAGTGCAATAGTCAGCTAATACAGTTTACTTTTTCAGACAGCAGTGTCAGCTTCCATTCTATCATCTTCTCCAGGTTTCCTAAAGCTAGATAAATGCTTCTGTACCAGGTTTGATTGCTAAAGGCAGTAGGCTTGTGAAGCAGGCACTGGAAATGGAAGGTGCTAACAAAGTGGCAACATGAATTTTTGTTTTAAAACCAATATAAGCATGTACTGCATCAAATGAACCCAGGTGATCTAGCATAGTTATTTTTGTTATTTTGGCAAGTGAATTTTTATTTTATCAGTGGGAGATTAGCAATAAGCACTGGTGAGTTGAAAAATCATTTGATAAATTAGAGAGTTAACACTAGCTCATGGTTGTGACCATAAACACAATGCTGTTTGTGAAATTAGTGGCTAAGGAAATCTGTTGGTTAGAATGGAAAATTTTACCTATTCTGCAGCATTGTCTAAGCTACTGTGACTAATTTTTCACCATTAATTATTTTATAGTGGTGAAAAGAACACTGCAGAAAAATAAAGAAGACAGAAAGTGTTAAGGATACTTCAACAGAGAGATTTTAAATGCCCTGTTACATTTCAGAGGAAGTACCCACTGGGCAAGTTACCACTAAAAAAAAAAAAAGTCCATGAAAGCAATTTGCTTTTCACTAGATCTGGTGCTACACTACAGCCTTTTAGGCTTTGAGAACTAAACTCAATACCAGCTTGAGGTAGCTGGGGCCCGGGAACAGCTCCCAAAACATGGGCCCCTTGGCAGGCATGTGCGAGCAATTCTTGGAGCAGCAGAACAAGAACTAACTAAATGAATGAATAAACAAACAGTAAATAAAATGCAAAATTCAGTGGATAACAGCACAAAAATCCCATTATTAGCCTTACAACCTCAGTGAGACTAAAACCCCAGTTCCATGCATTATCACACAGTTAGTCCATAAACAAACAAAATGGTGCTTACAACAAAACAACGCATTACAGTAAAGAACGCAGCAACCTTACCTGCAACGTTGAGCTATGTCATACTGTCCAACTGTTCCTATTTGGATAGGACAGTCCCAATTAATCCTACTTTTTCAGCTGCTTTTAAAATGTCCCAGTTTCTCTCTTCCTCTCCCTTTGTACTTGGCTTACATCCATTGGTGCAAACTGATTTCAATTAATTCAGTAGGGGAAGAGGAGAAAGTGGAACCTTGCCCTTCCCAGGAGGCTCAGATTAAAGCAAACTGCTGCAGCCTTTCCAAGGTCATACATTCTTCCATATTCTTAACGTTTCCCCTCTTCGCCACATTGTGATATTGGTTGACCCTATAAGTCCCCATTTCCACCTGTGAAACATTGGAAAGCATGTTCTTCAACAATCGTAAACAGTTTCCCAAAGAGACAGAATTTTGCTGGAAAGTTCTGTCTAAGAGAAAAAACTTGAAAAATGGGAAATCTCAACCAAAATGTGTGGCATACATTTGAAAGAAACTGAATCAAATGACCTTCAATCTTTGAGGCTGGAGATAAATGAGGAGTCTACTCAGTCCAACCAGAAATTTGTTCATACTCACTCATTTCCCACAAGGAAATCCATTCATCCCAGGAAGAAATCCACATGCCATATTACACTATTCAGACTGACACACACATTTAGATCCTGTAGAGACATATGTTCACCCACTCCCCACAAACACCAAAGGCATAAGCAATCACTGTGCACCTATTTTAGTTTCTACTGATCTTTCCTGTATCTTTTATTCTTATACTCTCTTTCAACCTACTAGCAATGCTCTCTATTGCTTCTCCAATGAGTGTGAGTTTTTTTAAAACTTCGTTAAGATTTATGGGCAGGCTCAGTGGCTTCCCCTTTGACAAAAAAGATAATAAAAAATCTGGGTCCTGCACAGTGTCCAAAGACCCCAATTTATCCATTTATGGGAGAAAAGTTCCACAGTTTCTCTAACAACCTTCCTCGCCCTCTCTTCTGTCTTTGGGATGTGGCTGGAAAGCTGGAAAAATCTTCTAGGCATGTCTAGTATTCACCTAGATTGTAATATCAAACTCTAAGATTTAAGAAGTGAATTTCCTCTGTGAGGAAAGAAGAGGAATCCAGCTGCACTTTTCCCCTCTTGAGCTTGTTGTAGTTATATGCCTTCAAGTCATTTCCAATTTATGGCAACCATAAGACAAAGAACTTATCATGGGGTCTTTTAGGCAAAATTTGTTCAGAGGAGGTTTTCCATTGCCTTCCCTTGAGGCTGAGAGCCAATGGGTTTCATGACCAAGGTGGGAATCAAACCCTGGTCTCCAAAGTCATAGTCCAACAGTCAAATCACTTCCATCAGGACTGGACCCTTGAACAGTGAGCACCATTGATAATCTGGCCTGGCTCTCCATGAAAAGGCAGACTAGGCAACCTAGCATTCTGTCAGCTCTCCACAAGCACATGCTGGTTATGGAACAGAGTCTTGGTGGAGAGTACACTCTTCCTGGCCCAAAGCTTGGTGGCTGCATGGTCTGGTCTGAGTGCACGAGTCTTACGCTCAGGGTTTTCCAGTTTCCAAATCTCTGCCATGTCAGACCCAGTGGCTCTGGGGTTTCTGGTTCCATATTGGTGCTTTGGCCTAGGGTCTTTCCTGTTAGTTCCACAGGTTTTTCAATCTCCGTGACTGTGTTCAAATCAGTGCTGGAATCTGGGTCATAACAGGACTGAATCCTAGGAATTGAAAGCTACAGATGGAAAGCTATAATTTCCACCTCCTGTGTTTATTCCTGTGCCCATGGAGATTAGTGGTTGAGCTTTTAATTAAATGTGGGTGCCCATTTTGAGGCTTATGCCACTTGCTGAGCAATGGTTTGAAAGTTCAAGCTTTATAACACTGTATTTAAGACTACAAAACTTTGCACATTTATTGGATAGTAAGCCCCACTCTTTAAAATGCCATTTTCTTCAAAGTGGATATGCTTAGGATTTAGCCACACATATATAAAACTAGGTTGGGAAATATGTGGTTGTCCAATTGCTACTGGACTAGAATTCCCATTGTTCATTATCATTGTTCCAGCTGGGAATTACAGTTCAAGAACATTCAGAGGGCCACATTTTAAAACAGACGTGGAAATCATACAGCCTTCCAGACAGTTAGCTGCAAGTCTCAACAACCTTGGTACAGTACAATGGTAAATAATGATGGGATCTGCAGTCTGACAACACCTGGAAGGCTGTATAATTCTTATGTTATCTACAACAGGGAAAGAGTCTGTTAGAGGGCAATCTCATACATGTGTTCTTGGATCATCTCCCAATTTAGTTCATCTGAAATCACTTCCAGGAAAGTGTGTATAGAATTGCAGTCTTAATGAAATGAAGGTAATAAATTTAAAGTTTTTAGAAAAGTTTCCAGTTCTTTTAAGAAAAAAGGGGAAAGGCTGAAAATAATATATTATGTGTTCAGTTTTAGAACTGTGGAATGAAATGGTTTATTATGGTATGAGCTTCTGGTGATCTAGGTTAGCTTACAAAAGTTCATATTACAATAAGCCAACTTCTGATGTGCTATGCTGCACTTTGTGACATTTTCATAGTGTCAGTTCTTACAGTCGAACTGCTTTCAGAACGAAATCAAGCATAATAACATCACCAAGAGCAAGTGGCTCCTCTAGAAAGATGTGCCATCCTGCCTTTGGGAAAATCTATGTCCTATGTCAAACAGTATAGTCTGCACAAAATAATTTGTAAGGGGAAAATTTCTCTCTGCTTGGACCTGACAAAGGTGAGGCAGCAGCTAAAATTACAGATTCTCAGTTTTGTAGTCAAAATGAAAATAAATATTCTCCACATGTAGGCAGTTCTACATGTGCTTACTGGGATTAAGTTTAATTAATTTGGAGGAATTTATTTTCAAGTAGACATGCTAAAATCTCTCACAGCATGTATGTGCAGCTTTACAGAGCTCTCAGCAATTTTCAATGTGGCTCATCTGGCTACAAGTTGCTTACTGTCATTTCCAGTTGATCAGACATCCGCAGGGGGGTAAGGAATCTAACTCTGTGGGGAGAGAAACTTTAACCTTGCCCACCCAACTATGGTTGCCCAATTGGTAGCATTCCAGGCCCTGAAATTTGGGGGTAGCCCCGGGGGATGTAATGTAATTAAATCAATCTTTCCCAACTTCCATCTTAGATGCACACAAAATATCCCTAGCTATAGTTTAGCATATGGGATGGGATGATGGGACCTGAAATGCAAGAAATAGAACTTTTCCAAGCTTTGTCTAGCCTAAGATATTACAGGCATGGTATAGTTCAGTGGTGGCAAACCTCTGACATGAGTGCCAGAGGTGGCACTCAGAGCCCTTTCTGTGGGCACACATGCTGTCGCCCCAGCACAGAGTTTGCCAGAGTTTGTTACTAGAAAGCCAGAGGGACATGGCACTTTGTAATAAATAGTGGGTTTTCAGTTGCTATTTGGGCACTCCAGAGTCACAGTCCTAAACTCAAACCATTACGCTATGCTACACTACACTACTGAAAATGTCGGAATCATAAAAACGAAACAATTCCTAATGTGTCACTCTATTACACAGTTGTAAGTGCGATCATAAATTCCAGCCATCACATTTTTAAAATCTAAATTTTTATAATAATCTATTTTTAATCTAAATTTTATATAGGCATAACTATCCTATAGATTGGTAACAGTTTGACTTATACATGGGAGTTTATCAGACGCGAGTTTTTGGACCCTCAATTCCATTAAGGAAGTGAAACAAACATTGCGCAATGACCTTATAACGTGATGTTCTACCACATTGCTTGCTTTTCTGTCAAACCCCTGAAACATTATGTTAGCGCTATAATTGCGCAAAAGTTGTGATTTACGTGATGCGAAACCATGCATAGCAGAACTTTTTACTACACCAGCACCTTCCTTTTGTCTTGAACATTTCGCATCAACATATTTGCGCATGCTCCTTGGAGGTTTTGGGGGCATCCTGACCTTTGTGCTTCTGGGGGAGAGAGGGGAGAAGCCCCTTCCAGTTTCTAGCCTCCTATGTATTCCTTCAGGACAGAGTATGAGTCAGGAGTGGAAGGCTCTTTGGGGCTCCTTCAATTTCTAGCCTTCTAGGTGTTCATGCAGGGCAGAGGAATTGGGCTGGAATGGATGACCCTTTGGGGTCCCTTTAATTTCTCGCCTCCTATGTATTCTTTCAGGACAGAGTACGGGGCAGGAGTGGAAGGCTCTTTGTGGCTCCTTCAATTTCTAGCCTCCTAGGTGTTCTTGCAGGGCAGAGGAACGGGGCTGGAATGGATGACCTTTTAGGTTCCCTTTAATTTCTAGCCTCCAACGTTTTCCCTCAGGACATAATAAGGGGCTGGAATGGATGACCCTTTGGGGTCCCTTCAATTTCTAGCCTCCTAGGTATTCTTGCAGGGCAGAGGAATGGGGCTGAAATGGATGACCCTTTGGGGTCCCTTTAATTTCTAGCCTCCTATGTATTCCTTCAGGACAGAGTACGGGGCAGGAGTGGAAGGCCCTGTGGGATCCCTTTAATTTCTAGGATCCTACGTGTTCCTGCAGGACTGAAGAAGGGGCTGCACCGAATGGCCCTTGGGGGAATCCCTTGCATACATTACTTGTACGTACCCCCCACTCCCACCCCCCTCCCCCGGGGTTGTCCTGAAAAAGGAAGGCCACCGGAAGGGAATGGGGTGAAAAAGCAGCTCAGCATCATGGGAACTTTGCAATCAGTAACATTTGTGTTGCTTTGCGTTGCTTCCTACCACACCAAACCATTTCGCAATGCATTCGCAAGGGTAACGGGAGACAAAGGCCTGATTTCCCTTTTTGCCCGTAGTGCACAAAAAGGGGAGGAATTGCGTAAAACTACGGGAGCATTGCGCAATGGGCTCCCATAGAAATGAATGGCATCGGGAAGAACATCGCGCTATCACGTTATTGCACATTTTGGTGGTGCAAACATTGCGCGATAGGCAGGAAAAATTGCCAAAAATTCGCGTCTGATAAACTCCAAAGAAAGTACCACCCATGAAACCAGTTCAGCTCTTTGTGAAGCATGGAGCTCAATGATCTCTTTGTTGTCCCAGTTTTCTGACTCATCTTGTTCTCTTTGCATTCTAATGGGTTTAAGACTGCTTCAAAATATATGAAATCTATGTGAAAAACACATGTGTATCATTACATATGAAATATAGCATAAGAACTAACTTTGCTGTTAGTCTGCTGATATGATAAAAAGAGCTGTACAAATGCTCAAGATTGAATTACTAAGGCCAATTACAGAAATAGCTGATAAAACATTTTAAAAATTATTTAAATGTTAAGTGTAGAGATACCTGCTAGGAAGAAAGAAGAGGATAGAAAGATTCATTTCCTTATGGATATATAATGCCTCTTTGTAAAGTTAGTTAAGATGAAAATGAAAGAATCTGGTGATGGTGTAAAAGTTGATGCTTTGCATGGATGGGTATGTAATGTGCCTACACCAGAGAGCCAATGTAATGGTTTGAATACTGGACTAGATCTCCTGAAGACCAGGGTTCAAATTCCTGTTTAGCCATGGAAACATAAGGGGTGACCTTGGGCAAGACTCAGGGAACGGCAATGGCAAACTCCATCTGAACAAAATCATGCCAAGAAAACCCCATGATAGGTTCACATTAGGGTTGCCATAAATTGCAAACAACTTGGAGGCACACAACAACAGTGTGCTGGGACAATAAATGGTCTATATTTCCCTAAAGAGAATGTATTTGTGTACGTGTCTATGTCTTTAATGCTATTGTTGTCTGTGTATGTTCATTCAAGTCACCTGCTGACTTATGCCAGCCACATTAATTTCATAGGGTTTTCTTAGGAAAGGAATACAGTACTTAGAGGTGGTTTTGTCATCAGTTCATTCTCTGAACTATAGCCTACAGCACTTGGTATTTGTTGGTGGTCTCCCATCCAAGTACTAACCAGGGTTGACCCTGCTTAGCTTCCATGATCAGATGAGATATGGTGCTGTTAGGATGTTTAGGCCACATACTGTACTATGCACTATATTTATACATCAATATTTATAATAAAATAGTCTACAATAATAATAAAGGACCTGCTCCTTTTTACATATAAATTTTCCGAGATGCCAGTACCTAGGAATATTTAAATGGAGTGTTGAAGCTAACTCTACCTGTTTGAACTATAACAGTGGTCACAAATTGGGATCCCAGGTTATGAAGAGACTCAAAACAGATTAGCTGACAAGTGGCAAAGAATCATAAATCCCTCAGTCTAAAAAGGTTGGGTAAAGACCATTCCTTTCGCACAATACTATCAGATCGGGATGCACTTTGCAATATTACATTATACTAGCTAATATTCAGGCACCAGTCCCAAAACAACAGCTTGCCAACAATAAGAGCAAAGCTATCTTGATCGAGGACCAAATAACCCAGATCAAATAAAGACAACTGAGCCTTCTTTCTGGTAAACTCTTTGAAAACGAAGTGGCAGAGCTGCAGCCAGCCAAATTCTTGAACTCCCCCTCCCCCCTGCAACCAAAGCAGCAGGTTTGAGCTGTTGGCTCTCAGAAGATCAGGAGAAGCCCAAGAAAAGATTAAGCAGCCGGGAGGGTGATAGAAAGATAACGAATTGCAAATGGAGAGGAGGATTATTTACTGGATAAACCCTGCTTTCATTTAAGGCAGCAACACTCCAGGCTGGAGAGCAGCTTATTCTCTGTACACTGTACCATGCAGCTAAACTAACTGCTGTTCTTAAAAAACATGTACTTTTATCCCTCAGGGCTACATTTTTCCTCTGGAAACTAGAAGAGAGGAACAGATACTTGCAATGGACAGTTTCTGAAAGCCAACCAGTCAGGATTTGCAGTAGCATGGCTTGTTGGCTGCAACATATCCAATTAAAAGGGGTGAAAGAGGGAGTTAGTTTAAGAACACAACTCCCCGGGCTTGAAGTACCTGACCTCACCTGCAGCCCAAGGATGCAGCTTGATTCCTGGGGACTTCAGAGATGCCTGGAGATCTAGCAACTCTATACACTATCCCAGTGTTCCCAATTAAGATCACTGTTTCCCTTCTGCTAATACAGCAGGGAAAGAGCCATCTTAATCAGGATTGATTAACCTTGATCTAACCTTCCTGTCCTCTTGCAATCCTGTTCCAAGAGTGCCAAATTTCATTTTTCATCTGATTTTTTCCCAGCAAGGGGGCAATAGGTGTGTATCTGTGAGGGAACTGTGAAAACCACAGGAATCAACTCCTGAGAGACAATGCAGCACAAGGAAAACATTAGTCCCACCTTTGTGAAAGAACTTTACATGCCATCTTAAAAACAGAACTTAAAAAGTTGTGCAAAAGCCACTGAGTCTGTATAGAGTTTGAAGAAAAAAACTCATTGGAGACTTACTCCTCAATACATTTGGCCATGTCAAAATTTCCACAAGTCATGACTTTAAGAGCACCTAATTCTGTACAGATTTAAAGCTTGCTGCTGATACATTTCTTTTTTTATGTTTTTTATTTCAATTCTGGACTTATCTTAGGTCTTACCTGCATATACAGTACCGTACTTAGATTTTATGTGATGCTTCAGAACTGTGTGACTTGGAGTTGACTGAGTGGTCTAACTTGGTTGCGATACACTGTATTCAGGGACGTAGCCAGGATTTTGGGAAGGGGGGGTCCAGACTAAGTGCCACCATTATAATGGGGCTTGGGTGCAGCGGTGCAGCGGCATGCACCATTCATTTTATCTAATGGAGGGGAGGTCCAAGCCCCAAGGACCCCCCCCCCGGCTATGTCCCTGATGCATTGATGGTGATGTGAACTGATCACAATGTTGTCTTCAGTGTTTTGAGCTATAAGGGCTCATTCATACATCAAAGTAACATACTGATAAAATAAGCATATGAAAAACAAACACTCATCCTTACAAAGTACAGGGCAGATCAGTTATCATTTAATATTTTAAACTTCAGTGGATTAAATTTTACATGGTATGTGGCTATGCTTTATAGCCTGGGAAATGAAAGTAAGTTGTGCTTTCCAATTTAACAAACTTTTGCACTGGGACTTATTATACCATCATAGTGCAAGGTGTGGCAAATAGGCTCACAATAATGGCATTAGTGCAGATGAAAATTTCCCTCCAAATATTGTGTTATTATAGCATAAATACTGCAAGGGTGCGATACACATAATCACCAAACAAGCTATTGTTAAGAGTGTAGCTGAAGCAGTTTTTGAATGGCATAATCCAGCGTAACAGCATGGTATGATAAGGACCTTACTCCTGAATAGACATGTATAGAATTGTGTTGTACTTTGTATGCCAGAAAGCTGTTGCATTAGGACTTATTCCTGAGTTTACACTGAGCTGAACTTTTATGTTTGCTGGGGAAATTTCCACACTGATAAGAATTACGTTTGGCCTGACCACTGTGCTTTTCTCTCTCCCCTGTGTTCTAAGTCCTCCCAAGTTCTGCAATGCTTCCACTATATTGGTGCCTGCAGAGGTCCTGGGCCCTGATTCTTATCTTCTGTAAAGAATATGGGCAATGGTCAGAGATAATAGCAATTCTAATTCAAAACTGCTGTTAGGGATCAAATTGGACAAGACTGAGCAAAATGAACTACGTATAACTCTTTCACACAGTTATACAAGCTGATAGGGCATATCTTTTGCATCTCTGTCTAAAATATGCTTTGTGTTTTGTAAGATTTTAGAGATGGTAGCATTGTGTTCCATACTTTGAACTGGCTCAAAAGTGTATCTTTCTAGGCAAGATATTTCATTTTGTTTCTGATTATATGTATAAAAGAAATAGAGAATTAATGAAATTTTTCAGTGTGATTTTATCTACCCACACATTTTTAGAATAAAACTGTTTTCATTTTTAGAATAAAATAGCAGTTTGGAAGAAAATCTAACAATGATTTAGAGCAATATGCTGAATAGCTTGTACATCTCCAGGTATTATCTGTATACATAGATGACAACCTCAATGAACCGTCTATTCTTTAACAGATAAGGAAAATGAGAATTCTCCCCACTCTGCGAAAATAAATGGATAACAATATTATATCATGAATGTAAGGGAATCCCTAGTTATGCAAAGGAAAATCCCATTCGTGGATAAAAATTTAAAGTAAAATGAAACAGACATTCAAAATGTGGTAGAAATTTGTAGATTTTATTGTGATTTTATCCATGTATCTGCTCTGACCTGTTTTTCAAAAAGGAAATAAAATGTTTCTCAATCCTAAACTGCTTCTACTGCAGTGATGCCCACTTTTATCCTAAATGGTGAAATTTTGCCACTAGAGAGACTAGTAAAGAGAATATAAAGATCTTGTTATCTTGAAGAAATTGTGCATAAGTGGTATAGGATAAAATGGGATTAACTCAACTAAGGGGTCATTCACATGTTGTTTTTGACATGACTATGCGAATAATCTCACGCATGCATTCCAGGTCTGTTGTCCACAATATGGAACCACATCTATGCGCATCTCTGCAAGTTCAGTTGGTCACATGTGTCAACATTCAAATAAAGATGGAGTCAGTCATGTGAATTTATTCTACACACATTCAAGGCATGCAGAGTTTTATCCCGTTTTATCCCATTTTATCCCGAGTCTATTCACATTGATTATTCAGACATCTGAGAATCCAAATCTTTTGGAAAAACTTGGGGAAAAAATCCAACATCAATTATCCCATGTTAAATGAGTATTTTGGCTGCCCCCCCCCCAAGCTTCATCAGCTTCATTCAAAATGCAATAGCAAGCTCATTTCTATATCGTTTATCAGTCCACTTAAGCACTCCCTAAGTGGTTTACAATCCTCTCTCTCTCTGTTGTATGAGACAACAAATGTTCACAATCATGATCTGAAATAAGTCTGATATGAAGGGATGAACCAGAACTAAAGTCTTATATGCTAGTTCTTTCATTCATATTATTTATTTCATCAAATGAGTGCTTCAGTAATTGTTCCTTCTGTTTGGACAGGCAGCTTGATCTGAGAGGTGGAAACCACTTGACCAGTCCCTAGACATAGGTGGAACGCACATTCCAAGATGACCAGTAAAGGTTACAATTCTTTACTCAATCACTGCAATATTGTCAGGCTTTCATTAGCAATTTTGTAGTTACTAAAATGTCCATGATGCTTGTGACTGTCATTTGGAAACTATGCATTTTTAAAGAAGATTGCAAATAATTGTCTTGAGGATCTTGATTTCTGACTCCAACACCATAATTACTGTCACCATAGGAAGGCTTGGTTGAGAAAGATTGTGATTTTGTAGTCATTATGCAGGAAGAGCCAAATAATGCATTTACTGGGAAAGCTTGTTTTAGGAGCACATTGCCTTTACCAAGAGCATTGCTCTTGTGATCTTATAGAAAACTAATTTGCTTAAATACTTTGTTAGAAAAAAGAATACTTTAACAACTTTGAAAAAATACATGCAGTTCAATTCTGAACTAGTCTACCAAGAAGTAAAGTTTAAGTATGGATAGGACTATAACCTCAATAATATTTAGGAGTAGCCAGTCTTTTCTGACTCATGGCGTAAGGTGACCCTGTCATGGGGTTTTCTTGGCAAGATTTGTTTGGGGAGCGGAGTTTGCCTTTGGCTACCTCTGAGGCTGAGAGAGTGTGACTTTCCTAAGGTCACCCACTGGGTTTCCTGGCCAAGAAGGAATTCAAACTCTGGTCTCCAGAATCATAGTCAAACACTCAAACAACCGCACCATCCTGGATCTGTAGTTATTCCCTAGGAATAACTGCTATTGATTGCAGGATATTACTAACAGTTTTCCACAATGACAGCCAAAGATACAGCCAGATGGGAGATTATAAATCTTAAAATTTCCCCTAGATATGCACCAGACACACCAGTATTCTAATACTCTAAAATCACCCCCTTCCTTTTGATTCAGTCTTCCTTAAGCATTTTTTCCTAACTTTTTGCAGTGGTTAGATAAATGAGATAATCAGGATGGTGCTACTGGCCCTCTGTTGCTTGTTCTCACCATGTGGAATTTTGAATATTTCCTCTGCATATGGGAGGTGTATTAAGCTGTCATGCTGATGACCACACCAAGATTTTGTCTTTTCAACAGCATGTGCTATTTAGTTCTCTACCTATAATAGATACAGAGTTGGGTGAGTTATTGCACAAATATTTGTATGGTGACATTCTTACATATACACTTATTATAGGTAGAGAACTAAATAGCATGCATGCATACACACACACACACACACACAGAGAGAGAGAGAGAGAGAGAGCGCTTAACTGAAAAGCACTTTTGACTTTACTGCATTTTGTACAACAAATATGTTGATAAAGATAATAGAAACTCTTATATTTGTGGTACCTTCCATGATGGACCAACCTGTACAGTGGGGCCCTTGGTATCTGCTGGGGTTTGGTTCCAGGACCCCCAGTGGATACCAAACTCAGTGATGGTCAAGTACAATGGATAGTAAAATGGTATCCATATATAAAATGGCAAAATCAAGGTTTTCTTTATGGGATGTATAATTTTTTTCTTTAATAGTTTCATGTTGTGGATGCTTGTATCCAAGGATAAAGAATCCATGTATATGGAGCACTGACAATTTTAAAATTTGTATCCCTAGTGATTGTACAGAGCTAGCAGTGCATCTCACCTCTGGGATGGAAGGAATCTTTATGTAAGAACTCTATCACAATAGAAAGGACCAATTACTACTATAGCTAGTTGAAGCTGCATCTCCTCTTTAAACATGTAACTAGATTTTGCCATTTTAAAGAGCTCCAAATGCTCTAAAATGGGTTTTCAGGACGTATAAGATTACAATGCGGATGAAGGAATTGCTCCTACCTCCCAGCTCTGTGGACAGGAGTTATTCCATAAGCAAAATGATACCACTGTGTCCTGCCCAAAATAAAAGACAGTGTTCAGATTATTAACGGCAGGCACAGAATGAACTAGTACAACAGTAAGAACACCTCATTTATGCAAGACAGCACAGCCTACTTGCAGAACCCGTCATGGACCAAAGTAGCTCATGCTGGAAACTCAACAATGGAGTTTATCACACAGGGGGAAATGGGAGTTTAAACAATGATTAACCTGTGAAAAGCACACAATGTGCATTAAAACGTGCTTAAAATAACATTAACGCAAGTGCCATTATCCTGTGAAAAACCAGGGAATAACCAGGCAAGAAACAGCAAAAAGTCATTATCGAGAAAATTCCATGAATGAATTAATGTTGTTTCTTGCCTGGTTATTCACAGGTTAATGGCATTTTAATCACATTTCGTTGTATCGTCATGTGAAAACCATTGTAGGTTAATCACGAGTTATTCACGGGATAATTGCGCTTTGCACATGGCGTTGTGTGAAAACTATTCACGAAACTATGTGTTAATCATGGGTTAATCACTGTTTATACTTCCTATTTTCCTCCATGTGATAAACTCCAATGTTTACAAGTTTCAGTTACATCTACATTTGATAGTGCTGGGTTGCAGTACTTGATCCAAATTTTTCCCCACCACTCCAGAAGGCAGTAAAAATCCAAGCCAGTGATGAGGAGGAGGGGAGCTCAGAACTTGCAGGTTGTGGCTAGATTGGAATACCTGTGACTTTTTATTGATGAAAACTGTTACTGTGATTGTGGAATATCTGTGATTCAACTGTGACTTTTTGTGATTTCTGTGACTCCTGTGATCCTAACACATGTTCTGACTCTGCAGTTACATTCAGTTGTTTCAGTTATTACCAGCCTTGTCCATTTCTGGGGAATTCCCTGGAATCTGGGGGATTTAATTAATTTCTTTCTGGAGATTTTGACTGAATATTCCGGTAAATATTGGGGAATTCCCGGGATTTTGATATAACATTCCAAGGATCTTTGAGGTTTGTTGTTGCCAACACTGGTTATTAATGGTGGTTGCACGACTACCATTGTGATTCACCGTTCCAGCGGGTAAAAGAACAGAATGAATCACAGTCACTGAAAAATCACAGTTTGGCGCTCAAGCCAGACACAGTTCCAACAGCGACTAGTGAATATCTGTGGAAAAGTATTCCATTATCTATTACAGTCATCCCTCGATATTTGCGGCTTTGATGTTTGTGGATTTGATTATTCACGGAGTTCATTAATATGTTCTCTCTAGGACTGTCTAGGTCCTCCAGTGCAAATCTGTGGTCAATTTTAACTAAAAGTTGCACTGAAAGACCATTTATAGCTACTCCAGTGCCATTCTACTATCAGTGTATGTTGGACATTGACCAAAGAGTTGCACTGGAGGACTTAGACAATCCTAGAGAGGTGTCCTCTCAGGTAAAAACAGTGTTTTTGTTATTTGCAGTTTTTCCATATTCACGGGGGTCTTCTTCCCCTAACCCTAGCGAATATGGAGGGACAAATGTACATACACTGAAAGAAAGATGGCTGAGGGTTCTGGGTCTTTGGACTTTATCACACCTGAGGAATTTCTCTTAATTTCGAATGAAAAGAAATTGGGGCCAGAACGCATTTATGTGAATTCGCTAGTTCAGCGAATTTACGTGAATGCGAATTGCGTTTGAACTGGCTTCCCATTGCCCAAAAATATCTCACCATTGCCCAAATTTGCGCATGGTAGTTTATCACACAATAACGTGAAACCCCATGAATGCATTCAGATTGCCATTGGATTATACTTCCAATTTCCCTTGTCTGATAAACTCCTTTGTTTGCTTGTTAAATCATGTCCTACTTTTTCATGTGGAAAGTAGGAGAGACCTCAGAGACCTCAGCCTCCTTAATGGACAAAGGTCCAAGACACACTGCAGAAATAATCCAGTTTGAGAGCGCTTCAACTGCACCACTGGCTCAATGCTAGGGAATCCTGGGGACTGTGGTTTCTTGTGAGACATTTAGCCTTCTCTGTTAGAGACAGCTCTGGTGCCACAATAAACTACAATTCCCAGATACTTTTGGTCAGGCTCAAAATAGAGGACAGGAGCTTGGGATGTAGGACGTGTCCTGCAAAAGGAGGACCTCTGCTCCCCCTGCTTTTGCTCTATAGAAGTGTTGAGAATTAATGGGGCTCTCTGGGGAAAATGCGCCCCTTTCTCAGGAAGCACTTTCCATTTATACACGAAGGCTTTCCATTTTGCATCCTATTTTAGGTACAAACTTGGGGCTTTCCCTCCTAAAATTAAAACTGAATTAAAATTCCCATTGGCGTGCTGTACCGCCAACTGGCCGCCAGAGGCCGCTGTGATTTTCCCTCCCCGTTTGGGCCCAAGCCACTCCGACTTCGGCTAATCTCGCGAGAAGGGGAGAAGGAAGCGGAACTCTCGCGGGAAGCCGACTCTCTCCGTATAATCTCGCGTGCTTTCCGAGTCCCTCCCTCTTTGGTCCCCGGCGCGGCGCGATGGCGGTCGGCAAGAACAAGCGCCTCACGAAAGGAGGCAAGAAAGGCGCGAAGAAGAAAGTGTAAGTCTAGCAGGGCAGGGGCGGCAGAGGCGGCCGGGTGGGGAGAAGGCGGCGGAGGGGGAGCGGCTGCCTGGGGACGCGGGATGGCGCCGATGCCGGGCGGATTGAGGGAGGGGGGGCGGCTGGGAGGGAAGGCCGCTGACATGGCGGATGGAGACACCGACACGAAAGAGGACTGCGGGGGGGGACGCGAAATGGCGTCCGTCCCGAAACAAGGGCCTGAGAAAGACGTTCCGGGGGCTTCGTTGTTTGCATTAGGAAAGGGAGGCTATGGGAGTTGAAGCTCAATGGGACTCTCCTGCAGCCTCTCTCTTCCCAATACTTTTGCGAAGAGGGTTTGTGCAGCAGCAGCTTCCTGCAAGAAGGCCCTCCTTTTCTAGGACATGCCTTCCATTTCAAACCTTCTTTCCAGGAGGGATTCCAAAACGTCCTCCATTTTGAGTATGGCTAGGGTGACCATAGCATGGCTCTCCTTTTCCAGGACATGCGCCCCATTTCTGTCCAGGAGGAGTTCCAGAACGTCCTCCATTTTGAGCAGGACCAAGATGACCAGATGTCCTCCTTTTCCAGGATGTGGCCTCCATTTCAACCTGCTTTCCGGGAGGAAATGCCTTCTCTTTTGATCAGGACCAGAGGTCCTCCTACCTTCTGTCCCAGAGTCCCAGAATGCCCTCCATTTAGGTCCTACTTTTCCGGGATGTGGCCTCCATTTCAACCTCCTGTCCAGGAGGAATTCTCAAATGCCTTCTCTTTTGAGCAGGACCAGAATGTGGCCTCTTTTTTTACCTTCTGTCCAGGAGTCCCAAAATGTTCTCCAGTTTGAGCAGGACCAAGATGAGCAGAGGTCCCCTTTTTCCAGGTCATGGTTTCCATTTCAACCTCCTGTCCAGGAGGAGTTCCAAAATGCCTTCCATTTCGAGTGCGATTCTGAAACACGGATTTCTAATTCTATGAGTGTTTGTAGCTTTTATTTGGGAATGTCTTACTTCTTCGGTGTTCTCCCTTTTCTGGTGCCTTGTTCTCCTTGGTGGTAAAGACATATGGTCACCTTGACTTGGGCAAGTCATATGCTCTTAGCCTCAAGGGAAGGCAATGGCAAACTTCGGGGGGGGGGGGCAGAACTGTATTCATATAACTGTATTGAGACTTGAGAGTCCCAAGATTTATGTGAGTGGTGCCAGCATGGTGTAGTAGTTTGAGCATTGAACTATGGCTCTGAAAACCAGGATTTGAATCCCTGCTCAGCCATGGAAACCCACCGGGTGAACTTGGGCAAGTTGCACACTCTCAGCCTCAGAGGATGCCAAAAGCAAACCCCTTCTGAAGAAACTTGCCAAGAAAACCCCATGATAAGGTTACTTTTGTTGTTGTTGTGGTGGTGGTGGTGTCTTCATTTCATTTCTCGCTTAGGGTGACCCTTGTCAAGTTTCTTCAGAAGCGATTTGCTTTTGCCATCCTCTGAGGCTGAGAGAATGTGACTTGCCCCAGAGTTGCTCTGTGAATTTACATGGCCAAGCTGGGAATGAAATCCTGGTCTGCAGAGTTGCACTCCAATGCTAAAACCCATTGTACCACACTAGCTCATAGAAAGCGCACAACAACAAATGTGGATTGGGACAGGGGAGGTGGTTTTGCACACTTCAGTCCTCATGCAGAGAAACAGCGACTCATTGGGCTGAACTTGGTGATATGGCTTCCCTGAAACAGAACCTGTAGAAATGCACTGAGAACTTCCCCAAATTCATCAGGTAGCTATGACACCAGAACTATGTTATTACTGGGAGAAAGGAATACCCCTTGATATTATTGCTAGGCCATCTTGTAGGCCAATCAAAACAGTTGTTTGCCTTCAGGGTTTATTCCTGTTTCCCATTTTTAGTATGCAAAGTTGGTTTCAAAGGTGATACAAATTCCCTTTGCATACTGATTTACCAGATTTACATAGCTATGGTTTTGCATTCTAATTTTTTTACATCCACAATATTTTTTTTAAAATTTGGTAATAGTAGTATGAATATTAGAATAGTAAGATGAAGAAATCATTTTAAGCAGTGTTCGTCTGTTGCCACACTACAGAAGTAAAGCAGTTTGGCACTACTTTAATTTCTATGATTCAATGTGATTTGTTGTTTGGTGAACAGCAGAGCTCTCTGTCGGGAGGCTAAATATCTTACAAAACTACAAATCCCAGGTTTCAATAGCATTGAGTCTTGGCAGTTAAAATGGTGTCAAATTGCTGTATTTCTGCAACCCTTAGTTAATGCATTACTGGTCATTGTGTGCATTTGCTTCAAGTCAACTTAGGGTGACCCAATGAGTTTAATAAAGTTTTCTTAGGCAAGTCATTTCCTATGAAATACAACCTGGTATTGTTTGGCAGTGTCCCATCCAAGAACTAATCAGGGGTGGCTGTCGTTAGCTTCCAAGATCTGGTGCCTTTAGATTTATTCGGCAGCATTTGTCATTAGCAATGTGAGTTTTGGCATTTCTTGCTCTATATAGAAACCCTGAAAATGGGAAACAGGGATTCTGAGAGTTTTCAGCCTTGTTGAAAAAAAAGGGTTTGCTGGCCTTATTGGAAGTATTGGAAATTTATGGGAAATTATGAGTTTAAATTGCAGAAAGGTGGTCTGAATTTTTTTTCTCCTTTCTTGATTATCAGGGTTGATCCCTTTTCAAAGAAGGACTGGTATGATGTCAAGGCTCCAGCAATGTTTAATATTAGAAACATTGGGAAGACATTGGTCACCAGGACTCAGGGAACAAGTAAGTTGAAGTTCTTCAGTTTAATTCCACTGGAACGTTTTAGGATCTGTTAGGTAGCACTTGATGAACCTGAGGTTCTGCTCCCAATTTTTTCTTGCATTGCTTAGTGTTTTTGAGTTCTAAATGTAAGGCCTTAGGTCTTCTAATCGAAACTGAACTCAATAGGCCAGCCAAAAGGGCCAGTGTCAGGGTGGAGTGGGGTTGTGGCAGCTGCACGATGCATGCCTCGACTCCACTCTCGAGCTGCCATCATGCCAACCACATGGCAGGTGGCTTCACGACGCTTCTTTGACATGGTGTTCAGATGATGCATACCAAAAGCAGCACCAGAAACTGCTGCTGCGGTTGCAAAGTTCCCCCTTTTCTGGGTCCAAAAGGAGCGACATTTTAGCCTCTCATTGAGGAAAATCTTACATTGAGTTTTTGGTGTACTTCCAGTAAAGAAAGCTAAAATACAAAAAAGTGGTGCTTAATGTGATTGTTAGTGTGAAGTAGATGCATTGAAACAATGTGAACATTTCTATAACTTTCATTTTTTTACTGGGTCGAGCTGAAACTAACAGTTGGGTATAGTGTTTAACATTAAAGTTAAGCTGTGCTGTGATTCTGTGCATATCTCCTTTTTATGGGTTTTAGTAACTTACAGCAAACAGATAACTCTGAGTAACTTCTTAAGATTTTAACATTAGCTTAGCAATAAATAATACTTTATGAAATATTAACAGTATTTTATATTTATAGAAATTGCTTCTGATGGACTTAAAGGCCGTGTATTTGAAGTAAGTCTTGCTGACCTACAGAATGATGAAGTTGCCTTCCGTAAATTCAAACTGATCACAGAGGATGTGCAAGGGAAAAATTGTCTGACAAACTTCCATGGCATGGACCTTACACGCGACAAAATGTGTTCGATGGTCAAAAAATGGCAGGTTAGTAATACTAACGTGATTATACTAGGTTTTTAATGTTTGCTGTTTGTGGGATTTGTAGGCTCAGTATAGTGACTAAATACATCTGTAAATATAGCTTCAGTGCCAGATGGTGAGTTAGAAATGGTTCCAACAAATGATAAAAGAAAGCTATTGATTAGGCTATTTCCTTTTGTTTCTAGAAACATGAGCACTTGAATTAATTATGCTGGTTTTGAAGCTCACTTCATGGTATTTTTACAATATTAGACTCTGTTATCTTACTTGTTAAGAAAAAGTGCTAGAAGTCTTGTGTTAAATTTTTACAGACAATGATTGAAGCCCATGTTGATGTCAAAACTACAGATGGATACCTTCTACGCCTTTTCTGTGTTGGTTTCACTAAGAAGCGTACTAACCAGATTCGCAAGACTTCCTATGCCCAGCACCAGCAGGTCCGCCAAATCCGGAAGAAAATGGTGGAAATCATGACACGAGAAGTTCAAACAAATGACCTGAAAGAAGTTGTAAATAAACTGTATGTGGCATTATTTTTTAAGAAAGGCAGTCTTTATTCCTTGTTGTTTTAAGCTGAATTAGTTTTACAATAAGTAGGGTGTGAACTCTTTACACTAGGGTTCAATTCCCAACTTGGCCATGAAACCCACTGGATAATCTTGGCAGAATCAAACTCTCAGCCTCAGAAGAAGGCAATGGAAAACCTCCTCTGAATTAGTCTTGCCAAGAAAACCTCATGATAGGGTCGCCATAAAACTTGGAGACTTGGATGCACACAACAAGTGTAATAGATGAGTAAACCAGTGTTCTCAGATCTGCCATTAACTCCACTTTTCTTATTTTATCCTTGTGATGCTCAAAAATGATGTTTCAGAATAAGTAGTTGTGATGCTATTGGTATGGCCCAACTTTATCCAATTCAGTATTTATAAAAATGCTTGCAGCGATTGCCAATTGCCCCAAAAGACCTTTATATTTTTAGATTTTTACCCATTTGATTTTATGGAAGTGGCTCTAAAATTAGTTGCACTTAAAGTAGCCCCACTTAAATTAGTGGGACCTAAATTGGTTATTATTAACGTGTCTTGTTGATTTCAGTGGTTTTGCTTTTCAGTGTGATTAAAACCTAGTTTGGCCCCATTGTAAGTATCAGTTGATAATTATTCAGTCACATTTAGGATTAAGCTTTTCTTAAACACCTTTTGGTATTGTTCATATCTCTCAGTTGGCAACCAGGTTTTTTTTAATGGAGAGGAGAACAGATCAAGTTTCATTTGATGTGAGAAGGCACTATTCCTTTTTACAAAGGGGGAACTGATAGCGTTTTTGGTGGGTGGTTTTTGTTGTTCTTGTTCCTTGACTGGCCTCTGCTTACTGTGCTGAACTTTCTGTGTTGAGATGCAGTCTGCTGTTGTGGTCACCTCACCCACAACCACACAGGTTTTTCCCCCCACAATCCAACTCACATTTGGAGGCAAATGCTGTGTTTTAGCTTGAAATATTTTTGCAATGTACCATGTGATAATCTCATGTGTAAGTGATAGGACATCAGAAATTTCCATCATAAAACAGTGCGTTTCAGAATCTAACCATAGTGGCATCTTGTTGAGATAGGCAGAAGTACTTCAGTTTTACGTACCTCTGTTTGTTATGTTTGGTAATTTATAAGGCTGCTAACCAAACAATTTCTTCCTTATCATTTAGGATTCCAGACAGCATTGGTAAAGATATAGAAAAGGCATGTCAGTCAATCTACCCCCTTCATGATGTCTACGTTCGTAAAGTCAAGATGCTTAAGAAACCCAAGTTTGAATGTAAGCATTCTTTTATTTAGCAAAAGATTTGTGTTCAGTATATGCGTTTGGTTTGGGAATGAATGATGACAACTTGTTTCGGTCCCATATGAGTAAATGATTATTTTTTTCCAATGCTGACATTCCCATAAACCACAAAGGGGAAATTTTTTAATAGTTTTCAAAAGGCATCTTAAGAAATATCTAAGCAGTTTAATATGAAATGTGGTTGAATTCCTTAGAAGCTCATAAACCTAATGTTGTTCAGAATGCAGAATTTTAGTGCAAAGGTTTTGATGAATTAATTTAAACATGCATTTTGCTTTGTAGTGGGCAAGCTGATGGAACTGCATGGTGAAGGTGGTGGTGCTGGAAAGCCATCAGGTGATGAAACTGGTGCCAAGGTAGAACGGGCTGATGGGTATGAACCCCCTGTGCAAGAGTCTGTCTAAAATCAGTTTTTAAAAAAATAAAAATAAAAGATATAATATAAACACTGGTAATGTGTTTTTGTATGGGACTAACTATTGGGTAAGCATACAAAAGTGCAGGTACTTTGACTGCAGATGGTACTATTTTGACACAAGTCAATTTATGGGTCAGTATTATCTGGATCATTTCACCACCTGAAGGAAAAAAAAAGCTCTTTCAAATCAATGGGTTTCTACCTCTTTCCAAAAGTATGTTTATATAATGATGTGCATCATAATGTTAATCTTCAGAAAACCTTGTAGTTAGTTTCATCCAGACTTTTACTGTAGAAGTTGGCTGACAGGCTCTTAAGAGTTCTCAGTTGGGATTGTTGCCTAAACCTACCTGGAGATCATGGTATTCCTCAAGTGTCCCTTGTTCAAATAGTAAGTAGGTCCATATCAGTTCAGCTGACAAGATCACAATGAGTTGGTATAACTTTAAATTCAAGATTTAAACATATGTTACTTAAGATAATGACTATATTCATTTTTTACTGACGGTGTATTAAAACAGTACCATCTAGCCCTTTAGGTGGCAGTGTTGGAATGAGGTTAGTATATTTGGCAAACATGGTGTGCAAAACTCAGATTACTCAGCCAGATGCTTATTTAAATGTATGAAATGCTAATCGATACAATAGCATTCATTTACTGTCTGACAAAATAATAATTAATGCATTTTCATTAAGAAGGCCAAAAAACCCACACATGAATCCGAAGTGTCATTAAATATCTGAATTACCACGTGTTCAAAATATTTGTTCCAATATTTTCATTCAAAGAAATAAACATCATGTTTAGTCTATTTAGATCTGGTTTTTATAAACACAAAGTGACCTGCCACAACTGGTGCCATAGTGTACATGGATTCTACTTAATTGTGTATTAAAATAAGTTGGCTTCAGCACATGGCAGCTTCTGTTTTTCTCTGAAGCAAGAAAGGAAGTGTCCATTTTCTTGCTGTGTACATAGTTTACACAGCTCATGTTTACACCAATTATTATTGTTATTATTCAGCCTTTAGGGCTGAAGGGCGGGGTATAAATAGCAATGATGATGATGGAATCAGACTACCTAACATTCGATGCAGCTAAATTACTTTCCGTTCCCTACCTCTTTGTATTTAATGAATCACAATTCTGGCCCTATAGCCATTTTCCTTTGCTATCAGAATGAATAGCTGCTCAGTTTGTGTGCCACTTAACTAGAAAAGATAAATTTTATATGGTACTTTAAATAAAGCTTCTTCAAAGAGGACTTAATCTCTTGAGTCTTGGTATAGTGCAGTGATGGCGAACCTATGGCACGTGTGCCAGAGCTGGCACTCGGAGCCCTTTCTGTGGGTACATGTGCCGTCGCTCCAGCACAGAGTTTGCCAGAGTTTGTTACTAGAAAGCCAGAGGGACATGGCACTTTGCAATAAATAAGTGGGTTTTGCTTTGCAGTTTGGTCACTCAGCCTCTAAAAGGTTCACCAACACTGGTATAGTGTTAAACTTAACATAGCACCTTTGACTGTTCTCTTGCACCTATATAGGAAGGAGTATATGAGCTTGAACAACAGTGATAATGCGCATATACACTCTGAATGAAGTTTCAACTTAATTGATAAGGAAGTGTGAGCACTTGGTATTGGAATTTCATCACTGTGTCCTCTAATAGAGCGCACCATCTTAGCAGTATATGGCTACTTAATAGATTTCTAACATCTTCATGCATAACTCATTTGTTTTTAAGAAAATAAACGTGACAGACTTAAAACATCTGTCCATCTTCCCATGCAGCAGCTTAATTACCTAATATGTAGGAGCCAAGATGCAGCTATGTTCTAACCCCAGGGCAATTCCAGTGTACTTTAAAGGATTAAAAATGTTGTTTTTCCATATAAACATAGAAAGCAGGGCATGTTTCAATATCCAAACATCAGTGGAGACATGTTCACTTGAGTTGGAACCTTTTCTTGAACAATAATTACTATATCCAAAAATGCTGCTCCTTTTTAAAAAAAGTATTGTGAACCTAAAAACCCTGAAGGAAAATAACTTTTGATTGATCTGCAGAAGACCTAGCAATAATATCAAGGAGTATTGTTACCCAGTAATAAAATAGTTCTTACTGAAGGATAGTTTTCTAAATGAAGGGCCATTAATTGTGACTATCACTCTACAACCAAAGCATGGCACTGACCACTGCAGTGTGCTTTAGAAACAAGTTTCCTGTATAAAAATGGACGGCTTTTCTTATCCACTGCCCTCATGCACAAGAGTGTGGTAATATGGCTTCTGCTGTTGGACAATGCCAGCATACCTTAGGTTAAACAAAACCGGCTTTCTCTCACCTACAAGGTGCTGTGTTAACTTTGGTTTGAGTAGTGTTAAAATTGTAATCCAGGTAAATGTCTAATCCAGGTAAATGTCTCTAGCTCTGGCTATGTTTCAGCATTGCAGCAGTAACTTATGTGATGTTACCTGGCAGATTTGCCACAATGTGCCCAAAACAGCTGCCATCGGGCCAATCTAGGGGTAGGGCATGCACATGATACACACACCCAAATCATTCAGAGGCTGTACTGGGGCCACTCAATGTGGCTAGTGGGCCGCAAAAGGAGCTGTTCCTTGCTGCTCCTTTTTGCAGTCTGTTGAGGACTGTGACAGCAGGCGCCCTTGGGGTTATGGCATCTGGTTGCTGCAGTCCTGGGGAAGGAGCGGCCTCTGGCCCTTGATTTGTCCTACGCCTCATGGCAAAGTTGCCCAACATAGTTCACGTATCCTAAAGGACAGCCAGTTCATTTTTGTTTTCATGTTGTCAACATTAAACACATTGTAAGTGCAGGGAAGCTTTTCATGGACTGGCAGGGATCTGAGAACTGAATGCCAATTTCTCCCACCACTTCAAGTTCCCGTGATACAGCCCTGTCAGAAGCAGTGGTCAATGTCTTTAGTTCAGTAATGCCAAGGAACTTCCACACTTTAAGGTAAGGTTCCTCTTTCCAAGCCACCTATTTGTTTCACAGACTGGTGAAGAATGATTTCTGTGAGGAATACTAGAAAAGTTTTCACCCTCCTTTGGCAGCTCTGAATGTTTTCTGCTGTGTGATAAAATGTTGGCATGTCTGCATCAGGACCTCCCACATGCCTCTCATGAAAACAGGATCTACACTTGTTCTTCCTTTGGTTTGGTTTTTGTCCTGATAAGTTACGTTATTTGGGACAGATTTCTTCCGGCAGTTTGTCCCAGAGATATTTTTTTTCTCATGGGGGAAAAATACATAGGGTCTTGCTGAAACTCCAGGACATTGTTTAAATTACTTAGTCCTGTGCAATGCCCCAGGAACCCTGCTCCCATCTCTTCTGCATGTTTGAAGTTCCCTTTGGGGCACTACCAGCTTATCTCCAGTCAGGCAGTTTCCCATCTTGGAGCCTGCCCTTAGTTTTAAAGCAGCTCATGAACAATCCAGTTGAGCTTCTTAGGAAGGTTCCCCAGAGGCTTCTTTCCTTAAAGGTAATCCTTTCTTGTAGCTATAGCATCTGTTTGCTATGTATTAGCTGGCAGTCCTTTTGGTTAGGAAACACCTTTGTACCTTTAATGTTTTTCTCTGTCAGGATCCTTTATGCTTAAAGTACTTTCTACCTTTCATCTATTCCAGTAATTCATGCTTCCCTCATTCTGCCCTAACCCTTTCCACCTGCAGGATAAGTTACAGTTCACTGAGTGCAAAAATTCACATTCATAAAAATAAATCCTTCTGTTGCTATGACCTGTGTCCTTTAATCCAGCTTCACTGGAATGTAAGATGTAAGATGTGATGCCCCACAACAGCCACATGGATCAAAGCGTACATCCGAATTGTATATGATGGTGCCAAAAATACCTTGCTTGTCTGACATTATGGCACACTTAACCAAGTAATGGACATATGTAGAATAGCCATCTAGAGTAATTCCATCTTTCACCATTACAAGACTGACATGTTCAGATGGACAGATCTGAACCACATTTGGGAGAAGGGTGCAGCAGGAGGTGGTTAATAATTAGGATGCAGTCACTTCCCTCAATCAGGAAGCAAGTAAGGCACTTGGGTATGTCCCAGGTTGTGTGGATAATGCTGCATTGGGTATTTATCATGAAGGTGCATACTGGATTTTTGGGAAGAGTGGGTTGGACTGGATGGCCCTCATGGTCTCTTCCAATTCTTATGATTTAAAGCCCCCTCCCCCCCATCATGACTACTTATCTACCTTTTCATCTGGAATGTGAAGGGTCCTTCCTTTCCTGTTTTCCATTCTCCGCTAATTTCTCTGTCTTCTGCATTTGGGTTTGGCTAGTAAGAACTGGTGTTTAGGATGGTCGAAGGGCAGGAGTCAGCAAAGTTGTTTGGCTACCATAAAACCTCAGTTCTTCCTGCCTGTCTCTGGCCTGATTTCTCCTCTCAAAAGCACAATGTACCTTCATGGTGAATATTCAGTGTGGCTTTCTTGAAGTAAGATTGTCAAAATGCTTGCTGTATGGATCTAGCTCTGTATGAATGCAACAGGACTAGATTACAAAAAAAATCTTTGTTTGGCAGAATGACAATGACAAAGCATATCTTAACAGATGAGAGCTAGTTTTTAAGTTCCACATTTGTCTTTTGAAACTATTGAGTTAAGGGAGACAGCCAATGAATACCAGGCACTATAGGCTATGTTTCAGAGGAAGTACAGTAGAGTCTCGATTATCCGACGTAAATGGGTGGTCCCATGGTTGGATAGCCAAAATGTTGGATAATGCAGAGGATCA
>NC_056526.1:145244518-145512037 GCF_019175285.1 Sceloporus undulatus | reverse complement strand
TAGGAAAAGCCTAGCAATCACTATGAAAAGCCTTGCAATCACTATATGTTGGGGCCTGGTGGTGCTCACCACCGCGCTTGGAGCCCTTTTCGGCTGGGGGCGTGGTAAGCCACGCGCACGGACTATCCGACGTCAGATAATCGAGACTCTACTGTAACTGCCACCCCTGAGTATTCCTTGCCTAAGAAAACCCTTTGCAGTTGCCATAAGGCAGCAGGCATCTTAAAGGCACTTATATACATGCCAGTGTCTTAAAATACTATGAGGGGAAGTGGGATTTGTCTAAAGGAACTACATAAAAATTTCCCAGAACAGTTGTGGGGAAAAGGCTGTGTCCTGTCTAAAAAAGCTTGCAGGGCTACAAATTCATAAACTTTTTCTAAATACAAGGTTTTCTTGTTTTCCACACAAGGAACACTTCCAGTAGGCTGAGAACATTTTAATCCCAGATTACCCAGTTTATGTAATTGCTTTTGGAATTTAATTGTTTCTTGATCAGGTTAGATTTATAATTCTTATGCATCATAATGTGCTGTTTCCTAACCTAATTACAAGTGTGTAAGGGGAAATATTCAGCACAGTCTTACAGATTAGAAACATAGGCTAAATATGGCCCTGTATAGATGGGCCTTTTAGTATGTCCTGGCGATGTACTAGGGTTGCCTGGGGGCGTTGCTTATATACGCCCCGCCACCCTAGTACGTGGCCAGGATGTCAAAATGGCAGCGGCCTGTCTAGATGGGCGCCGTCATTTTGATGTAGCGGCTGTGCTGCGTCCAAATGGCGCGGAGCAGCCGTTATGTCTTGGCGCCCTTTCAGCGGTGCCGGAAGGAGCTCCAAAATGGAGGTCCTTCCGCCATTTGTGTCACTGGCGCAGCCTTTACATAGCTGCGCCAGTGACACAAAAGAGAAAGGGGCCAAGTGGCGCCTTTCTCTCTTTCCCCGCCGCTGTCAAAGTGTCCTTGGGGCATGAAGCCCCAAGGACACCCCTTTCCAGGCCGTGGGGAAGTGGCATTTTCCCCATGGCCTGGAAAAAGTGGCAGATCGGGGCCTCCAGGGCTGCTGCTGTGGCAGCTGAGGCCCTGATCTGTCAGGGAAAGGGATGGGTCCAGGCTGCCCCAAAGGGGTGGTCTGTATCCTGCCTATGTCACCCTTTTACCTGCTGCTTTTCTCTTATGTTTAGCAAGCTTCAATTGCATGGGGAAAGTAGGAAAAGCCAGGTTTTGCTTGATTCTTTCCAACAGCTTACTTTAGCTATTACATTGTTTGAAGAGACAGAGAAAATCTAATGAACAGAAAAGGAAAAAACAGACTGAAACACTTCTGTAGCAATGATATCATGTACATTATTATAAGAATAAAAAGCTATGGCAATGACACATATTTTCACATATGCATATCTTATGAACATGAAGCACCACATACTTTCTAAGTACAACATGATTCTTGAAAACAGACAGTGAAAAAAGACAAGTGATTACATGGTCTAGAAAAATCTAAAATGATAAAAGAATGAAGGATACAAGAAACATGAATCTATAAAGAAGCCTTGTGGATATAAAAATGTAATACAATTAATAGATAGTGGAACCCATTACTCACATAGACCTTTCTTTGACAGTTACCTATTTAAATGAGCAGGGTGGGAAAAGGGCCACAAGCCAGCTCAGTGGCAGAATATATGTCTTGGACACAGTTTAGGTTCAACCTTTCCATGTTTAGATGAAAGGATCAACTAGCAGATGACTGAAGATGCCACTGCTTATGACCCTGGAGAACCACTATCAGTCACAGTAGATAAGAGGTTAAACAGACAAAATGTTTTCATCCATTGTTAAGGTATTGCTCAGATAACTACAACTAATTCCAGCAAATCTTGATGCTTTAGGATATTTTAATTCCTTCTGACATAAAATAAGTGATGCACTAAGCAATGGGTAATTTACTTGCTCTGAGTAAAAGAGTAAAATAAAATCCCCAGCCCTGTACTTTACAGATTATGCTATACATGAGGATGTATTGCTTTCACACAGTGGCTGTTACAAATTTATTGGGAAAGTGTGCCATGTTATTTGTACTGGAAATAAAGGTGTGCAATTCAGGCAGTACTTGTGAATACACAGTTGAATTTGAGAGTGCTAAAATGGTTAAAATTCAGGCAGCTTAAATAGGTACTGTATCAAATTTGATTCTTGGACCAATGAATGGGAAGAGGGGTATCTAACTGACAATGGGAAAATAAAAGTATTTTACAATCTAATGTTTTTTTTTAATATAAAAATAGTGCAAAAATGCATTTGATAGTCAAAGGTTCAATCAAATGATCATAAATGGCAACCTTTGCTGCCAGCGTATAATGTGCTTCTGTGCTAGTAAGGTATTCACTTGTATTGGCAGATTGTTCAGAACTATTTCATCCTTAGGAAAGTTGTATAATCTGGACGAAGTTTTTTGGAAAAATTCCAGATTTGCCATGTAGTTTTCCACTCAGCCATTCTTCATCTATAGATTCCAGTTCTGTTATAATATCACCAACCTGTTGGAATGTGTAAAATGGAATCAATTATTTCTTTATTGAATTATTTCTCTTCTTCAAGGCAGGTCATTATAAATATTTCTTTGAATACATCTCACACATACTTGTTTTCAATACTGTCCACTACTAGAAGCTTCCCCCTTCCCATAAAATCTTGGTCATTGCAGGTTAGTATGAAGATAAACAAAACTGGACTATAGTGGGTTTCAAAATTGCAAAATGGCAAATTTTGAAGTGAAGCCTTTCAAACACATTTCTACTGTGGAACAGATCATATTCTGTAGCAGTAAACAATAAATCAACAATTAAAGCTTAACAAAGGCAAACACTAATATGATAAAATATGCTCATTTTAGAAAGCAGATTGGCTGGAGAAATAAAAATGTCTTAACTAGTATTGATAAGACTATAGAACAGATGCTAGGAATACTTCTTCAGGGTAGATATCTTAAAGCTGTGATGCTACCACTGAGAAAAGCCCTTCCAATGATGTTAGTAAATTTGTTATTGTAAAATGCCCTTGAGTCAACCACTGCATTGCTTAGGTCCTGTAAATACAGGCCCATGATCTCCCTTATTGAGTCTATCCATCTGGCATGCAGTCTTCTCTTTCTATTGCCCTCTGTTTTTCCTAGCATTATTGTCTTTTCCAATGAGTTGTGCCTTCTCATGATGTGGCCTCAATTTGATAATCTTGGCTTCCAGGGAGATTTCAGGCCTGATCTGTTCAAAGATCCTCAGCAGTCTTCTCTAACATCTGATTACAAATGAGTTGATTTTCTTCTCATTGATTTTCTACACTGTCCAACTCTTGCATCCATACAAAGGAATACAATGGCTTGGATGATTTTGTTTTTAGTGCTCAGTTGTATATCTTTAATCGTTAGGGTTTTGTCCAGTTCTCTCACAGCTCCCCTTCCCATTCTTAGTCTTCTTATTTCTTGACTGTAGTCTCCATTCTGAACAATGTTTGATCCAAGTTACAGGAAATCTTCAATTATTTCAATATCCTTATTGTGTAGATTGAATTTATCTAGATCCACCTTGGTCATCATTTGTGTTTTCTTTATATTCAGCATTAAACCTGCCTTTGCATTTTCTTCTTTGACCTTCCTTAGTAATTTTTCCAAGCCTGTGATACTTTCTACTTATATTAAGGTGTCATCCACATAACTTAGATTGTTGCTGTTCCTTCCTCCTATCTTCACTCCTCCTCCTTCCAAGTCTAAACCTGCTCTTCATATGATATTTTCTGAATACAAGCTAAACAAATAGGGTGATAGAATGCAGAGTGACTCCTTTGTCAATTGGGAACCAATCTGTTTCTCTGAATTCTATTCTAACAGTAGCCTCTTGTCCTAATTGCAGATTTCTCATCAGGACTCTTAGATGTGTTGGCACTCCCATGTCTTTAAGAGCCATCCATAGCTTTTCATGATCTATGCAGTCAAAGGCTTAGTAACAGTCTATAAAGAACATGCTGATTCTTTTCTGGAATTCCTTTGTGCTCTCCATTAGCATTGTATGTTTGCAGTGTGGTCCCTGGTGCTTCTTCCTTTCCTGAATCCTTGCACCACTGGGATTTCTCTTTCCATGTATCGTTGGAGTTAATGTTGCAGAATTTTGAGCATGATTTTGCTTATGTGGGAAATTAATGCTATGGTACTATCATTGCTGTAGTCTTATAATAGGTAGGATAAGGTGGAAATCAGGAAGCTTTTCAGATGACAGTATTACTTGCCACTCAGTGCTAGACATGGTTGTTGTTCAGTTGCAGTCCTACAACATTTAAAAGCCCACAGAATTTCCAACACAGAGTAGAAATTCTTTATACAGAAGCAGACTGGTAGTGTTAAAACTATAATCCTATACAGAGCTGAGATTAAATCCCATTTAGTTCACGGAGGTTACTTCTCAGTAGGAATGCATAGAGTTATACTGCCAGTGATATGGAGTTACATTTTATCATTCTAGTTGATCACTGCCATAGTTATAATAGATCATTTCTATATCCCTTTGGTTGTATTTCGTTCACTACACTAACGATACTACTTTAAACAGTCAGGCATTTGGTGAAACTAGCTCAGCATGGTTTTCATTAACCTGAAGTCTCATGTTTCAGACAGGGGATTAAAGTTTAAACCTCTTACAAGCAGCACATATCTTGTACAGTGGAAACTTGTCTTACACGGGGGATCTGTTCCAGACCACCCCCCTCCGCATAAGGTGAATTCTGCCTATGCTCGAGCCTCATTCAAGTGCGCCACCCCATGCGCTCCGTGCTCTCCCTGCGGCTTGAGCGCATACACTCAAAGCCGCGTATAACACGGGCACACTGTACTACTGAACTGTAGCCTGTGGCTGCTAGCCCTGGGATTAATTTAGGAAAGACTCAACACTTCAGTCATAAACTACAGGTTAAATAATGTATTGACTCATATGAGCCACCTATAAGCAAACTGGTATTAGTAGCAATAATAAATAAGAAAATATCAAACTGCAATTAAAATCTCGTTCTGGATACTTATTTAAAATGTTCTCTAGTAATGATGAGATCTGATATTGTCTGCCCACCACAGCACTGCAACAAACACGAATGAATTAAAAATGCTCACTTTGAAGGAGAGTTCATCTATGTTCTCAGCATGGAAGTCATATAGGGCCTTGGCTTTTTCTTTCTTCCCATCTGCAGGCTGTGATACTTGTGCATTTCCTGCAAAATATATCACTTAAATGCTATTTTTGGTCAGACTTGGAAAGAGCCAGATGATTTTTAGTTGATACTGCTGCCATCTTCTCTTGCCTTTTCCATCTCCTCCTTCCCACCTTTCACTTGGGTTTTCGCATACACCCTTCTCCATTGTATCATACACTTTGAGTGGCTTGGTAATGCTGGGAGTCAAAAGATACCAATAGCTACATTTGCATCTTCCTAACGTCTTTCAAAAAATCTACTTAGAAGTCAGTCCCATTGAGTTAAATGAACAAAACATGTGTTCTCCCCCGGTCACTGCAGATCACAATATAAATATATAATCTGTGCATACTAACAGAGTTGGGATTCATGTGGCCCTGCAGAGCTCTCAGCAGCTCTTGACAGTACAACCAATGGTGAAGAATCTTGGAATCTACAATTCAATACTATCTGGAGGGATGTATAATTCTAATTCCTGCATTATCATCCCTCCTTATTATCCTTTAATAAAGAAGGTGACATTGCAAGCAAGGAACATGCATGTAGGTTGAGGGTGGTGGGATAGGAATAAAGGAGAGATACCGATGTAGAGTTTAGCTGAACAGGTTGCAAGAGGAGATCCCATATCTTAAGATAAGTACAGTCGGCCCTTCTTATACACGGATTTTTTATACACGGATTTAAGCATACACGGTTTGAAAATGTTCCAAAAAAGTATAAATTTACCTTGATGTTCCATTTTTTATTAGGGACACCATTTTGCTATGTCATTATACTTAATGGGACTTGAGCATACACGGATTTTGTTATACATGGGGGATCTTGGAACCAAACCCCAGCGTATAACAAAGATCCACTGTATTTCCAACCTGATAGTTTCCACACATGCTGAAGTCCCACCATTCCTATGTAAAAACTGTATTAGGTCCATCGGCATAAATACTTTCAGGCTGGGGGGAGGGAACTTTAAAATGAGGAAAATAGCACTTTTGAAGGCGCCAAGAACAGGATGTGCCTATTGGGTCAATTATTAAAAATCTCTATGCTATTCTCTATAGATCTCATGTTCTGGCCCCAAAACATTTTTTTTAAAATAATGAACTAGTTGACAACAGCTCAACTAATTAAACAATTTCTATTATTAGCACTGAGTGGTAATATAGTCATTTTCCAATTTCTAACATTTAACATTATTAATTTCCAGACCTAACATTTCAAGCTCTATTTTGGGTAGAAAAGAGCTCAACCATCATATTTATTTTTCTGATTCAACATTATGTAGGGGAAGGGGAAGGACAGCGTGATCTTTGTTTGTTACAAATAAAAGAAAAAATACACATTTTTAAAAAGTCTTTTCTCCTACCCCAACTTCTTAAAATCAATCAAGTATTGCTAATTATCAAGTCCAGTTAGAAATGTTGGTACTTCTTCCATGCACCCTGACGGAGATAGTATGCTTCTGTTACTGTACATTTTGTGAGATGAAACTAAACAGGGTATTTTTAGAAGTACTTGGAAAGCTGCAGATCTGCCTCATGGTAAACTATCATGTTTTTCCAAAAGACGGTTGCTGTGTTTTAGTACAGAAACTGTTCTACATGAGTTAATATAGAGATTAGAATATTCAGCTTTAAATGTCTTCTGTTACTACTGCAGCATTTCCTCTAATGTGAAACTACTCCCTTAAATTGTAAATCATGATTTGAAATCACCACCACTCTGAAATATAAACCACGCTGATAATTAAGTACACTGATTAAATACATAAAAATAAATTTGTGGTGTAGTTCAGGCACTGGGTAGTCTCTATACTATTGCAATAATTTCCAGGCAATTTTGTATGACAGATGGTGTTTCTAGAATTTAATCACCACTGTGTTCTGAGATGTCAGTAAAATCCTTGAACGCAGACTTTTTCAATTCATAAACCGAGTCACAGAAATGCCCTCCCTAACATCTCAACTGGCATTGCTAGGGCCTTGGAGGAAGATAAGAACAGGCAGGTATAGCTCCATCTTGCCTATTTTTCAGTAGCTGATGAAAGGCTCTCCCTTCATCATAACTGGGACTGCTGTGGCCTTGGAGAGAGAGAACAGCAGCCAATACCCCTTGAACTTAATTCTCTCTTGCACTGCCATCCTTTTCCTTGTATCTTGTGCCTTTTTAGATTGCAAACCTGAGTGTAAGGGATTGCCAACTGCTCATATAAAGCACAATGTACATTGATGGTGCTAACTAAATGAACGTTCTATTCTCCTAGCCAAAAAGAAATAAGTGTTGTACTAACCAAAACATTTATTGTAATTGGGACACAATACTTACTGTGAAAGTTATTCTTATATGCAGAAGGAGGAGACACCACGTATTATCTCTGGTCACTGCCCAGGCTAGGTGAGGGCCATGCGATACTGAAAGAAACATATGCCTATATTTCTGCCCCCAGTTCAGCACCACAACTGAGTCAGATTAGAATAGAGAGATCAAAAAAATTAACAGGTGTCTATATTAGGCAAAGGAGATGTAAGAGATTGAATATGTCACCACTAAGTTGTACATGGATGTTTCTTCTTTAATATATAAGAATGGACTTTCACAGTAAATATACAACATGCCATTTTCTTATCTTGCAAAGGGATATGCCCAAGCTATTATGCATATTAAAGAATGGGCAGTGACAATTTTAGGGAAGTAGAATTTATTGAAGGACCTGTCTGCCAAAGGTGACCTCTGTGAAGGTTAACCTATCCAGTTTATAATCTCTAGTGAATGTAAAAGGATTAGACTGTACTGCTGATCTGCAAATTTCTCCAAGTGGCACATTAATAGAGAAGTGGTTTGGGAGAGGGGGAGGAGAGGAACCCACCAGGGTGTCATCCCTCCTGTGGAATGTCACCTAGTGCAGTCCCCCTGCAAACACACACCCCAGTGATGCTACTGTATGTAGTGATCTTAGAGAAATTTTACAAGATGATGCATCAGTGGTATACAATGGCAGGGAAACTGTCTAGAATACATATGGGTATTTTTAATGTAGGCTGGACATGTGAGCAACATAAACGGAGATTTTATCATATGTGATGGACATGTGGCAAAGCTAAAAAACAAATTGGCTTCAAATACATACACTGATACATCCAAAAACATATAGAAGATTTTAAAGGATAATATTAAATTAAAACCAGAACTGTTTGTTTTGGAACTGTTGCATTCACAGCTGGAGAAGATTCATGGAGGATTACTTTAGAATATGACTATGGCAGCAAGACTGTTGTGTGCACAAAGATGAAAAAATTCAGTATTACGTAGGGCTGGTTATTGAAATAAATAGACTTAGCGGAAATTGTATGTTGTCTGATTAGAAAAAAGACATTAGTGACATTTCCCAAGAACTGGAAAGCCCTTACAGACTTTGTGAAAAAAAATATTTGTCAACTTTTGGTTTTGTTGATTAGAAGGAATAGGTTAAAGTGCCTACTGTATATGTTGTATTATTAGAGAGTAACACATGAATAACTATATGCATATATAATCACTGAAAGGAATAGCAGAAGTCACCTGTTTCTTTTCCTCTTCTTATGACTTTTGTAATTCTTAATGTATCTTAAATCTTTTTGAATTCTGAATAAAAATAAAATTTAAAAATCATCTAGATGGATCAGAATGTGCCATACCCGTAAGGTCCAGTGAGAGCTGGACTAGGTCTTCATCTGAGAAGTGAAAAGAATTCTGATTGTCCTGTGCAGGGGATTTTTACTAAAAGCCCATAGAGTTATATTGCATAGCTGAATAAGGCACTCTTTATAAGGCATTAGGGTGAAAATGATCATCTGAAAAGGAAGGATGAAAATGGAGGAGGAGGAGAAGGAAGTTGCAGAGAAGAGGGAAGGTGCCCATCTGGGAGTTGATGTGAAGTTGCAGACATTACTGAGGCCACTGAAGTATCAGGAAGGAGCTGGATGGGAATGAGGAAAAGCATATGAAAGTGGCAATGCTAACACATGCCACAAAGGTGTGGAAAGAACCAGTGGATTTTCAACTAAGGTGCAGGTTCCAGAACACCACTTAACACAAACTTTTTTGTGCCAGAGCGATGAGGTCATCTTCATCCTTCTCCTCCTCACTGCCTTCAATTAAATCACCCTGAAGTCTCATAGAGCTGTTAGGTTGGATGAATGCAGGGACTGTGAGAGGGGCAAGTATCTGGGAAGATGGCATCTCCACATTGGGAGTTGGAGCTGTCTCAGATGTGGAGGTTTCAGTTACCATTACAGAAAGAAGAAAGCGATTGCCGTGTGAAACTAAGCAGCTCCCAAGAGAGGCAGTAGCTGCTGTGGATCTGCTCCTGCACCACATTGAGGGGAGTGTGGACTTGCCTGTAGCCTTCTCATGCTTGTTACGGAATAGGTGAGGAAAGAAAAGAATGGTGAAGGAAAGCTACAGTGAAAAGGGGCCCTTTTTTTGAAGGATGGAACAGCACAGAAAAAACTGGAAAAATAAAGAGAGGTTTTTAAAAAATGAAAAGGAATTCCAGAAGTACTGAAGCAAAAGAATCCCAAGCTTGATGAGGGGAGGAACTGGGAGAGAAGCCAGAA
The DNA here is from genome assembly GCF_019175285.1 of Sceloporus undulatus. Taxonomy (NCBI): domain Eukaryota; kingdom Metazoa; phylum Chordata; class Lepidosauria; order Squamata; family Phrynosomatidae; genus Sceloporus; species Sceloporus undulatus. Next base: position 145,502,214 of record NC_056526.1, on the reverse strand, counting down.
GTATAAGCATATATTACTTTTCATATCACATGACTTTGCCTACCTTGCGCTGCAACAGGAGATAACCTGATACAATATGGAGATTATCAGATGGGAAAAGGACATCACGCGTATCCAAACATTGTCACATGCGGGAAGCGCAAGTGACAGCAATTGTATGAAATACTTTCATATGAAATGCACTGATCCTGTCATTGAAGTGGGATTGTCCTGGCATTATGTACTGTAATAATGGAAGTTCATGTTAATACAGTACAGTTCCACTTCAATGACAGGATAATGACAGAATCAGTGCTACATGTATGAAAAGCTTTCATGCTACTGCAATCAATGGATGGGATAAGGACTGGAGAGCGATACCGACCCTGTCCCATCCCTATATGATGATCTCCTATGTGTCCTTCACTGCATACAGAAAAAAATGAGGTATTCTGTCCTTTCCATGCAGTAATTCAGGAGGACAATAAGCCAAAATAGTGACACAAGTCAACACTTCTACATTGGGAGTTGTCCCAAAATGCAGCAGAAGGATGAAAAAGGATAAAGCAGCAGCATGGTGGTATGGATTGATTATCAGTGTGACAGGAATAATTGATCACTAAATTGCCAATAATATAAACATAAGCATATTAATATTAGTTTTGTATCTACAGTGGGTAATTTCTAGGTCCTCCATCACAATTCTATGGCCAACATCTGGCCGAAGCTGATCGCAGAATTGCATGGAGGACCTACAAATGACTAGAGAAGTGTTTAGGAATCTCTAGGTGCTGCAGTGTGACTCTATGGTCAACTTCTGGTAGAGTCATACTGAAAGACCTAGAGATTCTCAGAGAGAACATATTAATCAACTATGTGAATAATCAAATCTTCAAAAGTGAAAGCTGCAACTGTATTTTATATGAAGAACTGGATTGATGATTCTTATTTATATGGCAGATGACATCTGCAATTTCAGAATCTCAACACAAAATAAATATGGAAGGCTGCTTATGTTTTGAGCACTGCCACAACAATCAATTTTTTAATTCCATCTCTGTCACTGGCTAATCATTTTCTCTCTAAGCAAACATTTTTCCTTCTAGTTCATTGTCTGTTTTTGAGATGCCAAGTTTTTTGAGCCAAGAGTGATGATCTTTTCTACAAATTGTAACCAAATCTCTCCCTGGGATGGATAAATTGTTAGTTCTGTGGCAGAATGTGCATCGCTTCAAGGATCAATCAAGGCTGTCAGCCAGGGTAATCTAGTTTATCTGCAAATTCACTGCAATGAAACTCATTTGCCTGTTGGGTACCTGCTTCACAGAATTGTCTAGGAGTATTCATTTATAACTTTGATTATTCAACTACACTGGAAGCTTTGGAGCTTTTTTATCTGGGCACTACAAGGATAGACAAACAGAGAGAGAACTGTATTGGTGTGAGACTGCATTATGTTTTTGTATACATTTATATATATCTGATCATAAAAATGTCACATTGGAGTGCAAACATTTTTTTAAAATAATAAAAATAAAATGATCACTTCAGAAATCATTATACAATGAAAATGCCTGAATTAATGGGTACATCTTATTTACATCTAAAATGCAAAATTGTCTGCACCTGCCTTATATAAATGTATTAGACAGGTGCAGACACATTTGCATTTTAGATACCTGCTTAAGATGTACCTTTTCAATATAAATGATGAGGAAGTTCCACAGGGCAAACAATGCAGGATTACAACAGCTCTATTCTTGACATTCACAAGATACAGCTCAGGAAAATATGGCATCACCATAAATACCTCTCCTGAGGATTACAACATAGCAGGGTTGTAATGATTTTTGAGGTTATCCAGTCCCATGTAGCTCACAGATTTATGAGCTAATAACAAAGGTAAACCTGAACCAGTATTATTGGTAGCCAGTATGATGCAGAATAAACCAGAGGCTCTCCCCACCACCATCATAAAAGTCTATCAGTTTCAAACCAGTGCTGTTTACCATTTCTGAAGCTAGAGACCCAAACTAATACACACCTGCATCTTGAAAACAGCGAATACATAATATCAGAAAGGCCTGCATCCAGAGTGTGACCAAGCCTTTTGTACATCATGGGCTTTATTTATTTTTATTCATTCATTCATACAACTTGTGGATTACACAATAGCAGATACTTTTAAGCTGGAATTCTGGTAGGTACATCCACACATGTAAGTGGATGTGCTTTTTTGAGCACTGTGGATATTGGTATTTCCCTCCTCTCTGTTAACTGCCAAAACCCTTCTTGTGACTCACAGTAAAGCTCCAAAGACAGTTGCTGATGTCATCACTGTACATCTGGCAATGGGGAGGGAAAGAGACAGACCCCTCCGATCCTGACTTTGCCCTGCAGCATGGAATAGCTGTGTGACAGTGTGATGTGGCTTTGTGGCTTTAGAGTAAGGTGAGATATGGCTCAGCATAGTATAGCTCCACATACAGATATTTACACTATGCTGAGGGAATATTGAATTGAGGCCACTGGGTGAATTATAGAAACACAAAAAAATAATTATACTGAACACCTGTACAATGTTCTTGGACAGGTCTCTCAAGATTTCAATGAATCCCTATATTCTTTTCCACAACCTAGAGAAGCATATATACAGGTGTAGCATGAGGTCATTTGAGGAAAAGTGGGGCCATACGCACCTGCCATGGCCCATTTACCACTCCCTCAATGCATTCTACAAATTACTTGTGGTTTAGACCTGTACCACATGTATTGTATTCATGACTGTATTAATTCTTAGAGTACTGCCATTTAATATAACTTGTATATGTTTACCCAGAAGAGGATCAAGAAACTTTTATTTTCCTATCAGCACTGTACCTGAGCAAACATGGACGAACACTGCAGGGAAAATCCCTTCCTTCCCATTTAGTCTTCCTCTGTACCACTCTGAGTCCAAGTGCTCCAATATCAAAATATGGTCTCCTTTTTTAAAAGATAAATCTTCCTGAGTTTCTGCTGTAAAATCATGGAGCGCATCACACCACTCTCCAGCATGTCCATCCGACTATGAAAACAAAAATGAGTCTGAGGTCAGTGTACTATGTGAGAGAGAACTTTCCTAGTGCTTTTCAGAATGCAGCCCTGCCCCATTAATTCTACACACATCATTTAATAGGCTTTAAAAGGATTAGTGGTTTGAGGTTAAATGTGAGAAAAGCTTTATATCAATCCTGCCCTGTGAGGCACAACGAAAAGATAGTGGATCTTTTGGCTCAGTTTAAGTAGCCCAGCTGCAGTGAGCTTATTTCTTTGTGTACTCTTTCTAGTGAAAGGAACAAGTTAAATTACTTTTGAGTCCAGATCTTATTTCATTGACTTTTATGGAGAGAGGAAAAAAGTCTGCAATTGGAGAATTCAGTGAGTGCCAGAAGAGACCCTCTCCCAAATGAGACCATCCTCTTCCTTAGCTATATAGCAATGGGAATCTGTGCTTCTCTAGCAAAGTTTTCCTGCGTAGTGTTAGTGGGTTTTTTGGACTATGAGGCCGTGTTCTAGAAGATTTTATTCCTGGCATTTTGCCAGCAGCTGTGGCTGGCATCTTCAGAGATTTTTTCTGAAGGACAAACATCAGGAATAAACTCTTCAAAAACATGGCTTCATAGCCAGAAAAACCCACCAAAAACTGGATGCCAGCCATGAAAGCCTTCAACTTCTCTTTCGTACATCTATTTTTGTAAGCCCTTCATTGAACGGCTTCCATTTTCATAGTGAAAACTCTGGAAATCACTCATATTAATTTACTGGCATGTTTCCATAGCATATTTATTTTGCTGACTACAATACTATCAACTATAGTACTACCTCTTTGACAGGTGCAGAATTCTTATTTTTCAGTGGTGATCCTCCACCTACAGGAAAAGATAATGTTGCATTATTATTCATAGCAATAGCAATAGCAAGAACATTTCTCTTCCACTTATCAGTGAACTAAGCATTCCCTATGCAGTTTACAATGTATGAGATAACTGCCCCCAACAAGCTAGGTACTCATTTTAGCAACCTACAGAAGGATGCTAGTTGACATTGGAGCCCCTAGGATTGAACTCACAACCTTGTAGTTGTGAATGATTGCAGTACAGGCATTTAACCATTATGCCACCAGGACTCCCTTATAAAACATCTAAAATGTTCCAACTGATGCACAGATTAAATGATAAAACAGTTAATCACTGCCTGCAATGAAGAAGAAAGCAAAACAAAATTTCTCATTTCACCTAAAGACACGTGGGCTTTTTCTACAAAAGTTTTTTCCATAAACTACTAGCTAAGCAAACATGTTGATGCCAGATACAAATGACATTAATATATAACATGACATAGCACTGTGGCTTTTGAAACTGAACATACATTATTTGTTTTAAGTAGATTTTCCACAATACAATTTTGTTTGTATAAATCAGGCATTAATAATGTTAGACTTAGAATTACCTCCCTTTTACCTGGTTCAGGTAGATCTTCTATGATTTCCACAAAGTTCAAGGGAAAAATTCCTGAGGTGCCTCTCAGTTCTCCTTCAGCCCATTCTTCATTGACATATTCTTTCAAAATTATGATTTCACCTTCTGAAAAGCTTAATTCATCTTTCTGGTCTCCAATGTATTCAAATCGAGCTATACACCTAGGCCCTCTGAAATAACATAGCTCAGTCAATCCAAGGGACATCATGGTTAATATTTAAACAATGTTTTCCAATTTCTGAATCAAAACCATTACCATAATAGCGAAGCCACATAGTGAGAACTAAAAAACAGCCTTAATGCATTAGAGCAATAATACAGTATGACTGCTAACCCAAAGCAATGAACATCTTTTTCCATTAACACTAAATCCATCATAGGGCACACTTGCCATGAAAGGTAGTGTTTTAGATGTGACAAGCACAAAAGTCAGTAATACACAAAAGTCAGCTAAATCCTGCTGTTGAACTGTTTTGAGGTAATTAATTAATTATTTCATTTCTATGCCACCTTTCTCCAAAAAAGGGACCTAAGGTGGCTCACAGATAAAGTAGTTTTAAAAGGAATCAGTGACCAGTGCCATGCTTAGAGACAGCCTGCTTTCCTTGCTGAGGTGAGCAAGGACTCATTGAATACTCTCCACCTCTGCAATGAGGGTTGGCTCTGATCCTTTTGATTGGGTAGGGTTGGGCTGCCACTGTTTGGTCCTCATCGGAGGAAATATATGACAGTCAGACCTCCTCCCTCTAATCTATCTCGGCTTTGATCCCGAAAAGCAAGCAAGCAAAGAAAACAAAAGGCCACATAGCGATCTGGTGCTGGAACAGCGGAAGCCCCTTCCTGAGCAAAGCAAGGCAGGATGCAAACTGAAAAGGGGAGAATCTAGCTCTCCTTTGGGAGGATGGTTAATTTAACTGACAGTATGGAAGTTCTGGCTGAGAAGGAAGAGAAGGACCAAGACCATTGGAAGGATTCCTTCCCTGCATTGCAGGAAAATATGAATTTTCTCTGCCTCAGAATAAAACCTGAGTTAGGAAAGAATCATGGAATCATGTTTGTCTCATTTTTACGCAAATATTTTAAGCTTCTGAAGTTCATGTTTCTCAAATGAAGGAGTAAGAATTTCAGTTGTATCACTAGTTCTTATACAATTTATGTCAGTGGGACAGTATGAATCTTTCCTTTAACTTTGGACACAAAGCCAAGCTGAACAAAACAAGACATTTGTAAGATTAAAAAAAGGAAAAAGGCGACTCAAACAGTACAGTAATTTCTGTACTGCTTTAAATTGCTATTCCAACAATGTTAAGAATGAAGCAAGGTGACTTCCAAGCATTATCTTTAGCCTGGAGAAAAGAAGGTTAAGAGGTGATATGATAGCCCTGTTTAAATGTTTGAAGGGATGTCATATTGAGGAGGGAGCAAGCTTGTTTTCTGCTGTTCCAGAGGCTAGGACCCGGAACAATGGATGCAAGATACAGCAAAAGAGATTCCACCTCAACATTAGAAAGAACTTCCTGACAGTAAGGGCTGTCCGACAGTGGAACACACTTCCTTGGAGTGTAGTGGAGTCTCCCTCCTTGGAGGTCTTTAAACAGAGGCTGGATGGCCATCTGTTGGGGATGCTTTGATTCAGAGTTCCTGCATAGCAGGGGGGTTGGACTGGATGGACCTTGTGGTCTCTTCCAACTCTATGATTCTGTGATCTTTGTGGTATAGCAAAGAAAAGTTTATCTCTATTTTGACAGCAAAATCAAATAGTTAAAATCACTTTTTATTCTTCACAAAATATTTTCAGCCTTCTAAAATACTTTTCCTACCATGGCAGAAATTCTGGTAATTAATAAAAAACATTATAAACAAACATTTCCCCTTCAGCCTGCTGAATTATTATTGCAATTTTCTGAAGTCTACTGCAGAAAAATATATCATATTTCAAGGAGAGAAGGAGGAAAGGCCTGTTGTAAAGGAATCTTATATTACTTAGACATTCAACAACTATATTTAATTAATTCAGTACCTTAACTTCAATTTTAAAATGCTGTAACAGTATTTCAAATGACAAGCCTGTAAGACTGAATGTATGTGATTGCTTAGATTTAGTGGCCACCTCCCATAAAGATATTTGCAATTGCTGCCTTCCTTACATAACTCACACTTTAATGAGAATCTTGATCAAAATTACTGTTCTTTACCTCCACATATTTTATTGCCTATCTACTGCAAGCATAGACTTCACATCTAGAAGAAATTAACATCAATCCTTGAAAGAAATGTTTGAGAGATGATGCCATCTGGCAGTTCCTTTAATCATTGCCAGTCAAACTGATGTTTAGATTTGCAGCACAAAAAGACTTGTTCTTTACCATATGTTGTAATTTATTTTGAATGAATAAAAAGAAACTGAAATTTTAAAGTATTTTGCAGAAATCAAGCAGTACAAACTGATATCAAATAGTTTTTTGTGGGTTTTTCAGGCTATGTGGTCATGTTCTATATGAGTAAATAGCCCGAAACCCCCACAAAAAACTATGGATGCTGGCCATGAAAGCCTTTGATATCAAATAGTTCTTATTGGATAATAATTACCAATAAATTACTTATTTTACTTCCCATGGCCTCTATCCCTAAATATCTGTGGTGAGCACATTGCCCAAAATGTTGAATCTAATAAACCTGCTGCACAATTAGTAGTACAGCATTCTGTATTTTGTTTCCCCCCCAGTAATTAACAACCCCTTAGGATCAGGCTGAAAATCTTTTTGTGGGCATCAGCCATGTGTGTCTTTGTGGAAAGCCCCTGCAAGAGGTGTGTTATCACTCTACTTAATAATTCAAGCTATGACAACCTATACATATCTACATGTCATTACAATTTCCTGAACCAAAACAACAACAACAACAAATTTTCAGGGTGGTAAAAGGGGCTGCAATGGGCAGCTTTGATACTCAAGTGAAACTTTGCTCATGACTCCTTCAGTCCCATTAATAGATATTTACTTTTAATACTATCTTAAGATGAACATCTGTTATCAAAACATACACGATACTTGGTGATGAAAAGGGTGTTTTTCTCCTGTTGTTTTCCCTTGAGATATCAACCTAGGAAAGAAAGATAAAAGCATTTAAATAGCGCAGCTATTCACTCCATTTGGATTTAAAAGAAGGATATCCTTTTTAACAATTTGCTTGATAAAAACTGCAGTTCCAACTATGGCCTTTATGTGGCAATGCTCAATTGTTCAATTTTTTTGGTCAGTCAAAACTGAATTGACATCTTTCATTGTCAATTTTTATTTAATATTCTGGAAGACACACCATATTTTATATTTTGTTGTTGTTGATCTTAATAGCACAGTTCAATAATAACAGTCTCCTCTTCACTGCATGCATGAGCAGCAGAAATCAGCACAGAGTGTAATTACATGCTGTTGCCTTTGGCTCATGCTCCTAATTGATATTACAGTCTATTATCTGCTTGTTCATGTCACAATAGTCAGAATTATAATTCAGCTTTCTCAATTCCAGGACTTTTATCTCCTACATCTCACCATCTGCAAGCCAAAACATATAAACATATGTTGCAAATCCTACTATTTTATTCCTACAAAAGCAGAATTTTAAGAAGCTGGGTGTAATAATAAATTACCCGGAGGCTCTCTGACATTATGGTTTTCTCTGACATTATACTCATGAAATTGATTCTATAAACATAGCTATGGAAATCCCAGGTTGACTATTATAAAACCTGATTGCAAACCTAGTGCCAGATTTCTTATTAAACTGCAGAGTTGCAATTGTGGTTTGTTACATCCCCACATACAAGCCACTCCTTCTCCAGCCTTCACTAATTTCTATGTTAAAGTAACACTTGATTGCCTAATGAAAATATTTGGGGAGTTAAACTGATTACTGTAGTCTCAATAGTTGGAAATAATCAAGAACACACACACATACAAAACACACACATCCCAAAGGGTTTTCTCATTAGTGATAAAGTGATAGAAGTTATGTTTACATTTAGGGTGTGTTCATCCATTCACCGGGCTACCTATTTCCAGATAAAAGTCCACATGTTGTACTAAGACCAATATACAAACAATAACTCTGTTAGGCCATCGTCATTATCTGTAACTACTCATTTCTATTCCACAATATAATATAAATATTCCCAGGGTGGTTCACAAAATAAATAATCAGATGTGTCCCAAGCTATTGCAGATGCATGGCAATATGGCTTCAGGTTAACAACCTATCTTGCAATACCCTGTAAAGAAGTAACCCTCTCCATCCCCCCCAAAAACCCCTCGGCTCATGGCACTCTCCTTCATTACTTGAGGCGGACAGAGTGGATTCCCCTCAGATTAGTGAGCAATACTCTGGTATTTGGAGTCCAAATCCTAAATTCAAAGCTAAAGTATTTGGAATGTCAGGTGATTTAATCCCATAAAAGGTAATGCACTCCATCTCCAACTTTATGTGTCTTTGAAAACTCCCGCCCTTCATTTAGAGGCAAGGAGTATCCACTGGTCAAACAACCAGTGTGGTATAGTAGTTTGATCGCTAGAGAAGAACGCTGGGGGACCAGGGGTTGAATGGAAATCCACCAGGTGGCCTGGGGCATATCATTCTCTCACACACACTCAGGAGAAAACAATGGCAAATCCTCTCTCAACAAACCTAGCCAAGAAAATCCTGTGATAGGGTTGCCATAAGTCAGAAATTATGACAACAACAATAGTTAACGCAGGATTCCAGTCATAATCATCTCTACAACCCTCAGAGTCACCTAAGTCAGAAACAACTTGAAGGCACACAACAAACCCACTGCCATCTCTTTGACAATGTGCCATTCCACTTCAGTGAATTAAATAAGCTATCTGCATACATGGGAGCATCCACAAAAGCAAATAATTACGGTACTGGATAATATAAGCTTAAAGTGATCTGTATCTATCTACTCTGGTTTAATAACTTGATAGACTGAAGCCCAGTCACCTAGTACAGTGTATGTGATTAACTGTATGCTATTAACTGATAGTTCGAAAGCAAGTAAAAGTGCAAGTAGATAAATAGGTACCACTTTGGTGGAAAGGTAACAGCGTTCTGTGCAGTCATGCAGGCCACATGATAACAGAGTCTGTGACAATGCTGGCTCCTTCGGCTAAGTAATGGAGATGAGCACCAACCCTTGTGGTCGGACACAACTGGATAATCATGTCAAAGGGGAAACCTTTACCTTTTACCTTATTGATTTTGAATACAGAGTTTGGATTTCAACCCAGAGAGATAGGTATGGGACCCAACTTTTTGAATTTTTTTGTAATAAACAGATGTCTAATTCTTATTTCAAATTAATAAATTTCAGACAAGAAGCCAGGTTTTTCCTGACACATCTAAGCTCCTTGGAATTATCTGCATAGAGCCCCTGCTGTTCATGAAAACAGAATCTGTGTTCAGGATATTTCTATGTCTTTGTTGACATTATCTATGCAAAACAGAATATTTTGTGGTTTATTTTTCCTATGATTGGTGTCAAACACATCTAAGAAAAAGTAGGACAGGATTCTTCTCCCCCCCCCCCCCCCAATCTGGAGAACTACATTCATCTTTGCTCCTTTGCCTATTATTATTTAGATCTGCAGAGATACTAATCAATGCTGCCAGAGCATGCAACTCTGCAAGTGTGGTTATGTAGGAAATCTGGTACAGAGTAAAGTGGGAGGGCAATGGTCTAACTGTGCAGCCCACCAGTGACTTTGCAGTCAAGGGAGTAGCAGAGTTAGTCCCCATTTACACCAGCAAAAGTAACCAAGAGGATTCAGCCTGCATTTCTGCTCTTGTGATTTTTGAAAACAGCCATTTGTTGTCATTCCAAATATTTGAGGTCTATGCCTGCTTTCAAAAGTATTAACGAACAGATTTTAACTTGTTTACTGTTAAAGAAGGAAAGAAGTAAACTTTTTCTTAAATTAACTAACTTTAGAAATGTCGAGTGTGGATAGACGATAAGAAATCTCAAAATATCTCATTTCCATGGATGATGTTTTTCCAGTCTTAGAAATATGCACGGGAGGTTGATAAATTCAAATATCTGATTAATTCTAAGATTTAGTGTTCAGATCTTTCAGACTTGCTCCTCTGGTCAGTTGCCTTCCTCTCTCATTTTTTGGGATTGTTCCAGAGTAGTCTTCCCCCAACCTTGTGGCCTTCAGATGTTCTGGATGACAGCTCCAAGAAATTATAACCACTGATCATATTGATTGGTACTGATGGGAGTTGACATTCAAGAAGCCTAATGGGACCAGACAGTGGTAGGCTGTTCTATAGGCTTTTGAAGAAGAGGTTCTACACCACATGTAAATGAAGTTCCATAAATTTCTTATCATTTCTTACTGACTACCTACATGACATATAGCATGGCACCTTCAGCAACCTGACTTCATAGAACGAGAACACCTTGATGGGCAAGCAAAATACATAAGAGCAGCAGTGGAAGATATTCTTATCTGATGCACCAAGGAAAAATCCAAAAGGAAACTGCTGTGGCATGATTTATGAGCATACTTGAATTAAGTAAAGGATGTGTTCTCACTTAACTTGAAATTATCATGAAAATGAGGCCCATAAACAGTCAGGCAGAATGCCACGATTAAACAGACTTGCTGCACCTCACAAACAACTTGATATCTGCTTTGTGCACTCAAGCAAGATTTATCTACATGGCATGCTCAATAACATGCACAGGGGAGAAATTCAATTAGAACCAGGATGTGTACACAGATGGAATGGTCTATATTTTACTCAAAGTGGCCTACTTACAATAACTTTGACAAAGCTAGCAGGAAAAATCCCTGTGCGATTCATGCATTTTCCTCTGTACCACTCATCATCTATTTTTTCCAGAAGATAAACTATCTCGCCAGAGTTGAGGTCCAAATCACCAGTTTGTTCTGTGGGAGAGAAAAGGGTTACTGTACATGATGCAATGAATCTTGCTAAATATACCCTTATTTAATACAAATAATATAAGCAAAAACAAACCAAAGCTTGGAAAATACTAAAACAAAAAGAAATTTAGCACTGCCAACAGCAACTATACTGTAGTTTGGAAATGGATCTCCAGTGGGCAAGCTACTGCATTACATTAACTAAACATGTGTCGAAAATACATAAACTCCAGTTTTTAAGTTGTGTGAAATTTATGAATGTGTTTTAGTAATATAGGCTGAGATTATGAGATGGAGATATAGTATAAAATTTCCACATGTGTAATTATATTACATCCTCCTCTTAGCTATAGGAATCCTCCTCCATATCTATTTAGTGACCAGTGGAGAGCACAGGGAATCAGAAACACATTTGATTATGGTCCTATAGCCAGATATAGAACAATGACATCATCCACCAAGACCTCTAGAAGTCTATCTGTTCTGCATCTGGCTACAGAGACACAGCCAATGCACAAGTTGGATTTATGCCATTGCAATTCACCAAGAGGATGCCATCCATAATATTGCTATGATTTAAGGCAGTTGGATTAGCCATTTTCAGCCATTTCGAGTCTTTGTTCATCTTAGCAGATATAATTGGATAGTATCCATCCAACATTATCCAAGCATCACTTCAGACAGGCAAATGCTTGGGGAACAAGAAGATAGCAGCAAAACATTCATGCAAGAGGCTGAAGAAGAGATGGTATAAACTGTGAGGATCTGCTTAGGCAGTAAGACTCCAGGTGTATCTGGTCAGACTGATGATGGAGCAGCTGATAGCAAAATCATCAAGACTTCACATTTTTAAAACCTTTATATCCTTCTAGGGTGTTCCTGACTAGAGGTGGAACCTCAGGATCAGGTCTAGGTCATTCTGAGTGAATTAACTAAATTGTAAGTAGAAAACAGGGCAACTACCAACTGGGTGTTAACAGGAAAACAAAGCAGGGTAACAAAATCACTGCCTCTTCAAAAAAGCAAGTGATCAGTAAGGCATATTGACAACATCTTCTACATAATAAAACATCACAAATCATTTATGTAAAATACGTTTTAAGCATCATAATTTAAAACTTTGTACAGAACTTTGTGTCTGTTTATGTTCTGAGTGTGTGCTATGGAGTTTTAAGTAATCAACGATGGCAATGGAAAATTTAAGGATCGGAAACTAAAGTATATTTTTATATTGTGGACATGTTTCATAAAACAGCATACATACACCACCTATATCAGGTACAGCAGTGGTTATAAAGTAGTTTCCTGCCGACAACCTGTTTGTTGCATTAAGTATGGGAAACAGGTGTGATTCCCCACCCCTCTCACTTTAGAATGAGGAACTGAGGGGTATTTTTCAGCAAATCTGTATCTGTTTGGAGTTTCCCCTTGTCATTATCTAGTTGCCTCAGATCCCAACTGGTGAACAACAATGAAGTCCAAACAGACAGATTTAACATCAACACTCGATTCATGTATTGTAATCTCAGAATATACCAGTTTATCCAAAAAGAATAGTGCAAATGTAAAGGGTTTTTTAAATTCTTTTTGAATTACCAAGTATGGTATGGGAGAATGAACTGGCTTTCTGTTAATCTTTTAGGCTATTTTATTGTTGTTGTGTGCCTTCAAGCAGTTTCTGATTTATGGCGATCCTAAAGCAAACCTAGCATTGGCAAATTGGCAAATTTCTGCTGAGGGGGTTTGCCATTCCCATCTTCTGAGACTGAGAGTGACTTGCCCAAGGTCACCCAGCTATGCCAGGATTTGAACCCTGGTCTCCAAAATCATAGTCCAATGCTCAAACCACTACACCACACTGAATCTCATTTTTTATCTCACACACACACACTCTTATGGCTATACAAATAAACACTCCTCTCAGGGAGGAACACAGACTTTCAGTGTCTAGTCACATTACATTTATTACAGTCATTGTAAGAAACACATCATAGATCTTACACTGGGGTGTCCTAACCCATATACTATCTGTGAAGGTCACACACAGGCATCCAAAGAAGATAATATCCTTGGCCATTTTATATAAAGTATTTGAGATCAGATGTTCTTGCTTACCAGCACAGTCTGGGTCATGTCAGCTATGAATGGTATTTTTGGCTTCAAAGCAGCTGTTATACACAGACATATCTGTATGTGAGGCTCAGTCAGCCTGATTTTTGTTTCTCTTGAACTAGATTTGTATCATTCTCAGCCTCCAACTGTCTCATCAGAGACAGATCCTACTGTTCCTACTTATCTTTATTCTGTGACATAATACTTATATATCATACTCAGTGGCCAGCCTGTAACACATGACAGGGGATTTATTTTGTAGGATTGTATTAGTAAAAAAAAAGGGGGGGGGACTCTTTGTGCACCTTTTCAAAACCCTCCAAGACATTTGGGCCCAGTTTAAGCTAATTTAAGCAGCTTGCAGCTTCTATCAGTTTTTGACTATTAGTGGGAAATGATGCACTGCCCTATTCCCTAAGGCACCTGAGGTTGCCATATCACTTACAATCTCCCTGCTCTTCTTTTCAGGACATTGCTTTTGCTTCTGTTTGTTGTCATTTACGTAAGTCATTTACGACTTAAGACCTATCACAGGGTTTTCTTGGCAAATTTCTTCAGAGGGAGTTTGCCATTGCCATCACCATCCACTGAAGTTGAGAGAATGTGACTTGCCCAATGTCACCCAGTGGGTTTACACACCAAGCTGGGACTCAAACCCTGGTCTCAGAGCCACAGTCCAATGCTCAGACCACCACAGGCAAAATTTATCTGAGCAGATCTGATATGCCTGGCAAGTTTGAATATTGCTATTTTGAACAGGACTGGTTAGCATTTATTTTATTCAGTGCAAAGCACTAAAGACTGCATTTGAAATTTACCTCACATGTGTCACAGGACTCTTAAAAAGAAGGATGCCAAACTCACTTTTTTACTTCTTTCTCAAAATTCAAGTCACCATGATTATTTAAATGGACACAGAAATTTTTGGTGATCGAGCAGACAGAGCTTACTTGAATTTCTAAAAGCTTTTTAACTGAATCCCTCCCCAAAGCCTTTTAAGCAAATTTAGCAGTTATGACCAGTAATCAGAATAGAAGAATGTAAGCAATGGGGCCCTCTAAGAATCAGTATTAGGACTGGTGCTTGTTCAAAAACATATATACCACATTAGAGAAGTCCTGTTTCAAAATAAAAATGGAAATTGGCCATTATTCAGAATGGGCAGAGGGGACTATACTTTGGAAAGGATCAAAGGAAAGCTCCTGCCTTTTTCTGTCCTACCATATACTAATATACATTTACCATCATACTCCTCTGCAACCAATCTTTCAGAAGCCTTGCACATACAAATTGACTTTTTAAACTGTTGCACTGCAGCCTTGTAGTAACATTGTTAGCGTGGCCTGACTAGTTTATAAATCAATTATGACAGTGATCAGAAAACTATGAAGAGAATATGTCTCAATTATATTACTGTTCTTGGACAAGCTGTATTTTAGAACCACACCAGCTCTGGCATGCAGTACAATCTGAGATCAAAACTCCCATGGATTGCTGAAAGAATCAGATTAATCAAGAATTCAGAAAGTAAACTAACATCTGTAAAGCATGCTTAGAAAAGAAAGCAGAATTTAAATAACTTTAAACATATAGTTGTCATATATCTGTACTCACCTGCTATAAAATTATGCAGCACTACTGCATGAGGAGCACTTGGATCAGAAACATTCCACATATTGTCTGAACCCTTGAAAAATAGCAGATTTAGAAATTATGATGCTTGAACCTATAATTTGTTGGGAAACCTAATTTTGGTTTGGAACACCCATCACTGATCGAAATACATCCTTCACTGAATTACGTTGCTAAATGACACATTAAAAGAAGCTATTGGACATAAAATGCAGGGTCTGATTCTTTTTCTCAGCTAATCTGGGTTTTAATGCTGCCTGATCTCACTGAAAATCAATGGTCTTAAACCAGCCTAGTACATGTCTCAGCAAAAAGAAAATCACCTCTTTGAAAACTGCATGAAGCTGCTTTGTTACCTTAAATGAAATGTGTGCCTACCTAAGCTTTTTTCTTATTTGAGAACTTTTAAAATCAGCTACAAGAGCACCAGTGAAACTAAGTCCTCTTGGGGAAATTGAGCAAAATATTTAAGAACACACAATCCATGCTTATCTTTTTTAAGACTGATAGATAAGGGCTTCATATCATATATGTCATCCAAAATGACAACATGTCAAACAGTCCCATACTATACCAAGAAAATTATGTTGTATTTTTTGTTATCCATGAGGGATCCCAAATGGAATCCCCACGGATATGAAAAGCCGAATACACTATATTAGGCACTGCAGAAATGTATAAAAATATGGAGTTCTTATGGAAGAACTTTCTATATCAGCACTTCTCAGTTTTACCTAACCAGCACCTAAAAATATTTCCTAATGCGTAAAGGACTTCTTTAGAAATTCAGTGGTGTTCTGCCTAACAAAGAAGCACATAGCTTTACAAAGGATGGAGGCAACCTGGATTTCAAGAGGAGCATCTCTTTTTATCTTGCTAATGGAACTTAATTTTTATTTCCTAGAGTACCCATATGGCCAGAAGAAGGAGAGGCATCCTTGCAAAAATGTCCCTCCATATCACCTGAACTGAGAACAGCTATATCTTGACAAAATGCAGGCTTATAACTAACTTTGGCATTCCCCCCTCTCCTGTATGATTTTTAACATCTTTCCCAGATGAAGAAACCAGTGGAGCTTCGAGAGCTTGCAACATGTATTTTGTGCATTTGGGTTGGTCTGATAAAGGTATCACTGTTTTGTGAATTTTAGATGTACTGCTACCCATGGATATGTTATCTGATATGTAGGGTCAGTAACTATTTTTTTTCTGGTGTGCTAGGGACTAGTACCATATCTGTGCCCATTCACTACAGTTGTTTCTTTCTTTTCTGCAATCTTGCGAAACTCCAATAGAAACTCAGGGGCCACCACTGCTCTATATTGTATATCAAGAGTAAGCAACTTGTAGAAGTCTGTGCGTCAGATGAAAATATCCCAATGTTTAAAGAAAATAAAGTGGATGGGGCTGAAGGCCAAATTCTGATTCTGTACAAGAGGGGAGGATTTGGGTAAAACACCATGTAAGGGGGTGTCTTCTACCTTTAGATAAAATAGCTGTTTTCTCCCACCTTTTCTTCAGTAGGGATAAGCTTCAGGAACTTTGGAAGGGCCCTGGGTCATATCTGTATCTTGCACCTATATACTCTTTCTGTATCTTAAAAATGTATTTATTCTCTATTTTTAATATGTACTGTTTGATAAATATATGAAATTCATACCTTCTGTTTACTTTTTAAACTGTCATCCAGTGGAGTTATTATCTGCATTTGGGACAACTGAACCTTGCCTTTTTCTTTTCCCTTTTGACACTCAACACAACTGTTGTCAACCTTGTCCACCAGCACAAGCACATCTCCCTGCTTTGAAGTTGCAAAAAAATAAAAAAAATAAAAAATAAGTTTCACAATTTAAAATCATGCATGAGCATGTTCTCAGATATTCACAACTACAGACAACAGGTTTACCTTGCAAGAGAGATGTCCAGTATTTTGGAGAGGAATATCTTCCTTGGCAATTCCATGGGGCACAGGAAGCTTAAAACAAATTAATCTATTAAGTATAGCAGTCAAAATGATTTTTTTTGTCAAACTGCTAGTCATCTTAATGTTTTGTTATAGATTGTGAAGAAACAAAACAAGAACAAGGAAAAAGATCAGCTTCTTCATTTGCATTCAGATTTCTGCATGAATTTAGAAGTCTACTTTGAGAATACAAATGTATAATGAATTAGGGTTTGGGTATGTAATCAGTCCCCAAGTGTCAGGACCAGTGAACTCAGCTCCCAATAACCAGGAAAACATCTCGTTGTGATAGAATATAAAATACTTTTATTCCATGTATTGAGACAGTAGTCACCCTTTCAGGGTTTTTGTTGGAACTGAAGATTTCCCCCCTCAGGCCTTAACATAAGAATTTCCATTATCCAGCCCCCTCCCTGGCCACAATCTCTGGCATTTGATCCAGATCAAAGCAATATTTCATGTTCCCTCTTCCCCTTCTTGTATTATCATTCAATCACACTTAAGGAAGGAGAGCATCCCTTGTTTACAGCCCAGATCTGCTGCAAGAAGAGACATAAAACCACAATCCTTCTCACCACTGGCCATCTGCCCACTCCCATCATTTCCCACGCTTGGATTCAAATATGATTAGTATCATGCTTTCAATAAATCAGCATGTTATCATAACACTATATCATCATGCCATCATATCATCATGACAGAGCCATGCTTATGGGTCTGACACCAAGATTAGTTAACTTCAGAGCTTCATTTGCAAAATGAGATCTCCGTGGCTTAAGCTTGCCTGGAAGCCAAGCCCTTTCACAAGAAATCAATTCTTTTCACTTTTATATATTTCTGGATGGGGAAAGAATGATAATGTAAAGGAATCTAATCCAACTTGAAAAGTTCCAGGAATTAATTTATGGAATGGAGAAAGCCTCTGTAGCTATATCATTGTTAAACCTGGCTCAAATTAAGTTCTGCTATCAGTATGGACCTATCCTTGTGCAACTGCTATTAGTCTGCAAATGCTAGCAGCATCAACGAGGACAACTTGGCCACCATAACACCAAACGGGCAAAAGCCCAATAGCCTCGAACAGGAGTAAAAATATTTGAATAGCTTTCTGGTTAGATATTATCACTGCTGTCTGGAGCAATGTCTGGAGCTTATCTAAAACCTTTCCTTGTCTTTTATCTCGAACATAACTGATCTTAAACTTTTAACATATTTAAAACAAATGTGACTGATAAGTTTCTTTTAAAATCAGAACTGGAATAAACAAAAATATGCTGCTGTCCAACTCACCATGTACTTATTATATAGAGGATGACCTGGTTTAGGTCGAGGAGGTAAAGCTGGGTCAAGGTTTTTAATGACATCACTCTTTGTTTGCTTGACTTCTAATCCAAACAGACTGGATTTCTTGTGGAGAGCCATGTCTGATGCTGAACGAGAAAATCTGCCAGTTTGTGATGAGGACTTGGTGGACTTTGGTGGTGGTGGTCTTCCTGGAGCACCCTTAGGTGGAGGAGGTCGAGCTGGCACCATTTTTCCCTCACTAGGCCTAAAGATATATAAGAAGTATAATGACACAAAACAGGTCATTTAGTTGTTTACAAAAATATTATAAGAAAAAACAAAAGCCACCGGGGAGGGGCAGAATCAATTGCAGCCTATTTTCCCAAATAGAGAAGTCCACTTCTACTGACAAATTTTAATTACAATCAGTTACCATAGTAAAGCAGGCCATCATTAAAGATTTTTGTCTAATCTTGTCAAAGGCATTGGATGTACCAAGTCCAAGCTGTTTTGACTAACGTCTTGTTGAATCAGCTAGTTAGAATGTAAAGGGATTGTAAGATGAGTTCAACAGAATGTTTTCACAATATGTGTCTAGAACTGTCTTTGATCACCCCACCAGCATATTATACAGCTTCATTCTTTTTGAAAGTAACATTTTCCCTACTTAAGCATTCTTTTATTTACAAATATTCATAATAAAAAGACAAAGCTGAAAATGGTAGCTGAGTTATAGAGAGAAAACCATGGATAGTGTTCAAACTTGCCTTTTGGTAGAATGAGAAAACTCATCTCAACCAATTTATGTGTTGGTTATTATTATAATGGAGGTGACATCAGGATTGGACATGCTTGTCCTCTGCAACTCAGAGTGTATTATGCTTGAAAAGCAACCTTTAAAAAAACAACCCAGTGCTTTCTACATTACCTGGATCCTTACCTCCATACTAAGTATCAGTCTTCCCCAACTGTTTGGGAAATGATGTCAGAGGCAGTAGTCACATCTGAAAATAATCTATTTTGGGAAGGCTACTGTAACTTTGCCAACCATAAATGCAAAATATGGATGATGGCAGACATTCTGTTTCTTTCAAGATTCTTGAAGATTTGTGGTGTTTGAGCTGAGCCTTTCAGAGTCATGGAGTCTATCCACTTGTAATTCCATCTTCCTCTTTTCCAAATGCCTTCTATCTTTCAATGTATTAAGGTATTTTCTAGTGAGTCACGTCTTTGGAGACTCAGCTTTATGTAGTGATTTGAACAACTATGACTTTGATTTGAACCTCATGGAACCTCATGGAAACCCACTCGGTGACCTTAGACAATTCACATGATCTAGGCTCAGAGGGAGGCAAAGGCAAACCTCCTCTGAACAAATCTTTTCAAGAAAACCCCATGACAGTTGCCTTAGGGTCACCATAAGTCAGAAACATCTTGAAGGCACAGAACAACAACATGTTGTCTTATGATGTGTCCAAAGTATGACAGTTTTAGTTTACTCATCTTGGCTTCTAGTTCACACTTGATTTGCTCTAGGATCCATTTATTAGTCCTTTTAGCAGTCCATGGTATCCAAGAACACACTTCCAAGACCACATTTCAAATATTGTCAAGCAGAAGTATTTACCCCTTAATTTTCCCACATTTTGTTGTTTATAACCTGACACTCAAATGGATTTCATTGGCATTGTTATCACTAAATGTACACAAGATACTTAACAAGGTGCAAAGTATTTTTATTATGACACAAAAGTTAAGTAAACAAAATGACAACCAAATTGGTATTTGTATAAGTATTCATCCTCATGAGTCAATATTCATTAGAAGTACCTTTGCCAGCAATTACAGCTGTGAATCTTCTTGGATAGGTTTCCATTACCTTTGCACACTTGGGGTTCTACTATTTTTGCTGTTCTTTTTGGCAAAATTGCTCCAGTTCTGTCAAGTTGGACGGGGACCATAGGTGAACAGCAGCTTTCAACTCTTGCCACAGATTCTCAATCAGCTTGGGGTCTGGATTTTGGGCAGACATACTAAGATATTCAATTTCTTGTTTTTAAACTATTCCAGTATTAGGTAGGCTGATGCCAAGCTCATTATTCCGCTGGAAGTGATCTTCTGCATCAGTTCCAGGTTCCTTGAAGACTGAAACAGATTTTCCTCTACAATGTCCTGTATTTGGCTTCATTCATCTTGTTCTAAATCCTGACCAGACTCTCAGTTCCTGTGGGGAGTGCTTCACTGGCACTCTCTGGATAATAAGCAGGTTGGCTTTGCACTACAAGTAGTGTTTTGTGCCAAAGTCAAAAAGTTCAGTTTTGGTTTCATCAAGTCAAGTTTGCTGTGTCTCCTACATTGCCTTTTTGCAAACTTTAAATGGGCTTTGATATGAGTCTGTCCGACGAATGGCTTTCTTCTTGTCACTCTTCCATGAAGCTCATCCCATCTCTTCTGATAGTCTAGTTCCTTCTGAGTTACTATTTGCATCTTAGCTGATTCTCTGACTAATGCCCTCCTCATCTGGTCACTGCATTTTGGGAGGCCTTGTCTAGATAGAGTTAAAATTTGAACCACATCCTTTCTATTTTGTGATAATGAATTTACCAGTGTTCCAGGGAATATTTCTTTATAACTCAATTAGCACTTTTGTACAACTTGATCTTGGACTTGTTTGGATGGATGCTTGATCTTCATAATGCTATCTGACAAGATATGCTCTCCAACAACTCTGGGGACTTTGAGATAGATGTGCATTTAATCTGTGATTATGTGGCACTGGAACTGCTCACAGGTAGACTCTATTCAATTATTTATGTAACTTCTGGAGGCAGAGCTTATTTAAGCATAACAGCAAGATGAGGAATACTTGTGTATTCAACAAGTGCCCATTTGTTTTTGTTTAATGTTTATGTACCAATAACACAATTTTCACCTTCACACTATTGAGTATCTTGTGTACAAGTGCTAACAATTCTAATTAAATGCATTTCAGTTACAGAGTAACACAAGTCAAAGGGGCATGAATACTTCTGCAAGGTACTTAAACAGCACTAATGATGCATCATCTCCTTTGAGATTAACTGAAGCTTGCTGAAACAATGCTCTAGAGCAGTGGTCCCCAAACTGTGCCCTTTAAGGGATTTTGGACTCCAGCTCCCAGAATCCCACACTATTGGCCAACATGGCTGAGGCTTCTGGGAGCTGAAGTCCACAATCTCTTCAAGAGAAAAGTTAGGGGACCCCTGCTCTAGAGATTAGTGCTATTGTAACTAGATTTCTGAAATGAAAAAAAAGTTCTGTTTTCTTGCGAAGTTAGACGGGACTTTTCCAGTACCATGATAAGTTTAAGATTTCTAATACAGTACAGCAGTGTGAGAAAAGTAGTGTAAGAATATAATTTCCAATTTACTGTACACTTACATGTTGGCAGGCTCAACAATCTCTTTTCTATAGAGTAAAGCATTACAAAACTTGCCTAAGGCTCAATATCTATATTACACAAACATTTTAATAGCTCTTTGGTAATGGAATCATACAAACACTATCCTGGAGATAAAGCCCTTTGACTGAAACAGATTCGCACACAGCTGTGGCAAGGGTGGCAGGCTGCAGCACAATCCTTCTCAAACAGAGCAGTTCTGCTGGTTAGATTAAAACTCAGGGTTGCTTCCCATATGAAATAAGACTGCCTGTACGGTTTTGTTTTCAGGAGTCTACCAGATCACTAGCATAACTAAATGGTCATGAAATGTACATTAAATGTGCAGTAATGCCTAGCTGTTAAAAGAGACAGTATGAACTATTCCAGCCCAGAGTATAATTAGTCCTGCTATCTTCCCAAGCCAAAAGTTGGATAGACAAAATAGTCAATATTTTCTTACATATGTCCCTTCACAGTAATTATTTGGTGGAGAGATGGGAGAAGGCCTTTTCCATGGCAGCTCCTAAACTGTGGAACTCCTTTCTGGGGACATATAGGCACCTCATGCGGACATCCTTCAGAGAGCCTTTCAACAATTGAGTGGATGCTATGAAAGATGTTTTAGATAGTGCTATACTTTTTTAATGATGTGTTTTTGTATTGTTATTTTAACATTATATCTTTTGTTTATTTTCATCTATTTTTTTTCATCTATATCTATTTTTTAAAAGGGATGTGGTGGCTTAGGTGGTTAAGACACTGACTCTGTTGATTGCAAGATTGGCAGGTTGGCAGTTTGAGGCCCGGGTGCCGCATGATGGGATAAGCTCCCATCACTAGTCCCAGCTTCTACCAACCTAGCAATTCAAAAACATGAAAATGCTAGTAAATAGATACCACTCTGGTGGGAAGGTAAAAAGCGTTCTGTGCAATCATACTGGCCACATGATCACAGCGTAGTCTGACAATGCTGGCTCTTCATCTTAGTAACAGAGATGAGCACCACCTCCTATGGTCTGACACGACTTGACAACCTTGTCAACAGGAAATACCTTTACATTACCTTTATATCTATTTTTAATCTTTAAAAAAATCTGCCCCCATTTTTAAAACTAGGGTCTGCCCTGAGCCTCAGTTTTTTGGAGAAAGGCAGTATATAATTCCAACAGTCAATCAAACAAACAGACATAAGGTATCTCCAGACAAAACAGAAAGGAACAGGCCAATGAAAAGGAAGGGCTAAAATTACAAAAAGTAAATGCTTTATCACTGAAATTAATAGACTATGATATGTGATGTGAACAACATCAACTCTACAAAAAACTTGTCTTAACAAATTGGTGGTAACACAATTAGTTTATTCTTACAACTTCTATTCCATACTGTTATTGACATGAATATTTTACTCACCTTGGAGGCATGAAAGGTTGATTCTTGTACAACTGTGATGAATTGGAATACTCAGACTCCTATTATGGGATAAAAAGCTGTTTACTATTTATTAGAGACATTTTAGATTTTCAGCAAGATTAATTTAATAAAAAAAACACAATATAAAACGCTGCTTGCTTCCTTTCCTCACAAGAGGGATACTCTCCTCAATTATATATTTAGTTTATTTACACCCTATCTTTTCTCCCAGGGTTGGGACAAAAGGGGGCTCACAATCCAGTGCGCCTTCGCCAGCTGCGGACTTCCTATCCGTGGATTTGAGTTGCCATGTATGGCAAACCTCGGATTTTTAAATGGACATGTGTGCAAGTGGCCATTCATGCACATCATTGAAATCAATGGATTTGAGCATCCATGTTTTTTGCTATCCACAGGGGGTGGAGGGGGGCGATCCTGGAATAAATCTCCTGTGGATTAGAACGGCCGACTTTATTTTAAAACATCTCAGTAAAACATTATACAAGACATTATATTTAATTACATATTAAATTAAAGCATCCATTAAAGTACTTTTAAAAGGCCTGTTAATAAACAACAATAAAACATTTAAAATCCAGCACCTCCATTCAGACCAAATTAGTTGCTGGAGACCTGCCTGAATAAAAAGATCTGCCTGTCTATCATAGAAGAGGAATTCCACAGTCCACTTCTGAAAAGGGCATTCCACAGTCCAGTGAGACTGGCAAAAAAAAAATGGTTAAAAGAAAAAGTCATACTATGCCTCTTCTATTACATATTCAACATGCCACTCAGCAGAGTTATTCCAAGTGGTGAGATAAGGCTCAGAGAAACCAGCAGTGGAGACTCTGGTTACCAGTTGTGATAAGTTTGTCAGGTACTTTGAGGAGAAAGTAGCTCATATTTGCTAGGAACTTGCCAGAGGGCTTCTAAATCATCATACTGAAAAAGGTTACTATTACAGCTGTAAAGATATAACCAGAAGAAAAGAACAGCTGTGCAGTATATTCCCATACATATTCCCTTCTTTTATCCCCAATGCATTTCAAAATTGAAAAAAAAACCCTTTATTTTCTAGTAGTAGGAAATATTCAAATGTTGACTTGAAAAAGTCTTTTTCACTTGAAACAAGCTTGGCATAAAAGGGGGCATGTTTGGGAGTACACTTGTGAAGTTGTGCTTTTGGTTGGGTTCTCCAACCTGTCAAGGCAGCTGGGGAAGTCATCCTGTGGTCTACAGGAAGAATCAGAGAAAACCACAACAATACCAACTTCCTCTGCTTCCAGCAGAATTCCTATGATTGCATGTCTTGAAACTTCCATAGCTATGACAGTTCTGCCTACACTACATTTAGAAAGTGTTGATGTTCCATTTATATGTATGTGCATGTGAAGGTGTGTGTGTTAAATCAAAGTTCAGACCCTTAGGATTCCCGAAGAATGTAAGTTATGCTTTTGTAGCATAAATAGAAAGATTTAGATTTCTAACCCCCATGAATGTGCACAGGGTGCAACTACAGTCACCCCTTCATTTCTGTGGCTCTGGAGACTGCATCTCTCACCCGTTCAGACGGCAAATGAAATGAGCAAAAGCTTTTAAGCAACTGTGCTTTGTACAGTGGCACCTCCGTTTTTATGGGGATCCGTTCTGGACCTCCTCACCAAAACAAAAAATCTTCAATATTCAAGCCCCATTGGCCTGTTTAAATATTTGAAGGGATGTCATATTAAGGGAGCAGGCTTGTTTTCTGCTGCTCCAGAGAACAGGACCCAGAACAATGGATGCAAGCTACAGGATAAGAGTTTCCACCTCAACATTAGAAGGAACTTCCTGACAGTAAGGGATGTTCAACAGGGGAACACACTCCCTCAGAGTATAGTGGAGTCTCCTTCTTTGGAAGTCTTTAAGCAGAGGCTGGATGGCCATCTGTCAGGGATGCTTTGATTGAGAGTTCCTGCATGGCAGGGGGGTTGGACTGGATGGCCCTTGTAGTCTCTTCCAACTTTACAATTCTATAATTCTAATCCAAATTCTTTCCTACTAAAGAAATGGCTACTAAGCCCCATGTCTGTGGCATACAGGAGAGAAGGAAGGAGGAGAAAACAGACTGAGGAACATTCTTCCTAGACAAAGATGACAATTACATGATTGTTATCCAATGTTATTTTAATTTGTTGCCTGCTATATTTTATTGTTTGAATATTAAAATTCATTAATAAGTATTATGTTTAATTATTTTTGTAGAATGTATGCCATAGGCAGGTTTATTTTATCTATTTTAATTGATTGTATGTACGGCACTGTGTAAATGTACAGGACTTTATAAATAAAGCTAAATTATTATTATTATTATTATTATTATTATTATTTCTGCATATAAATCATGTTACAGATTAAAATTAGGATAAAATGACTGCATCTGTTGAACTATTGGAAGAAATTACAGATGTCTGAACTGTGCTTTTCCAGCACAACTTTATATATCTAAGTTCCCCCTATCCAATAGCTGACATCCTGTGTTTTTGCCCCCGAATCAGAACTCAGGGCTCACTTCAGATTTGTAGGGCTTTGGTAAGACAGCCCAAGATATTGAGGCATGGTGGAAGAAGTGGTACAAACAGCACCTGCAGAACTTTGTTAATCTCTCCCTGGTGCTTGTGATCTAACATCACTCTTCAGTAAGAATACATTGAGGGCAATGGAAACAGGATTCAAATGATGGCTTTGTTGTTCCATTACTCTTACTGCTCAGAGCTGTTTTCAGTGGCAAGAAAAAGGTTCAACTAAGAGCCCACCCAACCTAGTACAGAGATGTCAGTGGTAGTGATCCTTGCTCATAGTCCCCATGCAGGCTTTGCTGAAGAGGGATACACTTTTTACATTCTCAATTTGATCCAAAAAGTGTGAAAAATTACAATGAACCATCTCCTTTGAGATCTGCCCCTGTATACTAGGGCTGACAAGTGTAAACCAGGAATGCTCAGGCATGTGGAACAACTCCAATAAGGTGCTTGAGGCTGTTTAGCATATTGACAAAGTAAGCAAAACGTGACAGAGGTGTATAAAATCATGCACAGACAAAAGAAAATGGTCAGGGAGAAGCTTTTTTCTCTCTCTTTCATACAAAAATCAAGGGTCATTCACTGAAGCATAATGATTTAAAACAGAGAAAAGGATGTACAGTATTTCTTTACTCGACATAAAATTACTGTGAAAAGCACTGCTACAAGATGTAATAATGGCTGTCAGATGTTAATAAGGGAGCAGAACATAAACATTCACCAATGGCTACCAGTCCAGTTGGCTTTATTTGACTCCCCATATCAAAGGCAGTGTGCCACTATATGTCAGTGCCTGGTGACTGTTATGTGGGTGTGGTTGCACTAGTGTATTGGTGTGGGCTTTCTTTAAGCAGGTGGTTAGCCACTGAGTGAACAGAATGCTGAACTAGATAAGTGTTTATTTGATCCAGCATGACTCATCTTATGTTCTCAATGTAAAGGTATGGCAGAATTATTTACACTAGTTAAAGTGTTAGGAGAATACACAACATGGAAATTGCTGATCCAGCATAACTGTAATCATTGTTCAAGATAAATTAAACTAAAAAGGCATCACAGAGTCAAGGGCACTTTGTGGGCCGTCTAATATAACCCCTGGCTTGAAGCTGAAAATTTATAGCTATAGCATTCACAGCAGATGGCTACCAAAAGACCGCGAAGAACTTCATTAAACAAAAATAGTTTAAAGATATGGCTTCATTATTATTTGTATGTTATCTTAGGTGTAAAGGACATCTTCCAACAAAAGAGAATGAATTTAAACATACCACTTTTTTGGTAGTTATGATATTGTTTGGTTTTCCAGCTGAAATGCCAGATGTGTTCCCAATTGGTTTCTCTGTAGGAAGTGGAGGAGGACTTTCTGCAACTTCATTTAAAGCTGGAAAAAAATTGACATTTGCAACAACTATAGAACAAAAACATTAAAAGAAAAAATGGAATTTATCAATTAAATAGAGTAAGAATGCCTGTTGGTAATCATAAATCTTTCACCCTGGCCAGCATGTTTGTCTATTTCTAGGAATATATGAGTGTCAGAAAAAAAAACAAGAACAAAGCACATGTGTGTCATTGGAATAAATTTGGTGATAGAAAAGAAACCTTTGCAGTTTAGTCTTTTATCCAATTGCTATGAGTATGGTCTTAGATACTAGCAGTCTCTAAGACATAGCTAGACGACAATTTAACTTCTTACATTGATATTATTGGTTTATAGTATTAAATTTATGTTGTTATTTCAATTAGAGGATTTCTTATTAGAATACATGAACCTTATAAAAGACAGCAGAGAAGCTGTGGAATTTTTAGGGTGATATATTGTTCACAGTCTCTATAATATAAAGTATACCCAATCACTTAATGATGCTTTACAAAGAGTCTTGGAGAATTAGGTCTTCTATAATCACAAGGTTGTCCCAAGTATGTGGTAAGAAGAAATAGTCATGCACTGCTTGTCCTCTGAGTTTGAAGGCTCTGATGGAGAGGCTTGGAGCCCAGAAGATATGCCAGGGCTGCAGCAATGTGAGCAGGCCCAGGAGGTGAACCTGCAGCAAGCAAAGGGGCTAAGTTCCCAATAGCCACAGGAACAAGGGTCCATTACAATCACACATTAGCACCCAAGAACCAGACTTACCAGTGCCTACCCTAACATAGAGATGCCAGGAAAAGGGAAGTTGCCAGTGTTCTCAGTGTTTAAGTAAGAAGTTAAGTAAAATCTGCAAGACTCAAATGGGCTATAAATATCCCAGCACCTTCCTCAGTTCAGCATGGTTGAAACCGTCTATCCTGGAAGAAAGCCATGCTGGTATCTCCTTCCTGGGTTGAATATCTGTTGCTTTGAACTCTGTTTGGACTCAGACTATTTGTTTGGATTAACCTTTGGATGGCTTTACTGGATGGACTGCTGACTTGTGAAGGACCTGGACTAGTTTAAACAACCACTGCTTTTGCTACAAACCCTTTGGTGACTTACACTCTCACTTTCTCTCTGTTCCTGTTTGAGAGACTGCTGTTTCCAGCTGTGAGTTTGTCTGTCTCCCAAGGGCAAAACAGGACACTTGCTGATAATTGCTTCTTTTAGTCTGCTTTGAAAAGGATAAATGGCTGTATACATTCCCCCTCCTCCCCGACAGCAGATTCACTGTATTTGATTCATCGATGTAATACTTTCCAAAATACAGCTGAAAAATATATTGAACACTAGAATCTATACCTTTTGCTGGTTTAGATGGGATTCGGATTACAGTTGGCTTCCTGACAACAGCTGGTTGAGCTACATGTTCTTTTGCAGGCTCAGGTTTAGAAATCAAGTTGAGAAGATCTAAGAAAAATAAAAAAAATGCACAAGAGAAAGCACCAGAAACATTAATCATTAAGAGAATGGTGCCTCATATGCCAAAAAAATAATTCTATGGCCTGTTACAGACAGGCCAAAATAAAGCTGCTTCGAGTCACTTTGAAGGTATGGTATTTCAATGATGCATGTGTCCTAAGAGTCCAAAAGCCACACCAAAGCCACACTCCAGTTCTAAGGACTGGAATGCAGCTTTGATGCGGCTTTTGGACTGTTAGGACGCATGCATCATTGAAATACCATACCTCCAAAGTGACTCGAAGCAGTTTTATTTTGGCCTGTCTGTAACAGGCCTATGTGACAGAAATGTGAATCACATTAATGTAATTATACTGACATCTTGACTGCAAAGTCTTATCCAATCTCAGTGGTTATCCTTGTAGACAATTCTGAACTTTATAAATTAATGTCTATTGCCCTGATCACTTATTATTTACTTTCCCATTTGAACTAAAACCATTTTGTGTATGATGAATCTCTTGCTAAGAGATGCAGTTTAAACTTCATTGCTTTTGCTTGTGTCATTCTCATCCAAAGTGCTGGATTGGTGAGAGAAAGTACTACCAGTGGGACCTGTTGCATACTACCCTCTCTCCTAACTTAGGTTTAGTTAGGATTCCAGCCAACCATTCCATGCACAGCATTTCACACATTTTTGTTCACAGCATTCTATGGCTTACAAGCCTGCTTATTCTTCTCTGAATTGTATTTTGGGTGCTTTACCACTTTGGCCAAGATCAAAAATGGTATTCAAAGCTGCAGAATTGGGACTTTCACCTCCTTCTCCCCAGCCTGCAAGGTAACAAAATAAAATCTTGGTCCAGCAAGTATTCTCACCCCAATGTCCATGTTTTTAGTGTGCATGCAGAAACTGTAAGAGGAAGAGACATTGCAGACTTTCTCAGAAGCAGTGAATCCAGCAGAATTACATAAAGTGGAGGGATTTTTGTTTATTTTTTGTGTCTGAGTTCAGAAATCTTCTAAAACACACAATTCATCTGGCACCTCATGATTCACATTGGAAGGTATCAGAGATTTCATGTATCAATTCAAAAGCAGCCTAAAAGTTCAATTTTTTTTAAAAAAATATGATAAATAGCAAAGAGGAATGCTTTCTACAATGCTCTGTAGCTTCCCTCAACATAGCTTGCTGAATCAATCACAATTACAAAGCCAGAGCAATGTCTGCTCTTTGAACTCCATACATAAATTGTGCAGTTATTTAACTGAATACTTGGTATCATTCTTTCGTATAGCTAAATTAACCAAGGCTTAAGATGACCCATGGATCTCGTAACAGGAAAATCAGTACTTCAATAGAATAGACCAGTAGATTTGACAAAAGCATATAAAAATAGTCAAATATAATGACAATATTTCTTTCAATTTATGACCTCCCACTGTTCTAATAACTTGAATAATCCTCTTTCAATAACATGTAATGGCACTATTTTAGTTAACACAAATTTACTAACCTCAAACATTGATATGGCTACAATTCCTGCACTAACATCTCTAGAATCCAAATATTAGATAGCAAACAGTAATTTACATATTGTTCTTCTTGTATTAACACATTGCCTCATATTATTATAAGCAGGATTCTTTTATCAGCTGCTTCATTAAATACACTTAACTAATTAACCTATTTTGTCTTGACCCCTCCTTAGACTTAATGTCAATGCCATTCACCCATGCCACAATTGCTGGAAGAAAGGCTCCCCAGGTAGCTGATGCTTGGTATAGTAGTTTGGGGTGGGGGAAGTTATGATTGTAGCAATAGTATCACAATCATAAAAAAGTAGCAGTCTTGAATACAAAACAGTTTGCTGCTGTTGTTATTGTGTGCCTTCAAGTCATTTCTGAGTTATGACCACCCTAAGGCCATATTTATACTTATGGCAACCCTATCATGGGGTTTTCTTGGCAAGTTTCTTTGGGGATTTGCCATTGCCATCCTCTGATGCTGAGACAGTGTGACATGCCAAGCTGGGATTTGAACACTGGTCTCCAAAGTCATAGTCTAACATTCAAACCACAATACCACACTGGCTCTGAAAACAATTATGGATGTGTAAATCTAGGTAACTGTTCCATATTCACAATTGCTATTTTGTCAAAACTGTGACACCATTGCCATGACAATAGCTCCTCCCCAAACCTACTGTACTAGGTATTACCTTTATCAGGTGAAGGAGATTAATTCTTCTGGTGATTATGAGCAAAGGTAAGTAACATTGCCATTACATTGTGGGGGGCGGGGGGGGGCAAGAGAGGTTAGTTTCTGGGCAAGGTACACAGTGTTGGTTATTACCTTTAAAGAGGATTTGGAGTCATTTGAATGCAAAATAACACTAATATTTTTTGTGGGGTGGAGTCCACCAAGGTCTTTCAGGGAGCTAATGCAGTTCATGACCCTCGCAAAGTTGCTCAGCTCTGCCCTAGAAGGTGCCATGGGGGCAATGCAGCCCTGCAACACCTGCCACTTACTTACTTCATTACACATAAACACTCCTGTATAGGCCACATAAGAATATATATCAACCTTCATTTGATATATTTTTCACACATAGTGATGTCACTATAAAACCATGCTAATTTATTTTATATCATCTGTACACCAAGTTCTTTCCACTTTTTAAAGCTCACCTGATTCTGACCGTGTTAGTTCTTGAAGCATCCCAGCTGAGTTAACAGGTAAAACTTCATCATCAAAGCTGATCAGGTCTCCCTCTGCAGATGATGTACTCTGCACTGAGGTTGTTGAGGGACCACTTGTGGGGGTCTCCACCAGGGATCTAAAGGCACTTGTTTGAGCAGCTACGGAAAGCCTGGGAGTAGCACTTACTGGTTTCAGTGGAAGTAAAGGAAGAACAGGATTTTCAAAAGAGACAGATTTCCTGGGAACAACTGGTCTAGGAGTAGGAACAGGAGACTTTCTCTGTCCTTCATTATTTTCTGAAGCTGGTTTGGTTCCTGAATTGAGTAGACCATTACTGCTGCTTTTTACAATGACTGGTTTAGGTTTCTTTGGCAATTCAGGCTTGGTTATAATGTTGCTCCCAGTGCCCTGAAGCGGAAGGGGCCTCTCCTGGGAAATGGTCTTTAGTTTGGTTTCCGTCCATGAGTCCCATTCACCTGAAGTTCTGTTAGCCCCTGGCTTTGGTGCCACTACAGGTTTTTTTGCACTCACTACAGGTTTGGGGCCTAATGAGCGTGGAGATACTTCTGGCTTCTTTGTTAATCCTGAAGGTTCCATATTAGTTTGCATCTCAAAGGCTTTAATGCGGGATACTATACTACTTTGGCTCTTGTCTGTATCCATATTTTCCATCACCATGTGACTGTCCCAAAAGTTGTCATCTAGTAGTGAGACAAAGTGAATTGAGGGCGTATCCTTTTCAGTCTCTGACTGCCTTGTTTCTACTTGATTGCCTTGTATATTATTTTGAATATCTGTAACAATAGGTTTCAGATTGCCTTTTGATCTTGGTTTTGGAATAGGATATATCACAGCATTAGGCTTCTCCTGACAAGACTGGTCTTCTAAAACAACTAGGAGTTCTGCATTTATAGAATGATTGCTATTCAGCAGAGATGATGAAGGTCTAGGTGGCATGCGAGGAATTTGGACACCTATTAAAAAAAATTCAAGAGATGTTTCAAATCATGCTTTCCTTAAGATTGCAACATTTCATTCCTTCACCTAAGTTAAGCTTATCAATTTTTATGACTGAACGTTGCCCCCCCAATTAATCATAGAATCACAGAATTATGTATGAGAGATCATATAGTCCAACCTTTTGCTCAATGCAGGATCTGCAGTCAAGGAACAGTTTTTTTAAAAAAGATTTTTTAACAGAATCTGATAAAAAATGTAGAATGCAAGCATCAGCTTTTTAAAAATCCACATTTTCTTGCTCATATATAGGATGCATCCACATTGCAGAAATAATCTAGGTTGATAGCATTTTAACTGCCATGCCTCAATGCTATGGAATTATGGGAACTGGAGTTTTGTGAGCCATTTAGTCTTCTCTGTCAGAGAGCTCTGGGGCCACAACAAAGTACATATCCCAGGATTCCATAGCATTAAGCTATTGTAGTTAGCACAGTGTCAGCCTAGATTATTTCTGCAGTGTGGATGCAGCCATAGAAAGGAATAAGATGTCTAAGGATGCAAATGCATGGGCAGGATGAAACAGGCCAACTCCAACATATTCTGCCTGCAGATCTAGCCCATTCCCACTCCTGGCACTTATCTGGGATGGTGCATTGATGGGTGAGTGTCCAGACATCTACCCAGGGCTGTGATGTGTAGCCACTGCCGCCATTTTCCTTGCACCCCCCCCTAACAGGAAACCTGTATTTACTCACATGACCAGGTGCCCCCTTTCAATAACACAGGCTGCGACTGGGTCCTATAAGGAGTTTAAAAACAGCCTAAGGGCCAGTTGGGCACAGGTTTGGCTGGATCCACTAAAATGCCACCCAGGCTACATGTTCCTAGCTGGGGTTGCTGGCCTGCATCATCTGAACAAGTCAATGGTAGCTGGGGATGGGGAATGGGCCTTTTGGCCCATGTATACAGCCCCTAAAATAATTCTTGTTGCCACATATGCATGTTATAAAAACAAAAAATATATACTTTTCCCTTCAGAATTACTGTTTTTACCCATATTTAAATTTAATTCAGATCTTGCTATTAACATGTTTACAAGTCATACAGTTGCCTGTAACTGCTACTTTTTTGGGGGGGGGATGTGAGTGTGCAATAAAGCCACATTTCAATATGAAACTAATGTGTAGGAATGATGTTAATTTGTATTTATGTGAAGAATAACATTTTCTAGTTAATAAACTTTGGGGGCATTTAGAAACATTTTGAGCAGAATTTTGAGAGGGACTGGGGGAATGGTCAGAGCTTTGGGTGGAAAGTTTTGCTGTATGTAGGCATTTGGGAAGGATTTGTATTTGATTTCATGCAACTTTCACCCAAAAATTGTGCACAAAAATTTTCAGCTCAGGGAGCCTTGCAGGACTACTGGGGCGGGGTGACCCGAAGCCATAAAAGTGGGTTCCAGAGGCTGCATGCAGCCTGTGGGCCACACTTTCCTCACCCTTGTAGTCACAATTATTTTTCTTATTATTTCCACATTCAAGAAATTTTACAGTTAAAATGTTACTCCTTTCTTTCAGGTTTTGCACTAAAAAGAAAAGTTGCAAATTGTATGAAATTTAGACAGGACTCAAAAAACCAATACTAGTGTTCAGCCCATGAACTAGAGAACAATGTAACACAAGCTCATAACACATAATATATGCATGAAAAGACCCCCTCCCTTTTTTTAGCCAGCACAGATTGCTTTTAATAATCAAAAACAAAATACCTGGAGTGCTTTTGCATTCAGAAAGAGCATGTAGATTATTTTTCACATTTACGCTTGGCAAACTTTTGATTATCTCTTCTGGAAAGTCAGTCTGTGTTGAAGATGTAGCAGTACGTCTAGAATAAGCAGCGGTGGCAGCATTATTGTTGCTGGTTGTGTTGACTTGTACTTGATTGATTTCTTTGATTACCTGCTCATATGAAGGAGGCTGCAAAACAAAAATGTTATGCTGAATTATAGAAGACATAGTACAGTTGGCCCTCTGTTTTCATGGGGGATCCGTTACGGAACCTCCGCAAAAAACAGAGGCTTGTGCAGATTCAAGCCCCATAGGCTTGAATGGGGCACGCCCCTGTGCACACATGCCATTGAAGATAGCCGAGGTTGCCCCTCCAGGGATATTCAAGTTCGTGGATCTCAGATCCATGAGTTAGGAGAGGCAACAGTATATTGTAACTGCAACATTTCTGGAAGTACAGAATTTTCTTCCATGCCGTTTGTTCATTACAATGATTAAAGAAAGCCAGTTATCACCATATTGTACCATGTACATTAAAATCAAACCTGTTTCCTCACCTCTGCTGGAACAAGCTCACTTGTTCTCCAAATAGCCTGGGTGTGAGATGATTGAAATACTAGCCCCTGTTGAGGGACATGATTTCCACCTGGAAACCAGGAGGATGGCCCAAGTGGCTCAGCTGCAACTATTGTGATTTCAGGGCGTCTGAAAGGGGAAACAATACAAATATACACCAAGGTTATATCCTCGACTACTGAACTACTTGTAGACAGGAAAGGTAAATATTGTCTGACTTCCTGAATTTTCCTGATTTCTGTTTACTAGACAACACTTTCCATCATTTGCAAAATATCAGGAGCACATTCACGGTATGTAATTAAAGCACTTTTACTCCACTAATTGCTATATTTCTGTCCTATGAATTCCTGGGATTAGCAGTTTAGGGACGGGAATTTAATCAGAACTCTCAGTTAGAATGTTTCAGTGCCTCAACAAACTACACACTTCAGGATTCCAGAGGATTAATGCTTGATAGTTTAAGTTAGAGCTATTTCTAGGAGCTATTGTAATAACGTAGAAGTCTTACATTCAAAAATGTTTTATATTAGGACATACAGAAATAATGGTGATCTGAAATGGTTTGAAATTAAGACTTGAATGTGAGAACACGTTTTAAAAAGTTAACAGAAAGCAGAAGAGAGCAATGGTTGAAAAGAAAATCAGGAAAAAATGTGAGCTACAGTAATACACAGTTATGGCATGTGAATGCTCATTTTTTGCCTCTTGACACACTTTTTTATTTGCAGATGAAAATGGTGAATTAAAAAAGCTATTCTTCCACAATCTTTTTAATGTATGCTTGCCAACTGGCACATTTAGGAACAGGTGGAGTTCTTCTTGGTTAATTCCAAGTTATTAATATGGAACAAAAGTTTTGCAAAGCATGCATGAAAAAGCAGCCAACATGTTCTGAACTGTGGGGAGCTTTAAAGAAAGCATAAGAACGGAACTGAGGGCTCTACAGACAGCCCTGATAGAGCAGCATCCTGCTGCCCCTTTCAGCATCAGATCTGGGCTGCAGCAACCACATGCTACAGCCCAGATCCAGCAGTTTGCTGCTCTAAAAGAAACAGCAAAATGCCACTCCTTTTTAGACCACCCTTGCCACAGTGCAGTGCATCTAAACGCTGCACCAAAGAAATAGTGTGATGCCACCTGGCACATGATTGGGTGGGTGGTGTGACACCAGCATTGGGATGAAGTCGGGGCATGCGCTGTACAGTTCCCATGCCTCCACTTCATCCTGATGCTGGCATTTCTTGCCGGTCTGTAGAGACGCTAAGTCTTCCATTTTACAGTGAAGCATTCTTTCACCATTTTAGACCAGTGTATTCTCTGCTGGAGGAAAAATGGTTTTAAAAATAGATGTTATACACATCAAGCAAACCAGATCATTTTGCCTCAAAATATGTTTGGGAAACAAAACAAAACAAAAAAAAGGGGGTGGGGGATAAAATGTGAGTACATATAAAATGGGACCAAATGTGAGCCAGTATTGTGGTGCAGTAGCTAGAGAGTTGGAATGAGGTTTATGACATACAGGATCAAGTCTCCACTCAATCATGAAAAGTACTGGATAAGCTTGTGCCAGCCACTCCCTCTTAGTCCAATTTATTTCACAGGATTATTCTAAATAATAAGTGGGGAGGGAAGTCATATATACCACCCTTTGCTCACTAGATAAAAGATGGGATATAAATGAATTTGGTATAAAATTAAAAAAAATTGATAATGATAGATCTGTTAGATATTAATTCTTAAATTAGCAGAAAAATGAATAAAACAGCAATGATCCCATCATACCTTCTGTCTCTCTGTTGTTCACTGTGGCCAGATGTCCGAGAAGCTAGTTTAAAGGGGAAAAGAGGGGCAGGGAAGTTAAATTTGGACTAATACAAATCTTACATATCAATTCCCAAATTTTTGCTCAGTCATTGAAAATAAATTATAGTTGACAAAATCTGATTATCAGCAAAACTGTTCATTAAAAGCAGCGATAACTAAATTAAATGCACAGGATATTTCTAGACGCTAGTTCTTGAATTTCAGTTGTTGAAGGACATTTCTTTGTGACTGGGATTTTAAAATTCTCACAAGGTATATTTTACTGTTCAGAAGAGAACATGAAATAGAGAAATCCAAAATTGGTTGGCAACACAATATTAACACATAAGTCTATGTCTTGAACAAGCAGGTTAGTAGCAATAAAGACACAACATCTGGATGAGATCAAGTAAGCTTACAGGATAGATCATTCATCAGAAAATAGAAAGAAAATCTATGTGCATGCAAACATATGTGCCAATGGAATTTCTTCTAAATAAATAAATGGTGCACTTTTTTCAAAATCAGGCATCTCTGTTATGTAGTTTGCAGTTCTTTTTAATGCTTCTGTCAAAATATATTCTTGCAAATTAAAAAAATGTGGGGCCAAACAGTGATCGTTCCATCCACTTGCTTTGTTCTTATGAGGCCTTTCCGAATGCTTATCATGTTCTCCAAAAACAAGCAGAGCGCTGGGATGGACACTTCCAATTAGTACTGCACTGATTCCATGGGAAGTCCTAATAGACTTCAGGCACCATTACCAATATTAAACAATTATGTTTATGTTAGGTAGTTAGATTTTTAAAGCATTTTCATTAAGCAGAATGAGTCCAATATAGCCTCCACTCAGTATATTTTTATTAGCATTATTAAACTTTTATTTGAATGTAACCTTTCACATTTGTCTTACATAATTAAAACAATAAGCAATTAAACCAGGAGGAGTATTCCTGCAGCAAGGTGATCTTGTTTTGTAGTGCAGAAACAAACTACCCCAATTACACCATTGTGGATTCATAGTAGAAATCAGTAAAGCACCAGCCGGGAAAGGATAGCAGAGACATACCTCTTCCACGGGGCATATTTGATGTGCACTATTCATGAGTGCTGAAGGAAAAAAAGAAGGGGTTACAGTAGAGGAAGAGAAAGGGGAAGGAAAAAGAACAAACAGTGCGAATAGTAAAGATTCAAGGTTAGTCACACAGAAATATCACAGTATTTTCCCCCACAAGGTAAACTCCAGCAATGGTTTTATATGTCTCTTCTACAATTTAGAACAAATTCATGCCTGGTTTTTATTTAAAAATCAGCATGTTTTTATTTTAAAAAGAAGAATTAATCTGCCTCAGTTCTTCATGCTTTATAATAGGGAAGTGATGGCCCTTTATATATTTCTGCACTACAACTTCCATCATTCTAAACTATAGAGCCAATTTGAGGGACTGTGGAGTTGCAAACTATTAAGTTTTGGATGCCACAGTTGCTCATTCCTGCTTTAATGAATTCCTAGTAAAAAAAATGATCCCTCCAGATTATTCCATATTGCTTATCATATGTGGTTTCTGCTACTCTTAAGTATCACACTGTACAGGCCTGTACAACATGAAAATCCTGTTTTTAGTTTTATCTGCAACATGTTCTATCCATCTCTTCATTGTTTTAGTAGGTTTTAAGTTTCGTATTAGAGCTTCTCCTGTTGGCCTTTTCTCAGGCTGAGGCATTCCTGGATTTAAAGAAGGATTTAAACACATTTCTTTTATCCTGTCCTACAACCTTATACTCTGATGCTTGTAAAGTCAGTTTCTTTCTCTCTCTCTCTCTCTCTCTCTCTTTTTGCCCTACAGCATAGCTGGCATTGATATAGAGAGATAAAAGCTAAAGATTCAAGATGTCTCTTAAATGCTGATCTATTCCTTGGTGATTGTATAAGTACTCATACCCTACAGGGCATGCTCCCAGAAAACTGGACATGATCCAAAGAACTCTGTGCCTTTATTAAAACCACTTCTATTTGCAAACCAAGGCACTGTCTTTTCCCCCCTCTGTCCCTTCAGCTCTTAATACTACTTTGAATCACACAATAGAAAGTTATCTTTCCTTCAATCTCTCATCATGTCATTTTAAATTATAGGTTGCCCATTCTTTGGGACTGTTCAGTTATAACATTATGGGAGAATGATCAACATCTGAGGAGAGTTTGCAACACAATATGGGTCTCCAGTATACTCATTTTACTTCCTTGTGTTGATAACAGGGATAGTTTACACAGTATCTCCCTGGACATTTGATGCAAATAATCCCTACTACTTCTCAAGATTCATCAGGTGTTTAAAGAGACATTATAATTAAATAGAGTCCAATCTACTCATCATAAACAAAATAGTTGGGGAAAATTTACTTTGATATGATTGAAATAGTTAACATGAAATTTATGGAACATGCAAAATATGGTTAGTAAAAGGCAATAACTTATTTAGTGGAACAAAAAATGGGTGGAAAGAGAAAGGGAATTCCACATAACCATGTACTTTTGGGGCAGGGAAAAGAAAAGCTGAAATAAATATTGGGAGACTTTGGAAACAGTTTTTGAAATGGGAGTGAAAATGGTGAGGAACAGTTGCATTTTCCCAAGTGGTCTAACAGACTCCACTAAAACCAAGTATGAGGAATATGAAGCCACATGTTATACGTATACCCAATACACTTTTTGGTCCCCAGAAAACAGTTAAAATAAAAAATGCCAATATTAATAAAAAATCCCAAAATGGAGGAAAATGTTCCCAAATGGCTAATAACAAAGCAAACACAAAACCAGAAGTGACTTCTGAATCATCCAAAACGCGATGATGCAGCTTGAAAAGGGGGAATGTGGTCTCCCCACCAGTATACCTGCCCACCCCAATTTAATGATCCAATTTTTTTTTGTTTTTATAACCATATAACCTATTTACTAGCAAAGTTGAGTCAGTACATTCACATTTGAAAAGAATTACATTCATCCCTCCACATCTGTGGATTTGACTTTTGCGAATTTGATTACTGAAGGATTTTATTAATATGTTATCTCTAGGAATATCTAGGTCTTCGAACGCAACTCTATGGTCAACTTTAACCAAAAGTCGTACCGAAAGACCTGAAGAACACTCCACTAGGCATTTATAGCTCTTCCAATGCAATTCTATGGTCAAATGTCTGGCAGATGTTGACCACAGAGTTGCACTGGAGAACCTAGAGATTCCTAGAGAGGTGTTTTCTCAGGTAAAAATAGTGTTTTTGTAATCTGACATTTTCCCACATTCACAAGGGTTCTGTTCCCCCAACCCCTGTAAATGTGGAGAGACAGTTGTAGCTATCACAAAAAGAAAAATGGCATGTTACTATAAATGAAGTGAAAACCACAATGTCCCTTCCCAAAAAGATGAAACATGTCATCTAGACTTGCCTAGACCAGAATTATTTGCACAACTGGGAAAAGCAGAGTCTAGAACTATAATGGATATAGGAAAAGGAAGATGCCTTTGCCAATATCAGCTCCTGCGTACACCAGCTTCACAAACAATTATAACTGAGCGAGATGACTTCTACTAATACCCACACAAGTCTGCTGTATAACATCCTAGGATAGTTTTACATCAATTTGAAAAAAAAAGAAAAAACACAAGTAGGATGGTTTTACGACCACGTAAAAAGTAATGGGATGCTATCCCACCCTGTCCTACGTTACTTTGAGTGCAGGACAGACCAAACAATGACCACCAGTACTCATTCTTTATTGGGCTGGATCAGACTGAATGTTAAATTATAGGGATTTTTTTTTAGTATAATACAAACAAGCAACATCAAACTCCAAGTTTATGCTTTTCCTTTCTTTCTATGCAGTGGCAAAGGTCCAAAACATATTGCAGAAATAATCCAGTTTGAGACTGCTTTAACTGCCATGGCTCAATGCTAGTGAATTTTGTGAGACATTTAGCCTTCTCTGTCAGAGAGCTCTGGTCCCACAAAAAACTACAATTACCAGATTTCCTAGCAGTGACCCAAGGCAGCTAAAGAGGTCTCAAACTGGATTATTTCTGCAGTGTGTTGTGGAACAAAGAGTTTGACCACTTTTACTTTCATTGTTTGGATTCTTAGAATTATGGTCTTGGTTATTTATGGTTAAATCAGTTTAGCAGCATTAGCAGCAGAGCAATAAGCGTGCACTCCACAGGTATTTGGTTAGAACAACTAGATCTGAGCTTCTGGCAAATAAACAGGGTACAAGAAATGTACTTTCTTGCTACATCTAGGTTCTACAAAAATAACTAATCTGTAGAGAAAACTATACTTGGTAAAAGAGTCCTTAGAGCTGACTCTCATGTGTTGAGTAAGAAGAAAAACAACTTTAGTAGCACAGTCTGATTTCTGCATCCACACATGGTGAGAGCAGAGAGGAAGAGAGTAAACAAAGGGCAATAAAGTTTATTGACCTCCAGAAAGGGAAGGCTATGGGAAGTGACCTCTTCCAACAGTCACACTGATCAAATGACTATAGAGCTATGCATCAGTGTTCCTGTGAGGAAGACATCACCCCTTCTCAAGGAAACACAGAGCTACATACAAGCATTAATGCTAATACTCCAACACAGATGACACAGCAGAACTTGCTCTGTCATCCAAACATCCTCATAAACTATGGTTAAATCTTAACTATGAAGATTATCGCACCAGGGTTAAAACGTTCCCTGGTGCATTCTAACGGGGGCGCAGACAGAGCGTGACGGGAACACGATGGGGTCCAGAACGTGAGTTTACTGCACACCGGAATGCCGCCTTTGCCGCCGGGCATTCCCATCGCGTTCCCACTGAGTTCCGGAAGGCGTCATTTCTGGGAACTGCTTCAAAGCGTTCCCAGAAATGGCATCCCCTGGAACTCAATGGGAACGCGATGGGAATGCCTGGCGGCAAAGGCAGCATTACGGTGTGCAGTAAACTGGCGTTCTGGGCCCCATCGCGTTCCCATCACGCTCCGTGCGCACCCCGGCGTGGGCATGTTAGAATGCACCGGGGAACGTTTTAACCCCGGTGCGATAATCTTCTATGTCTAATTGTGGGGGGAAAGCCACTTCAAGCCACGGTTCAGAAAAATGGCCCTGTTCTGTAAACTATACATATGATGAATCCTATTTTAGGAATCAAACAGTGCACTAAATTGCCTACAGTGAAAATGGGAGCTTCTGGTCTCCTTCTTGCACCCATGCTATAGAGAAGGATAGAAGGTGAAGTGCCAGCTGAGCTTTGTTCTCATAGAACACTGAACAATGAATAAATGCAGTCATTGTTATGTGGAGTAACTTTACTTGTTTGGGGTAAAAATATATGCTATATAAAGGAAATAGAGAAGTAATATATAACATATTTCTAAAAGGACCCATTTCTGTATTGCTATTCTTATTTAAACAGTTAGGAGATCACATTTTTTTATTTATTCAAAGCTTTGTGTAAAGTATTATATATGTAATATATTTGTATAATGGCTATTAGAATAAAATTATGATTTACTGACTTTGTGTATTAGTATTATTAGTATTAGTATTATTATGCACCACCAGTGTATTGAAGATTATATCCAATTTACCTAGTTTGAATGTAAATGTCATAAAATTCAATTTAAAAACAAATCAGATAATAAGATGTTTTGTTGTTGACTATTTCATGAAGGAGGATTATCTCAAATAGAATTACAAAAGAATTCTGGAATTTGAGACACATACAGCACAAAATGGAGATAAGAAAAATGTTAGTTTAGCAACAGCTTATCAATATCTGCAAAATGTGGCTTACCACACTGCAAAATAAATGAATTTACAGTCTGCTTAATGTAGCTATAAACATTTGTCTAATCATTTCCTGCAATCATGAAAGTTATATGCCTTCTCAAAAGGTAGATAAAGCAGTCTAAAAGCGTACTTACTTCTCTTGATTGCTGCTTTAATAGATGACAGGGGGCCTTGGCTTGGGAGAAAAAGAATAAATAAAGTTTGGTATCCATTGTCCAAAAAGAGAAAAACAAAATAGTTTACAATCATTTATGAAGAATTACAGTACTTGAAAAAAGATTAGGCATTCCTCCATGACCACTAGCATATTAAATTGTCCATTTTGTTTCTTCTAGCTAAGTGAAATTTCTAGTTCTATAAAAATTAATTTCAAACTGCTAAGTATTCAGCCACATATAATAAAAGCCAAGACATTACCAAGTTGACAGAATTGCAGTTTAACTACTTTTTAATGGATTAATTGCTTTTGAATTGTTGAAGTTCATATTGCCTTCTGGATAAAGTCTGGAATTTTCAGCAAGACTATGGTAACATTGCCTAAACAGATATTGATCTAAATACCTTTGCACGTGACAAACAAATAAAGGTGTAATACCATTTCCAGTGTCCTATTTTTATTAAGTATTGCATTCACACTTACCTGTGTTGATTTGGGGCAAGAAAAGCACAGATGTACCCACTCCTGTGCATTAGAAATAGATCTTGTGGAGTTCAGTGGGACATGTTTCCAAAGGAAAATAGATAGCCAGTATCTTTAATTGTTTTGATATATGGACAAAATAATTCTTTCTATTTGGTTATTTGAGCACAGCTGCAATGCCTGGAGGTTTTTACTCACATATACAAAGCACAGTTTTATCACATCTCAAGTTGCAGTATATATGAAGCAGGTTTGGGATTAAACACAATTGTCCAGTCCAGTACACAATGAAGCCTAAATTCAATTACTGCCCTCAACTAGAGTAAACTCATTCACACAATGGGATTTATAGAAGTACTGTATTGATTTACCTTTCAACAGTTGATTCAATAGATCTACTGTAGTAGAGAGTAGCAACTGTAATTAAGCCTAAATAGAAAGGTTTTATAGATAGGTTTATTTGATTGTACTAAAATTCTTTCCTGCCACAGATTCTAATAACTGGTAAAGATTTTCTACATTATTAAATAGTAAAGCTTTCCC
The DNA here is from genome assembly GCF_019175285.1 of Sceloporus undulatus. Taxonomy (NCBI): domain Eukaryota; kingdom Metazoa; phylum Chordata; class Lepidosauria; order Squamata; family Phrynosomatidae; genus Sceloporus; species Sceloporus undulatus. The sequence continues at coordinate 145,458,729 of NC_056526.1, read as the reverse complement.
ATATTAACATTCAGTAGTGATAATCCATAGTAAGAATTAGCATGTGAAGAAAATATTCAATTGAACTATAAGACCCTTTCAACTTCTTCTCTATAATCATGGGGCTCATTCAGATTATACAGTCACAGGACTATGGCCCAAAACATACTGCAGAAATAATCCAGTTTTAGACTGCTTTAACTGCCCTGGGTCAGTGCTATGGAATCATGGGAATTGTAGTTTATTGTGGTACCAGAGCTCTCTGACAGAGAATGCTAAAAATCTCACAAAACTAGTTTCCAGAATTCTCTAGCACTGAGCCAGGGCAGTTAAAGTAGTCTCAAACTGGATTATTTGTACAGTATGATTTGGACCTATATTTTGATTTGATTCATTGATTGAAATTTTATTTATATACCACCATTCCTATGATCACGGCGGTTTACAAACAGAATAAGATACAATACGATACAGGTTACAAATATAATACAATACAAATCATAGTTTAAAAATCAAAATTAACAGCGAAAGTCCTTCATAAAAAGCCATATACTACTATACATCATTAAAATCCATCATTAACCAATCAAGATAATAAAACAATCTAAAAATACAATAAATAGTATACAGGAGCAAAACAGACAGGACATGTGAGGGAAGGCTTGACGAAATAAATGAGTCTTAAGGTTTTTCTTAAATGACTCCAGGGAGGGGGCTAAGTGGAGCTCCTCAAGGAGAGCGTTCCAAGACTGCGGGGCCACCACAGAAAAAGCCCTTTGCGCAGTCGCTGCGTATCTTGTCTTGGGAACACTCAAAAGTTTTTTCCCACGAGACCTGAGAGTGTGGGGCGGATTGTATGGGGAGAGATGGTCCTCCAAGTACTCTGGGCCCAAGCCATTTAGGGCTTTATAGGTAACAACCAACACCTTGTATTGTGACCGGAAGCGAATTGGCAGCCAGTGCAGATCTGCTAGTACAGGTGTTATGTGGCTGGCCCTGGAGCTACCAGTGACCAACCTGGCAGCCATATTTTGAACCAACTGCAGCTTCCGAGTTTGGTACAAGGGTTGCCCCATGTAGAGCGCATTACAGAAATCGAGTCGAGAGGTTACCAGTGCGTGTACTACTGTTTCAAGGTACCCCCGGTCCAGGTAGGGATGCAGCTGGCGTATCAGCCGAAGCTGATAACAGGTGCTCCTAACTGTCACATCCACCTGAGGAGTCAATTGAAGCGAGGAGTCAAGAAGCACCCCCAAACTGCGAACTGAGTCCTTCACGGGGAGTGTGACCCCGTTCAGGACTGGTGGACAAACCTCCTTCCCAGGACCAGGAGAACCTATCACAAGTACTTCCGTTTTCTCTGGATTCAGGCTGAGTCTATTTTCCCTCATCCAGCCCATTACCGACTCCAGACAGGCATTGAGCGGAGAGATGCCATCCCTAGTCACTGCATCAGTCGGAGACATAGAGAAGACTATTTGGGTGTCATCAGCGTACTGATAACACCGCGCCCTGTGTCTCCGGATGATCTCTCCCAGCGGCTTCATGTAAATGTTGAATAGCATAGGGGACAAAATCGCTCCCTGAGGGACCCCAGATGTAAGGGCCCTCTTATCGGAGCGACAGTCCCCCAGCTCCACCATCTGGAATCTGCCTGAGAGGTATATTACATTGGCATCCTAGGGACTGTGATTTGGTGAAGCAGAAAAGCTTTCTGGCTGAGAAATCTGAATATCCTTCCTAGTGTTATAAGGTTTTTGTGACTCTAATACAGAGTGGACCCTTGTTATCCGCTGGGGTTTGGTTCCAAGATCCTCTGTGGATAACAAAATCTGTGGATGCTCAAGTCCCATTAAATATAATGTCATAGCAAAATGGTGTCCCTTATAAAAAAATGGAAAATCAAGGTTTGATATTTGAAATTTAAACTTTTTTTGAACATTTTCAAACCGTGGATGCTTGAATCTGTGTATAAAAATCAGTGTATAAGAAGGGCCAACTGTATAGGACAACCCTTCTTGTCACACAACCAGCTCAAGACTAGGTAGTACACATGCAGCTGGCTTCAAATCTTCTGAGAGGAGAACACCTTATGAGAGTTCTAGGATTCCATGAAATATGAGATCTCATGGGAGCCCAAAATCTCACAAGGGTACCTCTTCTCGTGAGACTTGAGATGGCCCTTTTATAGGTCTGCTTCACATGGACCTCTCTTAGACATCTGTAGAACTGATAGTAAGAAGATGCGGTTGAGCTATGTTCACAATGTATAGACTCTGTCCGAGGCAATTGTGCTGTATACTTAAAAGTTCTGGGGTCAGTTTTTTATAATGTGGCTTGTGTCTACTCTTTCCAAAACTGGATGTAAGCTGTGCTTACAAAAGACTGACCCTGAAGCATTCTGGCAGCTAGCTGATACTCAGTCATCCTACTCTCAGCTCTACAGGAAACTGGGAAAGTAGCACATGAGACATGTGTTCTACCTTGCCTGCAAGGAGAGGGAAGAAGAGAGGTGACACATCAACCATGCCCCCAGGGGTTGGTCTGTGGGGAGAGTGGCTGGTGCCTGCTTTCAACAAAGAAAAAAATTAGGGGTTTGGGCTTTAATATAAGGCTTGACTTTAACATTCCATAAAAACAAGACATTCCATTAAAAAAGGTCTCTTGGGAATCCTAACCCCTCCCTATACTCTAAATTGCAGAATTCCACTGGACTGAATGCATATATTTACAGCTCTATAACTGCATAGTCTAAGGACTGAATTGTGGGGACCTTATGTTTCCATCATCCATGTGTTGAGAAGAATGTCTGCAAAGGAAAGTCTACTGTACGGGCATAAGCTCTTCCATTATCTGTAATTTTTTACATGCAGCAGGCTTCCCCTTACATAACCCCCTGCCCAGACATATAATAACAGCAGAACACTCTTCTGGTCTACAGTCAAAAATCAGAGCTATAGCCTTACAGCTGAAGTTGACTAAAATGAGCGGCTCATCTTCTCTATGCTTTCCCACCCTTGGATCCTCCATGGATACTGAGGGCCGACTGTATATGAACAGCACTTGGAATGGAAATCTTAAATTGGATGGCCACCTCACCTACTGTTCATTGAGCTGCACTGTCCACCTTCACTATACTCAGCTCACCCCAACTCAAAACATCTGGTTACAAATCTCACAAACACACCCTTGAGTTGTGACAAAGAAAGGATGGCTGCCTTATTTGAAATCAGAGACAGCAAACTGAGGAGAACAAAGCATTTTTATACAGACCTATCAGAAAGGACAAATAGAATTAAAGTGAAGGACTATATTCTTAGATCCAGTGTGGTGTAGTAGTTTTGAGAGTTAGACTAGCACGCAGGAGACTATGGTTTGAATCCCAGCTATGAAAACCCACTGGGTGACCTTGGCAAGTCACATTGTCTCAGCCTCAAAAATGGCAATGGCAAACCGTCTCTGAAGAAACTTGCCAAGAAAACCCTGTGATGTGGTCTCCATAAGTCGGAAATGACTTGAAGGCACACAACACATACACACTATATTCTTGGATTGCAGAATATTGTGGAAGAGGTCTCCTGAAGGGGAGGCCTGCATGGAAAAAACATAGCTCCTATCACATAAGAGGTAATTGTCCACTAGTGACAAAATATACTGTGCATGTGCACATGGCACTTTTGATTAGCCCAACAAAGTATTGACAATATGTTCAGAGGTGATAGGCTCAAAGCCTTGCTAAGCTCATTCTCTGAGGCTATGACAGCCCCTGCCATTGCTTCAAGGCCAGATATGGACAAAACGAGCTGCCCTCTTTAGTTCAAAGAAACAGGATATAGGGCAAGAAGAACCTGAGAGAATTCAGTGCTTTGCCCAAATTGATCCTCATATACAACACCAGTCTCACTAAGGTGTCCTTGGCCTCCCAGTGTGAAACTCTCATAAGAATTATATATTTTCTACTATATGCTTATCATTTAATGAATACAAATTTAATGTTTAAAATTAGGACCTCTTCTGTAAAAAAATCACACGGTCCCTAACCCTAGAATGTGCGGGCGGCGTAACAATGGTGGTGACCTGTGTACATGGGCACTGCCATTGTGACATAAGCACCACATGGCATCCGCACGTCACTTATGTAATGAGTGCACCATTGGTGCACTCGTTATGTCCGCCCTGCGGCAGAAAAAGAGCCACTTTTCCCGTGTTCTTTTTCCTCTGCACGGAAGCCATGTGGTTTGGTGGCTGCAGCTTCCCTCTGGAGGAAAGTAGGCTGCCAGCAGACCACCCTTTTCATGCGGTCTGTCCTAGGCCTTTGTTTCATGAAGCAAAGATGAAAGTTATAGCACAGACAAAGCTTAAATGTGTTATTTTTGGGGAGTATGAATCCCCAAGTCAGCATAGTCACTTAATTTCTAATCCCCAAAAATGTTACTCTTCAATTGTATGAGCTCAGTAACAAACAAACAAATAAACAAACAAACAGTTATAGACCCCCTCGCCCCCATGGACATTCTCCCCATGAGCTTAGCTACCTTTTATCATATGAACAAGATACAAGCAAAGGGATTTTAATTCTTGGTCTTCACAGTCAAAAAATCAATAAAAAATTGAGCTTTCTCTTTTTTATATACTTCAGTCATGCATGCCAAAACATAGGATTTTAAAGAAGTTTGCAGAGGTGTTCTCCACACCAGCTTTTCAGTACTTTGGCTTGACCTCTGAGTGTCTTGGATCGTCACAGAATGGTCGCTAATACTTTAGAGTGAAAGGGGCAGTTTGCATTTCTGAATGCCCCCATATATTAAATTGTTAGTGTTGTTAACTGCCCTCTAGTCAACTTCGACTCATGGTGACTCTGCAGACGAGACACCTCCAAGACTCTCTATTTTGTACCCTGCTGCTCAGGTCCTGCAGGCCCAGGTCTCCCTGATTGAGTCTAACTACCTGGCATGCAGTTTTCCTCTCTTTCTGCTGCCTCCCACCTTTCCTAGCATCATTGCCTTCTCTAACGATTCACATTTCCTCATGATGTGGCCAAAGTACAACAGCCTTAGTTCAGTCATCCTGACTTTCAGGGATAGTTCAGGTCTGATCTGTTCTAGAACCCATTTGTTTGTTTTCTTGGCCATCCGTGGTATCCTCAGCACTCTTTTCCAGCAGCACATCTCAAATGAGTTGATTTTCTCTCTATTGGCTCTGTTTTACTGTCCAGATGTGATGAGGAAAACAATGGCTTAGACAATCCTCATAGTTATGTCTTTATATTTTATGATTTTTCCAGTTATTTCTTAGCTGCTCTTCTCAATCCTAATCTTCCTCTTATTTCTTGATTGCAGTCACCATTCCAATCAATGTTTGATCAAAGGAATGGGAACTCTTTTGACTATTGCAATGCTCTCATTATCTAGAGTGAATTCTTGTAGATCTTCCACAGCCATTATTTTTGTTTTCTCAGCGTTCAACATTAAGGCACTTTCCTCCTTGACATTCTTCATTAATTGCTTGAGTTCTCTGTTGGTTTCTGCTAGTAGTATTGTGTCATCTGCATATTTTAGGTTGTTACTCTGTTACTCTAAGTCCTTACTCTATTAATATTAAATACCAAATTTAAATATTAAATACCAAAACCAACCCCCCCCAAAAAACCCACCCACTTAAACCTCACTGCAAGTTCAAAACCATCACAACTAGGATCCATGTTGCTTGATTTTCTTATAGAGAGATATCTTTCTTTCTTTTTCTTTTTAAGGAGTGTTCAAAGATACATGGGAGACAACAGCTTTAAAAAAGAGACCTGCTTGGTCTGAAATGCCATTCTACTCTAACCAGCTCATAAGCCCATGTGCTGCTTCCTGCTACATGCATAGACCAAGCCTTGAAATGCAGGAAAAGGGATCTTTAACCTCTTCCACTCCTGTTGTCAACAGACACATACTCCTGTCATTGTTTTCTCCTCATTTATCTCAGCTGCTCAGTCCCCAGTACGAGTCAAGGCACATGGGAGAAAATGCTGCCAAAACATCTGCTGTGTTTCACATTGTGCAGGAGGGGGTGAAGCAGCCTTCTGCTTGTGTTGGCTTGTGCATAAATGAGTCACTGGGTGGTTTTCTACTCCTTCCACTCCTGCTCGGTTCCAGCCATGACCCTAGCTAAACATTAGTTTGCCAAGCAGAGTCATAAGCCATTGTACATCAACATTTTTCTCTTTGCGCATAATGGTGCATTATTTTACATGTGTGCTGGCTGTGATCTATCCACATTAGTTTAGCACTTAAATACCGGTTTACATAGAGGGGCTGGCTGCTTTGATGCTTCAGCATAAAACATTAGCCTGCACCCCTTTCAACATTGTCAAACAACAACAGTAATCCACAGAATAAAAGCTTTAAATTTAGACACCACATGTTACATACCAACAGCACTAAAAAAGAGAGAACCAAGAATGCTTGGGCATGCCACTAGACGCATCTCAAAAACAATAACAACATGCTCACATTTGGTGGTCCTCTCCCTCAATCCTTATGAGAAGCAGAGAAGGAAACCCCAAATACTTTGAACAACAAGAAAATGTTAAAGTATTATAAAACTATTAATGAATTTATTTCAAGCTTTTGGGGGGCAGAGCCCAACTTGAGATGGCCTTATCCACAAGCTCACATTGTTAAACCAACCAAGCAGCCAAGTTTCGACCTTGTACACAGACCTTCATCTTTAAGGAGCTACAGGGCTTGTTTGTTTGTTTGTTTGTTTCTCTACAAATAACTTACTTACACTCTTCTGGAATTTGTCACTATAGATACTTTTAAGATTAAAACATCTGTAGAAAACCAAATTATGTTTCTGCACAGTAACAGATTGTTCCAAGTAGCTGCTGACTCAGTCAAGTTACATCCTTTACAGCATTAGAAATCCCAACTGATGATAGTAGCCTTGAAGGCTACGTGTTTCACAGAAATTCTAAATTAGTATAATACAACCACACCTCTTCTAAACTTGCTTTACCAGATACAGCAACACAGGTTAGCAAAGTTGTAATAATGAAATGTCAAACTTTACTATGCAAACTGAAGGACTACATTTCTATCATACCATGCCCTGGAAGGAATTCTCACTGAAAAGAAACAAATGCTTCTAACAAAACATAGCAAAACACTCTTACATCCCTATTTGAAATTCAATTTAAAAAAATGCAGTTATCTAAACTCTCATTGTATTGATTTTTATTTTCTTCATCTGCACATAAAGTATGCAAAAGAAGATCTGGAGGCAGACTGAAATCTTTAGCCTGAAGTAGCCCAATGAACTACAGATAAACCAGTTTAGGCATCAAGGAAGTGGGAACTCCCATGTATCTTTTAACACTCCTTACAAAATTACCATGTGCTAACATAAACAATGTAATTCTTATTGTTTAAATGAATGTTAAAGATCAGCAACTAAAAGTAAAATCCAGAGAAGCCAAGACGGTAAGTCTGTATCAGTATTTTAATATCCACAATCTACTGTACCTACTTACATTTAAGCTAAAACATGTAGGCTGCACCCTACATCTTCTAATAACACAAAACAGGCCATAGGTGACCATAGTCATAGGTGATCATGCCAAAGTCTCTAGAAATTTTCATGTTTTCCTTTCCAAGAGTAACTCAAGAAAGATTTCCTTCTGTTGCTCCTCCTATTTTGATTTCTGTTGTTGGAAAAGGGGCATATGGTGACATTATGGTGTGTGTGTGTGCATGTGCCAGAAGCTGTGAATAAATGGGATCTAAAGTTCCCCCATTTCCCAGTATGCCCAAGAACGGGGAAGGGCTATGTAATTTTGGTAGCTGGTGTCACTTATTTCTCTCCCAGTTCAATAAGTGGAAGATTTTTTTAAACATCCCCTAAGAAATGGGGTAAAGAACAAGCATTCACCATGACCACCAGTTTTTATCCTGTTGGCGTTAACCCAGCAGGACTTAGGAAAAAATTGTTCTTTTAATTTCACATGCTTTCTCACATCCCTTATGATTGTTCCATTTAATATATTATCAACAAAGACTTTATGTCTTTAGAAAGCACCATCCTAAAATGTTAGCTGCTGGAAGTTGTCTCTCTCATGATGTGGGGGAGAGTAATTTAATAATCTGACTTGGAAATACTTTACCTTTTGTCTTTCACTTTCTGCATCCCTAAATTGCAACTCTTCATTCATTTTAATTATGCTTTTCAAACAAACCTGCAGTTATTTGAATGTCATCTGGACTAGATAATAATATATGTTCTGTATTATAAGCTGTATCACCATGTAGGGAATCACAATTCCTCTTTGTTCTGTAAAACAACATGCATCTCAAATAAAATGTTGGAAGGGGAATAGAAAATGACTATAGCATTGTTTAGTGTTCCTTCTTTTTTAAAAATAAATCTGAATGTGTTCAAAATTATTTCAAATAGACTTTCCTGAATAAAAAAAACCCCAAGATCCCAAATGTAACTGGTAAGATTACTGTGTGCCCTCCTTGTGTACCAAAGGTACACCTGACACACTAGCCTTTGTGCTACTGAGCATTTTATCATACACAGAATCATTCTGATTGTCATGGCTGGGAACGGGGGGGGGGGGGGGAATACCCATCGCAAGCCAGGCTGCTTCTTTAAGAAACCTTGTTTTCTTTATAAACCTGCTAGTATACATGGCATCTTCATTCTTTTGCTTTGAGTTTAATAGTCTCCCTAGCATGGCAGACTGTTTGCTCCTATGTTCTCATAATCTGTATGGTCTTGATTAATCCTTATAGAATGTTATGTATAGAAACTTGTTCTTAAACAGGAGACGTACATAGCCAATACAAAGCAGAACAGATGTGTACAGTATCTCTTGGTTGTTTCTACCATTCCTTTTTATTCTTGACACTTGCTTCAAAAAACAGGGCATCACTTGCATACTGTGCAGCAGGAAGGCAACCTGCTCCAAATACTTCATAGATGCAATGGCCAAGATCCAATAAACATGCTGGCACAGTGCAAGCCTCAACCAGCACACATATGCTATTACTTGGAAAGTGGGTAGAAGATGCTCTTCCTTTCCCATCCATTCAATGTGAAATAGCAGCTGTTGGGTTCAGGCGCACAGCTCAGTTGCCCTTTTACATCTTAGGGAGAAAGGAACAGATTCTTCCCCAGTGTAAGGCAGTTCCTTCTTCCCCATACGTGTGACAGCAGTTGGACTACAGCAAGGTGCCCTTCTGCAGCAGATCAGTTAAGGAGACAGAGCTGTGCTCATGAGTGCACTCCCCAAATGCCCCCCTGTGCGATTGCATAAAGAATGACAGGATATGTCTTTCTGCAACAACCCCCACAATATGTATGCCAGGGGTTATCCTTGTGTATGTCACTGAAAGGAGTCTAGCCTTTGTATTACAAATACATGAAGACTAGAATGTAATTTAGCATTATCCCATTAGCATTTTTAAAATAAGCCCTGTCTAAAAATGTGTCAGTCAACAGCTGGTACAGGCAACTACTATGAGATGAGGCCAAAATGAGTTCACTGGAAATGTTGGGAAGAAGTCAAATTTTACTTGGGCCCAGAATTAAGTAGTGAAAGGGGCTTGGAAATGGAGATGTTAAATCAGTCCGATCCTCAGTCTAAGAGTTCCATTTATTATCATTGCAAGAGAGAGTTTAATGATCAAGCTAACAGTATGTGAACAGAGAAGAGTTGAGTACAAAATTGTAGAAAAAATAAAAAAGACAAGTGTAGCAAAATTAAAGACATAAATGTCTAGCTATCTAGACATTACAGTCTGAACACCACCTGATAATTTATCAGAAGTAAACAAACAGCTCATATAAGAAATACTGGGTTATGAAAAGATCTAATTGTACAAAATTCTCTCCTGATTTAGTCAGTGTGTGTTATGGAGACACATGATGTTGAAAACCAATCTCTAAAGATTAGATACAGTGTTAAACTTCACCAGAAGAATTCATTATTTAAGGTGTTAAACTATATAACATTTTAGTCAATAATAACTTTTTTTAATGTAAGCCTTTTCAGTTTTTGTACTGCAAAGGAAAGATTATAATGGAAACAGGAAAATAAAAAAAGACCACTCCTAGTCCCAATGCAATATTTAGCCTATTAGGAAAAATAAAGATGTCCAATGTGATTACCTGCACTTACTTTAATAACTATACCAGATCTAGGATGTAGGACTGATCTTTTTTAATACTGTATTTGATCCTTTTCTCAACAATTATTAACACATATAAAAAAAGGACAGAGGATGAATAAGTAAATAAATACAGGGAAAAAAGAGCTCACCCTGATGAACGATGATCAGATTTACTTCTCTCAGAACGATCTGGAAAACAGAAGAAGTGTTAGTTTAATTTAGAATAGTTCAAGCAGGAACACACCATATTTTACAAAATATGTAAAGCTAGTCTCTGCTTGTTTTCTTTAAGAGGGTACTTTGTCTGGCAGCAAAGAAAAAGTCTGCAATTTTAAAGTTTGTTAAACATAGCCTTGTTTTTAGGTTTCCTTGTTTTTAACTTTAAACAAATGTTCATTTTTTAAAAGCAACCATCTTTTCTTTTACAAAAGAGAGAGAGCAATGGAAAAGAAAACCACTGGATTAGTCAGCACATAAAAATCATTCCATGATTCACAGCTGGCAGATTCTAGGAAAGGATGGAGGTACAGAGGGGTGGCTCCAACAGTTCATGCAAACAGACTGCAATTCTATTCTGGATTAACTCTTTCAGTGAAATGCTATACATGTATAGTCAGAAGTAAGTATCGCTGAATTCAATTACATTTATAGCCAGACACGTGTGTAGAATTGCAACCAAAGCCCCTCTAACCTTTCCTGTTCATAAATATATCTTTATTCAGGAAGCCTTTCTAGTTTTTATTTAAAAGAACAAAAAACAACTTGAAGCGTCCAGGACAACATAACTTATACCTTTCTTGCTTGTATAGTCATCTTGCTGGAGAAACTATTTTTGCTTTTTAGAAATCCAAATACAGTAATGTACTGCATATGTGATTCGCTTCATCATTATTGGTTTAGTTTTCAAAGTTGTGTATGATAAAGGTTTTTCACAAGAATTTGGAAGAAACTGTTCTGAGCACAAAAGCACATTATGTTTACATTTGAATTACAGAATATTCTATTGCAACAGATTTTAATAGTCTGTTTGGTCTTGGTTTTAAAAATTATTTGAAATAGCTATTTTAGTAAGTACTGTAATTTAAAAACTATTTTCCCACTAAACACAGGGATTCTTTCTAGCTTTCTTGTTTGTAGCTTGTATAAATAAATACTATTTTATGTGTCTGATTAGTTATATAAATTTGTTTCAGTCTGCACCCTTTTCCTGTATCTGAAACCATCGCCTTTTTAAAAAAGAAGCCTTCTAAAACAGGAAATCCTGAACCATAAAAGCTGCCTCACCTTATTTCACAAACTGAATTTAAAATAGTGCTTAAGTTAAAGAACTTGCCTTAATGATAGATGACAACAGGCGTGAGCACACACACACAACACGGATGTAATTTATTTCCAGTTCTGCTGTAGCCTTCTGTTTTTATTTAGTAATTCTTTTTTATTGTTTTGTCCTATTTCCAATAAATGAATACACTTTCAGTTCAACAACAGCAATATTACATACATACCACAGCAGTACAGTGTATTACGTTTTGCATTGCACTGAATTTCATCAAAGCTAACATACTGTACAACAACATATAATTATTCCCGCAATGATAAAAAAAATGTACCCAGCATATAAGAAAAAGTTTCCTCCTTTTCCACACAATTCAGTCTGTTGATCACCTTACCTGAGACTACAGAGGAACAGAGAGATGTTTCCTTTCAAACTGTTTTCTATTGGATGCTGGAAATGTGTATTCAGATATGTAACAGCAACAAAATAAGAGGGCTTTCCAAGTAGTACGACATCAGAAGTGAGAAAGAGAAATCACAGACCATGTAAACAGCATCGGAGAACTTCCCTCCTGCTTCTGATTGGCAGCTTCATCGTGGCCTGTCTCAGAAGTTGGAATGCTGTCATTCAGGAAGTGAATGTTATTCCTTTTTCCCTTTCATTTTTTACTTAAACAGGAAATGGTTCAGAAGGGCTTGCACAATTTTATTGCTTAAAATAGGATGGGGAATAGTGTCCAACATACAACAGTGTCGAAATCTTAACCTTTTAAAAGAAAACAATTTTAAAAAAAAAGAATTGCTCTGTAAACAGAAAACCTGCCTAACTTAAATATATATTGATGGAAGATGAGGCATACTAACTTTACTTTGTGGAAAGATAGAAAGACCTCATTTTTAAAGAGCATTATTTCTATAGTTTTTTGTGGGTATTTGGTGCTATGTGGCCATGTTTTTTGTGGACCTGAAGGATGGGCTGGGTTTTACTGCAGTGGCTTAACTCCTTCAGATTTCTTTCATGCCATGTCTCTGGGCTTCTTTGAGGCATGAAAGAAATCTGAAATAAGGCCCAGGCCTTCCTTTAGGTTCACAATAACATGGCCACATAGCTTGAAAAACCCACAGAAAACTATGGATGCCGGCCATGAAAGCCTTTGAGTTCACAATGGACATTATTTGCATTTTCAGTTAACCAACAGGATAATGATTATGTGAAAATGGAGGTGTTAAAACTGTTCTTCTTCCACAACTTGCTTCTAATATATAAAGAGAGAGCTGGATAAGGCTCAGGCACATAAAAATGTGAAGCTGACACAAAGGAATCTTAAATATTTTTCCAGCTCTGGAAAACAAATAACGTTCTTCAACAAAGAAAGCTCAGCAGTGGCCAACATTTCTTGAAAATGTGTCATCGGTCAAATCATGAAGTAGTAACACAGTATATGCATACAGAAACTCCCCCTCCTATCACTCTCACCACACTGACTTCCAGAAGCAAGGGACAATACTGCACTGGATAGTCAGGCAGATAAGTAGGCAATATTGTTCCCCAGCTAAGTACACCTATTGTGTATTTTGTGCCAAGATCACTAATTCACAAGCTATGGATAATAATATAGTTGGCCCTCCATATCCACAGATTCTGCATCCACAGATTCAATGAGACACAGATTGAATTTTTTTTTAAAAAAATTCCAAAAAGCAAACTGTGGTTTTGCCATTTCATATAAGGGACACTATTTTATTATGCCATTATTTATACTGGACTTGAGCATCCCCAGAGTTTGGTATCATGGGGAGTCCTGAAACCAAACCCCAGCAGATAACAAGGGTCTATTTCTGGACACTGGGGCAGTGGAATAAAATTAGGTATAGAATAGCACAGTGATGGCCACTTTTTGGGGTCCACATGCCGGGGGTGGAGCTTCTGCCCCCAGAGGCAGGGCTGCATGCTGGGGGGCAGGGCTTCCACCCTCCAAAGGTGAGGCTTCCAAGGCAAGACTTCTCCCCCTGTCCTTTCCCCGGCCTCCTGATCTCTCTGAGAGACAGCTAGAAATCAGGGAAGGTCTGAGAAGGGGGCAAGGGGCACGTGCCTGTTGATCCTCCTCCTCCTGTCTTTACCCCAGCCTCCAGCTGTCTCTGAGAGACAACTGGGGGTTGGGAAAAGTCTGTGGGGAGGAGGAGGAGAAGTGGGAACATGCCTCGTCCTCCTCTTCCCGAACCTTTCCTGACCCCCAGCTGTCTTTCTGGAGGCGTATGGCATGGGTGCGCTATACTCCCAAAAGCAAACCCTGATTTTGCCATTGTATATAAGGGTCACCTTTTTACTTCCCCATTGTACATAATGGGATTTGAGCTTCCATGGATTTTGGTATTCACAGGGGGTCCTGAAATCAAACCCCAGCAGATGCCAATGACCTCTGGAGTATTTTAGACTGCATTAACAGAATATGTTTTCATTACGTATAGAGGGAAGTATCAGTACCACTATATTCTGTGCTAGTCAGGTCTCATCTGGAGTACTGCATTCAGTCCTAGGCATCTCAGTTTAAGAAGTACATAGACAAATTAGAGCACATTCAAAGAAGGGCAAAAATGATGATAAAGAGTTAGACTGAAGGAGTTGGACATATTCAGCCTGGTGAAGAGAAGACTGTGGTTAGGACATAATTGGCATCTTTAAATATATAAAGGGCTGTCAAAGATAGGGGGTGCAGCTTTCTTCTCTACTGCCCCAAAGGGTAAGACCAGGTCTAATAGTTTTATGTTGCCGTAGATTTTGATTAAACGTTAGAAGGAATTTCTTGACTATAAGAGCAGTTTCACAATGGAACCAGTTACTTAGACAGGCGGTAGGATCTCTTTGGCGGGTTATAGACCGCCGCTTTGAGGCAGTCTGCCGCCGCCGCCGTTTGCTCCGTAAGGGAGCCGTCGCAGCCACACCGCGCAGCTCCCTTACGGAGCAAAAAAGAAGCTCCAAAATGGAGCTTCTTTCTGCGGCGCCTCTGTGACGTCGGAGGCGCCAGGGGCGCATTCGCGACATCACAGGCACTTCGACACGTTCGGATGCACAGCGTCCGATACGTAAAGATGGCGCCGGCCGTGTGGAACGGCCAGCGCCATATTGTACGGACAGAGTCCGTATTAGACCCAGGGGCGTCTAGAAGAGACGCCCCTTTTTTAAAATGGGACGTCCTGCGGATGCCCCAAGTGCCGGTTTGTAACCGGCCCAAGTCTTCAAAAAGAGACTGGACAGCTACTTGCTGGGGATGCTCTAACTGGAGTTCCTGCACTGAGCGGTGGGGAAGGAAGCTGGATTGTGTGGCCTATGGGGCACCATCCTACTCTATGATTCTATGGGTCTTATGATGCTATAATATGGTAATGAAAGAAAAATTGGACATCAATAATCTCTATTTGGTTTAAAGCATAATCCAAATTATGGAAATAAATAATTAAATATGGTGCAATTATGCAGGGTAGGGGAGCTAAAATAATAAAGATTCCAAACAACATTAACCAGAAAAATTGTATCCTAATTGTATGGTTCATCTGCACATTTTGCCCTTCAGGTGATTAGCATGTAACAATGTTTTATTATAACAGTTTAAATTGAAGGGGAGCAAAAGTTTACACATAACAAGGGCAAAGTCATACTAGAGAATCGTTCACTAGCAGGGGTTTTGCAGAGTCTTAATCTGAACGGTGTAGCTAGGATTAGCAACTTGGCAACTACATGCACAAAGCCTTCCCTGAAGGGAACTTTATAGCACACTTCCTTCATGCTTCTTATATCGTGCTGTTTAAAATGTTCTTTAACCACATCTTGCCATAACAATACCTGGGATTTTAAAATCCTGCAGGGCACAGTGGCTTGAATCAGTTATCATCTGAAAACAGTTTCTTTTCAAGAATGGAATGAGAACATAGCCGGCTTGCCCAAATCTGCTGGAAACCAGACTGGGAAGAAACAGCATACCCTTGGGCACTATGAGTACAATTCTAAACAGTACTGATTTTGTGAACCAGATTATCTCACTGTGTTGAACTCATTCTAACCGTCTTGTTACATGAAGACCTGCCTCTTGTCTTGGAATAGTTTACACTTGTTGTTTTTCTGTGCAGAACATTTTGACCCATACTAAGCTACAATATTCAAGTCAAGTTCTGGACACATACACAAGACATCTCTGTATTTGATTTTTCTCTCTGGTTTACATCATACCATCTAGAACAGGGAGGTAAATGGAATATGCTACAGGCAGAATATTTAATTTCTGAACTAGGAGCAACTATCACTTCTAGTTACCCAGTTTCATGGGAATCAGTTGCTACATATATCAGGTACACATCTAATTCTAAATTATGTATCCCAAGACATCTATCTATCCTCCCAGCTAAAAGGAAACACAAACTAACCTTGTCATGTACAAAAGCATAGCCTGAAATGACCATCCACCACTCAATACAGAAAAAAGACAATATTAATTACTGTACCTGCAAAAGCACAGGCAGCAAGAGACAACACAGGGGAAATTATCCATAAACAACAAGAAAAAAAAACTTGAATGAAATGTTTAAAGAGTGGTCCTTCTTTAAACACAGCCACCACTACATGATCTTAAGTTTTAAATGTGTGTGCTTTTTTAACATTAAGAAAATTAATTCTTTCCCTTTACACCTGCAGTTTCAACTCTATGATTCTATGCTATGGCAACTTTCATCAGCAATGTGCAAAGCTGAGAAAACCATGGAACTGCTAAGCTGGAGGGGACCCCAGAAATCAACAGGTCCAATCTCCATGGGATCTGTAGGTCAACCTGCAGCAACAGCATCTCCAAAAGGTGGCTTTTCAGCCTACAATGAAGTACCTGCAGCAAAGGATAGCTGGCCATTTTCCAAAGCAGCCCACACAACTGTCAGCACTTATCATTAAGAAGTTTCTCCTTGTATTCAGTCAAAATCTGCTTTCCTTCAGTTTCCATTCACTAATTCTAAGTCAGTGTGGTGTCGTTTGACTGCTGAATTAGGATTAGCTGAGTTCAAATCCTTGCTCTGCCTTGGAAATCCATTGGGGAAAGTCATATTCCCTCAGCCTTAGAGTAAGGCAGTGGAAAACCTCCTCTGAATAAATCTTGTCAAGAAAATCTTATACAGTAATAGGGTTGCCATAAGTTAAAGCCACTAAGAATAGAATCACAATCAAAGCACTCCTGACAAATGGACATTCTGCCTTTGTTTAAAAACCTCCAAAGAAGGAGACTCCACCACCCGCCGAGAGAGTGTCTTCCACTCGAACATCTCTTACTGTCAGGAAGTTCTTCCTAATGTTGAGATGGAATCTCTTTTCCTGTAGTTTGCATCCATTTTGCCAGGTCCTATTCTCTTGAGCTGCAGAAAACAGGCTTGCTCCTTCAAATATTTAAACAGAGCTATTATGTCACCTCTTAACCTTCTCTTCTCCAGGCTAAACATACCCAGTTTCCTAAGTCTTTCCCAACAGGACATGATTTCCAGACCCTTCACCCTTCTCTGGACACACTCCAGCTTGTTAACATCCTTTCTGAAGTGTGGTGCCCAGAACTGGACACAATATTCCAGGTGAGGCCTGACCAAAGCAGAACAGAGTGGCACTATTACTTCCCTCAATCTAGACACTATACTTCTATTGATCCTGCCTAGAATTGCATTGCATTTTTAGCTGCCACATCATACTGTTCACTCATGTTCAATTTCTTGTCTACTAGGACTGCTAGATACCATTCACATGTACTGTTATTTTTAAGCCAGGTGTCCCCCATCCTAACAGCTGTAAATAATAACAGCAATAAAGCCCTAGTTCCACCTTGGAGCAAAAGAAAACATGTTGCTCCATCTACTTTATGAAAGCCCTTCAGATATTTGAAGGTCACTATCATCTCTCTCTTTCTGTCATCTTATCTTTATCAGCGTAAGCAAGGAGAATCTTTAAACACCACCCTGCTCTGAGCTCCAGATGGTCAATGTCCTTCTTAAAATGTGACATCCAAAACTTAAAACATCATTGCAGAGGCTGCCAGAATTAAGTCATTTCAAAGTATAAGATATATAAAATACATTTTTATATTTCAGAAAGCTGAAAAAGAAAAAGTGTAAAAACTGGTTCCTGAAAAACTTACTAGTGTATTAACTGAACATGGCTTTCTACAGAGAAATAAAGTAGACAAATAAAAATATTTGTCATTTAAAAGACGCTGCACAAGTCCACATAGCCCCATCATTTTAACAGCTTAGCATTCCCTGTCAGCTACTGCTGTGTGGTTTCCCAAACCTCCCATTCAGCACAAATGAACAAGCATTAAAAAGGAAGGTCTTTACACCTAAAGGATTTATAGAAAGCATTTATTCTGAATCTGTGAAATCACTTTTTGATAAGTCTGTTCCCAAGACTGTACAGCCAAATGAAACCAACCTATTGAGTATTCAACATGACACCATGTGGAACATGCAAGAAAAGCTGGGAGGGACTCTACCTTTTGTTGAGAACAATACAGGCCTCATACTTTATTCTCCTGAAACCTCCCAGACAAGAGCCTTAGAAAAGTAGAAAATACTCCTTGGTCAAGAGATCAGCTTTAAAATGAAATATAGTGTTGCTAGAGTAGTTATTAACCACAGTTTAATGTTAACTGGGGTTTGATGTTAAACAGAATCTCAATTAATATTAGTACTTAGTATTAGAATGATGTTCAGTACCTGGATTGCAGACCACTAATGAATACCTGGTGCTGAAGGCTATATTTCAAAGGAAGGAATTGACAGGCCCTCTTCTATTCCTTGCCTGAGAAAACACTATGAAATTTATGGGATCACCATAAACTGACAGGCGACTCAAAAGCACACATACACACACACACACATATCACCTGCACCAGGCACTACAAGTTGATTGTCCCTGATTCAGAATTTTTTTTCTAATTAACTTTTTACTGAGTTTTTACAATAAAACACATAGTCTGTAGAACAATGACAACAGCAACAAGAATTAACTACAAGGGCCAAGAAGATGTATCTGATGAATAGTTATTCTTTTTTTTTTTTAGCATTTTTAAGACAAAAACATAACAAACATACACAAGATAGGTGATATATAACAAATGGATAAATGAAAAATTATTCATTCTATCTATCTTACATCATTACTGCTATCTTCCCATAATGTTGAAATCTTTCCCCATTTCTCTTCATATTGTTGTGAGGTTCTGTTGTTTTTAGACACTGCTATCATATCCAAAATCATTAGTTCATTCAGCTTCAAACACCATTCCCTTAATGTTAGGATACTGCTGGATTTCCAATATTTTGCCCAAATCAATTGAGCAGCCATAATAATATATAATAAAGTACTCACTTCGTCCTGAACCAAGTTGTCCTGTATTACATCAGTTATGTTCAACAGAAACAACTTTAGGTTCAGTGGTGTGTGTGTGTGTGTATTTAGTGTACAAATTATATTTTTGTGTATCAATTTCCAAAATTTTTTAACTGCACTGCACTGCCACCAGAGATGGTATAAGGAACCACCTTTCTAGTTACATTTCCACCAAGTTAAATTACCATGTTTCACTATTTTGGCAAGTCTAGTTGGGGGTCATGTACTATCTGAAAAACAGTTTATAATAATTCTCTTTTAAGTTGTTACACATAGTGAAACTGAGATTTCTTTTCCAAACATTTTCCCAACTAGACATAGGTATTTCTTTATTGATGTTTTGGGCCCATCTTATCATATTGATTTTCACTGTTTCTTCTAACATTTCCATACTTAACAAAAATTTGTAAATTTTTAAAATTAATTTGGTCCTGTTTCCTTTGATGATCTTATCAAATTTTAGTTTCTACTTATTTTCTATGCCAACAGTTGCCCTATCCCTTTTTCAATCTTCTCTAATTTGCCAGTAATTAAACCAGGTGATCTGAGGGTCCAGTTCCAGTATTTCTTCTTTACCTTTTAAATCTTCTATTTCTCCACTTTTTCTTAGTAAATTATCATATCTTAACCAATTTTTTTCTTTCTTATGATATGCCTCAAGAATAGTAATTCTTCAGCAGAATAAAAAAAATAGTTCTCAACAAGAGCCAGAGAATCTGGTTTGTCAAGGTGTAGAGTGTCCATCCAAAGGTCCATCTGTGAAGGAGGAGGTTGGATCCAATGGGAATTATGATTAACATAGGGCCCAAACAGACAGGCCAAAATAAAGCTGCTTCAGATCACTTTGAAGGTATGCTATTTAAATGCTGCATGTGTCCTAAGAGGCTGGAAGCTGTGCTAAAGCCATGCTACAGTCTTAACTTCTGGCCTCTTAAGATGCATATGTTGTTTAAACAGCATATCTCCAAAGTGATCTGAAGCAGCTATATTTTGGCCTGTCTGTTTGGGTCCATAGCCTATAAATATCATCCAGTCTTTTTGAAATGTGTTAGTTCCTTTGTGTCCAATGCAAAGCCTCATTGTAGCAGATGGTATCTCCATCAACCACATACCCCAAATTCTAGAATACCAGTTCTCAATGGAGAGGTCACCTGATTTCCGACATTTGGATATTTCTAATCTGGCAGCAGTAATAAGAAAAATTACCAGTTTCCTATCTGTTTCACAATTTCAAAACTTTTGCTTTCTGATGGTTCAAATGTACACAAACTTTGTTCCATGCACAACTTTATTTAACTATATACAATTTTCAGGTTATGTGTATAAGGTATACAGTGCACCCACTGGTGCCATTTAATGAACGGTGTGTGTGCCTACGGCGCTTGCGCCACCACACCTCCGTGTGCACGAGTCCCATTATCCTCGATGGGACTCAAGCATAAGCGGAACTTGCCTTACACTGCAGAGTCTGGAACGGATCCCCCACATAAGTCAACGGACTACTGTATATGAAACATAAATTACTTTTGTGTTTAGATTGGGTTCCATCTCCAAAATAACTCAACAAGATAGGTCTATATGTTACCCTAAAGCTGGGTCCCAGGAGGGCACCCAGAAATAATAATATTTGCAACCACAGACATTCCAAAATCCATAGTCCAAAACATTTTTGGTCCCAAGCCTTACAACCTGTAATGGTTGAGCATTGTTTCTTCACAGACTCATTTCTGTGAATATAAAAACGACATGTTACTACAGCCTGCATACTCTGTGTTATTTTGGGGTACAGATATTTTGCTATATTATAATAGCAATTACAGAGAGGCCATAAACTTGAACCTGAACAGGCCACAATGACCTTTAAGTGAACTTCTCATTAGTACCTGGGGGCATGAGTAAAGGACCCATGTAACTTAATGGATGTAAGGACTACTACTTTCCACCATCACCACCCCTCTACTGTGTGCATTTATTTCCTCTTGAAGGTGATAGACAAAGGTTTGTTAGCCTAAAGCATTAAACCAATCTTTCTTTTATATTTCCACACCCATCCTATTCCAAACTCCCTGGGGGTTGTCCTAATCTTATTACTTCTTGATTAAATCAATGTCACTGCCATTAACCAAAAACATTTCTTTTGTAACTGTGAAATTAAAATCATCAGCCAGCTGGATGTCCTATTGTTTTCTTGGATTCAGCCTTGGCAATCAAACATTGGTTCAGTATGAAATGAGGCAGGGATGCTGCCAGATTTGATACTGATCCCTGAACCCAGACTGGCCGGCCTCCACATTTCAGGCAGCTTTGTTGAGCCACTATCACTTCCTTCATCCCCTGATGGGAAGTCTGCTTCTAGACTGATAAGAAATTGCCTTCTCTCAACCTTGCTACAAGCTGTTCCCTTTAATTTCATTAGTTCGTGTGTGTGTGTTTGCTGCATGAATAGTGATTTCCCGTTTGCTGTTAGTCAATAAAACGAAGTTGTACTTAACACTCTGGAGTTCTAGTTTTTTGGAGCCATTAGGCAAATGCAAGATCTTGATTCTGAAGTTACCCAGAGTCCTCTCGCTGTTATTAATTTGAGCTATTAATATTAATTGAGCTTTAAGGTAACATACAGACCTATCTTGCTAAAATTTAGGATTTTATTTTTTTATTGGGTAGAATGGCTTTCTGACATATGTACATGGAATGAGTAAATGGATAAGATCAAGATAACCACTTCATAACAAAAGCAGCACCACATTCATATCCAACACTCTAGAAAGAGATAAAATTTAGATGTGTCTCTTTCAGTTCAACTCATTTGACTCTTCTTAGAAAAACAATTAGCTTTTCATCATAGACTAGAGAGGCTAGCTTGGATTTTATTGCTCTTGTTAAAGATAGTTCTGTCCATACTTAGTACAATCAAATAAGTTTTCTGAAGATTATATTTCATTTTTTAAAGAACATGTTTTAGAGTTATTCAAAAAATGCAAACCCTTAATGGTTCCATTTGTTGCCTGGTACAAATGTCAGCAGACAAGTACTTTTCTGTAAAATAAAAACAGACTTTATACTTTGTGGTGGCTGGTTCATTTCCAAGGACAAGCTGCGACAGATAACAGCAAAAGAGCCTCTGTTAGTATCCCTAATTTATTCTAACAGTACTTGTTCCAGTGCCAGATGACTTCAATGAATTCTTCCTACTGACTTCCCTCCACTTTAGAGTAGTTTCATAAGTGACAATCCTTCAGCTTAGATGCAATCAAGTATTCACTGTGTGCATAATTACTGGTTACCAAGGAGAATTGTGAATCATAAAATCAAAGAAACTGAAAGTAATCAAAGGCACAATTAATACAACTCTGGTTCTAAAAGGTGCAACAATCTACCATGCAGCTCCTCACAAATCAACAGAATCTGATCACAGCTTGCCATGGGACATAAACATGTGAGCTGTACAAAAGGTAGATGCAGAGCCTCTAGAAAAGCAGTTTTATGTTTTGCCAAGTTAATATAATAATTTGCATGTACTGTACAACTGTTCAATCCTAATCGTTTTTACTACTGCTAGAGACTTAGTACAGATGACTCAGTCTAGACAACTAATCCATATGGTCTTAGTGAAGCTTTAACAGCTGCTGCAGCAACAACAAACATCAAACCCAAACTCTAGCAGGACTAGCAAACCAGTGACTTAAAAAGGCAACAAGATAGCATTTAAATTTACCACAGAACTATTATTTTGCACAACCTCATACCATTCCTTATATACAGTACTTCACTGGGGGAGACTCAACATCGTGAGAAAAATATACACTATCCAAAGGGTGGAAATTATATGGCTCTCCAGATATTACTGGGTTGCAGCATTCTTCACAACTGGCAAAGCTGGCTAAGGCTTATGGGAGTTGTAGTGCACAATTCCCACCCCTTTCCTAGGCAATACTTTTGTTGATTACATGTGACTATTCTACTGAACATTTTATTATACATCTATACCTGATGTTTAAAAGTATTGTCTTTACCAAACACTATACCTGATGTTTAAAAGTATTGTCTTTACCAAACAATCCTGGGACGAGATAATTCATTCTGGAGAATTTGGTCATTTGTATAAATTTGTATAAATTCATCACATTCCCAAATGTTTCCAAGAAAACTACTAATGGGAGGTAAGCTAATAAGACTTTTGTTCTCTGTATACATGCTTATGGTAGAACAGAGCTGTCTGTGGCTCAAAGAAAAACTTAAAAACTCCGCTCTACAGGCTCAACCTCTTCCAAGCTTTTTTATTTTTCCCTTTCAAAATGCATTTGCACCTGTAAGGTCTTTGCACTACTACTGTCCTCTGTTGTTAATTTTATTAAGCATTTGCTTTAACCTACTTTTATAGGATTTTCTTGGCAAGATTTATTCAGAGATGGCTTATCAATGCCTTCCTCTAAGGCTGATAGAGCACGATTTGCCAAGGGTTGCCCAGGGGGTTTCTGTGGGCGAGCAGGGATTTGAACCCTGGTCTTGTTGAGTCCTAGTCTAGTACTCAGAAAATTGAATCATGTTGGCTCCCAAAGAATAAATCAGCCATACAAAAACTTGCTCTCTAGATCTTTGATATTACTTGGGCCCTAATCATAAGAACAATCCAAATACCAGTGAAAAAATAAACAGTATTATTAATATATAACATATTATTCTGTATTCCTCCTCCTCTTCTTCCAATATTGATTGGCTACTAATACTGATATTCTAAATATACTCATTAGGAAGTAAGCCTGTACTATTCTGGCTTGGGTCCTCATCCAAGTTGGTCCCCAGGTTGGTGCAGGGACAGGTGGGTGTTTACACACCTGTCCCTGCAGTGCCCCCGGACCCACTACCAGCCTGTTGGCCCTACTAATAACCCCGTTGCTGTGTCTGATGAGGAAACAGGGTGCTTTCCTACATGCATGTGTCCAGATGCTCATTTCCGTGTCAGATGCAGTTATGGGGGGGGGGGCTTCTCAGTAGGAGTGACAACATGGCAAGGAAAGGAGCACAGGTGACCATTTAATTCCAAGAAACTCCACAACAAACCATGGGTCAAATTAACCCAGAGTAAAGGTAACAGCTTTCAGTGCAGTCATGCTGGGCACATGACCGCCTATGCAATCCTTGGCCAACGCTGGCTCTTTGGCTTAGAAACAGAAATGAGCATCGCCTCCTATAGTCGGTTAAATTAGACACTCATGTCAAGGGACTACCTTTACCTTTTACCTAAAGGATATTTACCCTAGGATCAAACTGGATCCACTGAAACTATGTCTGGTCTGCCAGGATTGGGCTGAATCCAGGACTTGGAGTATTGGCATGCATCAGCCAAACAATGTGATGCAGGGCCAGGGGGAACATGAGCCTTTTGGCCTGTGCAGACAACTTCAGTATCAACATTCTGTTTTTTTTTTCTGGGTACATGCTGTCAAGTTGACTTCCACTTATGATGACCCCATGAATGAGAGACCTCCAAATATCCCTCTTACCAACAACTCTGCTCAGGTCTTACAAATTCAGGGCTGTGTCTTCCTGGTTTGAGTCTGTCCATCTCTAATGTGCACTGCCTCTTTTCCTACTGTCTTCCAATTTACCAACCATTATTGTCTTTTATTGTGAGTAATGTCTTCTCCTGTTATGTACAAACAATGATAGACTTGGTTTAGTCATCTTGGCTTCTAGGGAGTGTTTTCAGGTTTGATTTGCTTGAAGACCCACTCCTTTTACTTTTAATCAGTCCATGCATCTGCAGAACTCTCCTCAAGCACCACACTTCAAATGAGTTTATTTTCTTCTTGTCTGCTTACTTCACTGTCCAGCTTTCATAATCATACATAGAAATTGGAAATAAAATGAAATGGACAATCCTGACTTTAGTATTCAATTATTTACCTTGATCTTGTCCATTCCTTCATAGCTGCCACTCCAAGTCCTTGTCTTCTTCCAATTTCTTGACTATAGTCTCCGTATTGATTCATGACAAATCCAAGGTATAGAAAATATGTAAGTACTTGAATGTCTTCGTTGTCTACTTTAAAGTAATAGAAATCATACGTGGTCATAATTTTTGTTTTCTTTATATTCAATTGTAATCCTGCTTTGAGCTTTCTTCCTTAACTTCCCACAATATGGGTTCCAAGTCTTTACTATTTTCTGCTTGTAGTATAGTTTATTCTGCATACTTTAAATTGTTGATCTTCCACAGTTTATTTACACTGCTTTCCTCTGGGTCTAATACAGCTTTCCATATGATACCTACAGAAGTGTTAACTGAAGTCCAGCACATTGGCCCACAGTAATACAAACAAAGATCAGTTTTGGCTGGTAAACTTGATCCTATACATGACTACTGAAAAATATATCCCAATGATTTCTGTTGGACTTGACTTCATGAAAGGTTGTACAGTATAGGACTGCAAGGAAACATATTCTATGCAACCTTGAAGAAATATCAGTATATGCAAGAAACTTATATTAAACTACGAACAAGTACTAACAGACTGCACTTCTAAATTATTTCCTAATAGTTGCTTTGAATTCAGTAATTCTGCATATGTACCCCCAGTGTATCTGAAAAGGGAAACATATGCTTCTAAACTATTGGGTTTTTTTTACCAGAAGTTGTGGTTCCTCTAATGTGCTAAGACCATTATAATAAAGAATGGCTTAGAACAAAGAAATTTGCTATTAAAAAAGAGAGATTATGCTGAAACAAAGTTAATTTCAGCAAGCCTATCTCAACCTGTGCAATTCATCCTAACAGTATTTTGCCTAGTGAGTTAATGCTTCTAGGGCAACTTTTGTTGCTGCTGTTGTTCTAAACACTGCTCACATTTTAAATATGAAGAACAAGTCAGCACAAGTTTAATGTGGGAGTATAGAAGAAATGAAGTTGCTGTGAACTGGATGTTGCTTTAGAGGAATGTTAAACTCAATGAGAAAGCACACATATTTTGCCAGTTTTCTAACTTCTTAAAAACTGAAATACAGCAGGATCATTGGTACATCTTTTTAAAAAAAAAAAAACACCAAGCAATTTACAACAAAAAACAAAACCCAGGATCAGAACAACAATACATCAGAGAAGATATTTGTTCAGCATGTACCTGAATTGTAACTTTCATGGTCAACACAATGTTAGAACTACATAAAAATAACAGCAGATACAGCTACTTATTCACACTATGAACATAAGCATCTTTACTCAGAAGTAAACCTCCCAATGTTCAATGGAGGTCATTCATTAGTAAATAAAAATAATGCTACAGTTTTTAAGACAACAATTAATTACATAACTATGTAGGTAGTATAAGACTAAGAGCACATCCTGTGGCAATGCAGTCAGGGGTAAAGACCTCCTGATACATCTGTACAACATAAGATGGTGTAGCCTTAGATTTGTGGGTTTACTCCAGAGTTGTAGGGCCACACCACTTGATCTTGGACTTCTCCAGAGTTTTGGTGGACTGCAGTGTTCTGCTGTGGCTGGCATTCTGTTAATTAATTAATTGTACAGTTTTAAATGCTGTGAAGCTGCTCTGAGTCCCAGTCCTGGGAAAAGAGCGGGATACAAATAATAATAATAAAATAATAATAATAATTCTAAGCAACCAGAAGTGACATCGCACCACTCCCAGTTACCTTTGGGGCTGTTTTGGAGAGGAGGTTCTAGCTAGGGCTAGGCAATCCCTTGAAGTGTTTTAAAACTATTAATAGGTTTTTGGCTGAAAAATGGGGAGCTTCAAATTAAAAAAAAAAATGTGATGGGAGGGAATTGGGCTTGGAGATTCAGCGGGGATCCCTAAGCCCACATGCAGCTTGTAAGCCATACAATTCTCACCCCAGCCTTAAATATTTCATTGTTTTAGAGAAACTTGTGGCAGCTGCAAACGCAAACACCAGTTGTCATTTTACTTGCTATAACAGCACAAGTGACTCACCTTCTGATATCTATTACTATGGATGCAATGGTGCCATGCAACAAGCTTAGCCTTGAGGTCTTCAGGGAAAGGTATTATCTCAGTCCAGCTATTCTCAGAAATTTGGTGAGGATGCAAGAGAACATTTCTGCCTGTTCCTAGACTATCAAACTCCCTTCCATGGGAGGCCAGGAAGGCATTTGACAATGCATTGTTTATTAAGGACATGATTTTCAAAGCTAAAATACAACTGTATATGACAATTAAGCAAAAACAACAAAAACAGTCCAACTGTATCATTAGTCAGACTGAACTGCCCATCTAAGCTAATCGATGGCAAGGGACATCAAGTGGCAGTAATATGCTGGACCTTGAAAACTTTCTTGCTGCTGTCACCATTGTTGAAATACTATTCAATGACCAGTCAAACTGGTTCTTTGTGTTGAATGAGAGGACCATCTTCTTGCCCTTTGCCTCAAGGTACAACAGCTGGAATCCTGTTGGGGTGCTACACAAGGAGTTGGGCACTTTTTCCAGGAGTGGCAGCAATGGAGAAAGAAAATAGACAACACCTGATAGGAGCTCTGGTGGTGCAGTGGTTAAATGCCTGTACTGTAGCCATTCACTCACAAACCATAAGGTTGTGAGTTCAATACCAGCTCAGAGTTGACTCAGCCTGGCACCCTTCCAAAGTCACTAAAATGAGTACCCAACTTGTTTGGGGCAATTAGCTTACACACTGTAAACTGCTTAGGAGTCCTTAAGTGCATTGATAAAATGTATAGAAATTTACTTGCTATTGCTACTTGCTATACCTTCCCTGGCTGGTTTCTCCAGTGCCTTACTTTCTCTGTCACTGCTGCATTAGCCTTGAAAAACACAATAGAAGTTCTGCTTATATCCCACCTAACATGCAAAAGACCCTAAGCAAGCTTCCATTTGGTGAAGTCACTCCTCTCTCATTCCCTGAGAAATTTGCTTGCCATTCCCTTACAAGTTTGCAAATCTGTAGGGAGAGTGTGTGCAATTAGACTGGTTCAGAATGACAGGAATGCATAATAGTGTACCTTTTAATGAGATTTTTAGGGAGTATGATCCCAGCCAATGGGGTAAGGAATGAAAACAACACTTTAGGGGCATAGGATAATCTAATGTTGTGTAAACACAGAAACTACTGATAATTCAGGGAAGTTAGCAAAGTTGGCAGTCCAAAGTCAACACTGTGCACAGCTTGAGATACTGCAAACTGCAAAACAGGTGGGCCTTCAGCTCTCTTTACTTTAAAAAAAACACTATTTTACAAATATCTTCACTGATTGCTAACATTTATGTTCAGGTTTTCAGAACAGCCCATTCCAGCCCAGCCAAGAGATGCCAGAGTCTGAAGTGGTATCTTTTACATGAGAAACCATGAACTCTACCCTAAGAGCAAGGGCATCTCTTCTCTTTATGTACTGATTTTACATAATCCAAGAGGCACATTGTAGTAATGCCTATTCATCAGGCTAGTTCAGGAAGATTCTTCAGGAAGCCAGTGGGCTTTGAAAGTGAATGTAAAGAATTTTGCAGTTTTTGCTTAGCCTAATAAATGTATCACCTCAATATGTACTTTGGATTTTGTTTTATGGTCATCACAACCAACCCTGCATTTAATTTTTTACATACCAGTAATCTTGCTGTAGGACTGAAACACACACACACACACACACACACACACACAGAGGAAAACAAATCTTTCTGAAGTGTTTAATTTTTTAAAAAATATATGCTTATTGATGTGCAATAAAATTTATGTTCAGATTCGCAGGAGCCAGTAATTAAAGTGTAATATTTATCTCAAACAAGAAAACAAAGTGTATTGGAATTTGATCCTTGTACCCTTTCACTAAACCATGGGTGACTACATATTCTGATTCACCACAAGATAACATATAGTCCAGAACACTATACCACAGAAATCTAGGAAGACATTTTTTTCTTTCTTTGGTAGCCAGCAGGGCAGAATGTTCCCTGACTCAGGAAGCATAACCAAAAAAGAGGACAGCTGACCCTCCATATCCATGGATTCTGCATCCACAGATTCCACCATCCACGGCTTGAAAATATTCCAAACAAATTCCAAAAAGCAAACCTTGATTTTGCTATTTTATATGTGGGTTATCATTCTACTACACCACTATATATAATAGGACTTGAGAATACATGGATTAAAGTATCCACAGGGGGTCCTGGGAACCAAGCCCCAGCAGATACCAAAGGCCCACTGGACATGTATTAGCATTCCATGACTTCATCCACAACTCTCCACAGGTCTCCTGCTCAAACCAATAACTGATCAGACTGAAGCACAGAATGAGAAAAAGCCCAAAAGACCTCCAAAGGATGATGTGGATAGCATCTTTCCTCCCTTTTTGACAGCCAAATAGGCTATCTTCTTTTGTTCCACAAGAGTGCAGTTCCAAAATTCCCTTCCTGAATTGATGAGATGGTCTCCTGATCATTGGCCTTGAAACACCTGATAAAAACCAATATAGTTCTTTTTTACTTGTAAGAAATGTTATTTAAAAACATGTTTATTGCAACACACACACACACGTAATCACTTTTTCCAGTTTGTATTTTATTTTATTTGGAATTGCTGTACTTTATTCTTTTTCTAGGTCTGTTATAAATCACCTCAGATATCTAGTAACTGGATGGATAATACAGAAGTCTATTAAGTAAATTAACAGACCATGTCAGCACTTAAAAACTGTACAGGAACTTAAAAACTATTCACAGGAACTAGACACTGGGAACACACACCATCAGTTTTCTGTTGCCCACATGGAACACATACTGTCTTCACGAAAAATTAAACAGAGATATTCAGAGATACGGATGTGAAAATCATCTGATGTGATGTGACTAAACTCCAGAAAGTGGTTTGTTTGATCATACTCTGTCCTGTGCCTCTTGGTGCCCACCTGCCCCTAAAAACATATATCCCCAAGGAATGGCCCTTAATATTTCCTCAAATTTCAAAATGGGGTTAACCTGACATTACACGAGAAATTGGTTCCAGTAGCGAACCAGTGTGGAGTAATGGTTTCAGAACTGGACTATGACTCTGGAGACCAGGGTTTGATTCCCAGCTTGGCTATGAACCCACTGGGTTACTTTGGGCAAGTCACACTCTTTCAGTCTCAGGGGAAGATAACAGCAAACCTCCTCTGAACAAATCTTTAGAAAACCCTCCAATACGTTTGCCTTAGGGTCACCCCAAGTCAGAAAGGACTTTGGAGGCATACACAAAAGAAAGAGAGAACACACACACAAAATCAAAAGAGTGGTGAGGTCTAAGCAGTACACTCCAGCTCAGGTGGGCCTAATCCTGAGTACAATGGACCCTTACTATCCATTATTATTATTATTATTATTATTATTATTATTATTATTATTAAGCTTTATTTATATAGCACTATAAATTTACACAGCGCTGTACATACAACCCACAGGACCCCCTGTGGATACCAGAATCTCTGGACACTCAAGTCCCATTACATACAGTCAGTGACCAGATAGTCTCCTTTTCAAGGACATCTCCTCCATTTCAACCTTCTGTCCAAGAGGAATTCCAAAATGCCCTCCATTTTGAGCATCACTAAGGCCTGTTA
Organism: Sceloporus undulatus; assembly: GCF_019175285.1. NCBI lineage: Eukaryota > Metazoa > Chordata > Lepidosauria > Squamata > Phrynosomatidae > Sceloporus > Sceloporus undulatus. Next base: position 145,428,311 of record NC_056526.1, on the reverse strand, counting down.
CAGACTGCCAAAATAAAGCTGCTTCGGGTCTCTTTGGAGGTATGCTGTTTAAATGATGCATGGGTCCTAAGAGTCTGGAGGTTGCGCCAAAGCCACACTCCATTCTAAGCACTGGAGTGCAGCTTTGGTGCAGCTTCTGGATTCTTAGGGTGCATGCATCATTTAAACAGCATACCTCCAAAGAGACTCCAAGCAGCTTTATTTTGGCAGTCTGTAATAGGCCTATGAAACATTAATTTTGATTTCTTCGAGTGTTTTTAGCTTTTCTTTGGTCATGTCCTGGGGGTGGTGTGTTGTTTAAATGTGTATACTTTTTAAGTGCTTTTATCTTTTTAATTGTCAGTTTTTAAGACTGTAAGCTGCTTTGGGTCTCAATTCTGGGAGAAATGTAGGATACAAATTAATGTAATAAATAAACATAAAGTCCCCTATTTTTTATTGCATTCCCTCCATGTTGTGGTGCCTTGTCCTCCTTGGCAGTTAGGACATCTGGTCACCCTGCCTTGGGCAAGTCACAAGCTCTCAGCCTCAGGGAAAGGCAATGGCAAATCTCCTCCGCACAAAAAACAAAACTGTAATACTATAACTACTGTATATTGAGATGTAGAGTCCCAAGGTTCCTTCCCCATTGGCATAATGGCTTAGGAGGTACTATACGCAGGGTGACCACAGGTCCTCCTTTTCCAGGACATGTCTTCCATTTCAATCTTCATTCCAGGAAGAATTCCAAAATGTCCTCCATTTTGAGCACCACTAAGACCCATGAATTTACATTTCTATTAGTGTTTTTAGGTCTTTCTTGAACACTACATTTTGGAGTGCCTTGTCCTTCTTGGTGGTTATTAGGACCTTTGGTCACCCTGAGCCTGACTAAGAAGCGTGAATTTATATTTCTATGAGTGTTTTTAACTTTTCTTTGGTCCATGTCCTCCACTTCACAGAGCCTTGTCCTCCTTGGTGGTCATTGGGACCTTTGGTCACCCTGAGCCTGAGCAAGAAGCATGAATTCATATTTCTGGGAGTGTTTTTGGCTTTTCTTTGGTCATGTCCTCCATTTTGTCCTCCTTGGTGGTTATGAGGACCTCTGGTCCACCCTGAGCCTGACCAAGAAGCATGAATGTACACTTCTTTGGCCAGGTCCCCCATTCTGCAGTCCCTTGTCCTCCTTGATGCTTCTGAGGACCTCTGGTCACCTTGAGCCTAAGAAGCATGAATGTACATGTCTAGGAGTGTTTTGAGCTGTGCTTTTGGCCAGAGCCTCTCTTTTTTGGCTTGCCCTTCGGAGCCCTGCTGCCAGGGGAGCTCCTTCTTACCTGCGGAGGGGTTGAGGCTGGCCCTCCTCTGCCTCCTGCTGCTGCCCAGCTCCTTCAGCTCCTCCTCGTCCTCCTCGAGCCTCCAGGCTTCAGCCATGGGCCACCGCAAGGGGACAAAGGCAGCTGCCCCTCACGCCTCCTCCTCCTCCGAGAAGCCTCTCCCCATCTTCTGCTCCAGCTGCTGCACCTGCCCCTGGAGGCCGGAGACAGAGGGTCCCTCTTTGGGTCCAAAGTTCCCAAGGGCTCTGCTGAGGGGAGGGAAAGGGGAGAGAGGAAAGCCTCCCCCCCCCGGCAAGCTCTTGTCTCCTCTTCCAGGGAACTTGCAGAAGAAGAAGAAGGGAGGGAAAGGAAGGAGGAGTGGGAGAAGGAATCCCAGCACCGAGGGAAGGAGGGAGGGAGAGAAAGAGGGAGGAAGTGGAGGAAGGTGGCCTTCCCCTGGCCCTCCACAATATTCCGGGATCGGCAGGAAACTGGTCTCCTGCTCGACAGTAAAACAAAAGGAGAAAAGGGGAGGTACCTGGCAGCAGGCAAGGCCAAGAAGAGGAGGAGGAGGAGGAGGAGGAATGCCAGCCCCGGGCCAAGGAAGAGGTGGAGGGGGTGGGAGATCATGGGCAGCAGCAGCAGAAGGAGGCCCCTCTGGCTCCTTGCTGGGCACCACTTGGGGCACCCAGGAAGAGGAAGGGAGGGAGAAGGAGAGAGAGAGAGAATGAGGGAATGGGAAAGAAAGAGAGGGAATGGGAGAGAAAGAGGGAATGAGAGAGATTGTGTATGAGAGAGAGAATGCAAGTGTGTGTGTGTGTGTGTAAGAGAGAGAGAGAATGAGGGAATGAGAAAGGGGGAGGGAGAATGAAAGAGAATGAGAAAGAGAATATGTGTGTGAGAGAGAGAGAATGGGAGAGAGATGTAGTTTCTTTTTCTGAAAGGACCCCCTTTGCCACATGGCCCAGGCCTTCAATCTCCTCCTTTCCATTTTGGATTCAAAGCCATGTTATTCTGGAAAGTTAGTATGCCAAGGGATCTTGTGGCACCTTGGAGAGGCACTGAAAGAAAGAAGTTGGTCGCAGGGGCTTTCATAGACCTGTGTTCCTCATGCATCTGAGGAGTTAGGCTCAAGTTTACAAAGGCTCATGTGATCAACGTCTTTCAGTGAGAGGATCAACAGACCATCCCAAAGGGGCAGTGGGACACAGCCTCTTTCCTAACCATATCCGGACCATGGCATCTGCACACAGCAGCCCCAATCTGGCCTTTCTAGGGTGCAAAAAGGAGCCACAAAAAGCACCATAGCCATGGCAACGCAGCTATATGGCACTCCTTTGGTGCTGCATCATATGGACGCAGCACGGGAGGAGCGCCATGGTGCCATGCACTATGTGGAGTGGCATGCAGTGTCATGGTGTGCATCATCTGGACATGATGCCTCGACTCTGCCCCCCAGGCTGGCCTTAATGGTGGGTCTGAAAAGGGCCTGAATCTCAAAGGCACCATAAAATCCCTTTCCATTTTGGATAGGGTCCTTCTAGGAAGGTTCCCCAAAGCAAAGTGTTTCTGCCAAATAAATTGCTTAATCTTGAAGGGAGACCACCTTTTCCTTCCCTTTTTATAGCATTAACAGATTAAAAAAGCAATCCATTTGAAAATTCCAGTGAACCATTTATAAGTAGTGTTGTTGCTGTTGTTGTTGTTGTGTGCCTTCAAGTCCTGACTATAATACAGTATATATAATATATCTGTAAATAAACCATACAAAATGAATTTATATTTATATTAGTATTTTTAGCATTTGTTTGGTAATGTCCTATGTTTTCCCCCCCAAATGTCTTACATTTTGCGGTGTCTTGTCCTCCTTGGTGGTTAGGACATCTAGTCACCCTGCATGTGCATGAATGCTCAGCTGCACCACTGACCCATTGAAATGACAACAAGCCTGGCAGATTGCCAACAATAAAATTAAGTTAATAAGACAGAATAACAAACTGGCAGGTCCAATAACAAACTGGCAGGGCCATAGGGGAAGGAGCCATGTACATAGGCTTCCATGATCATGCTGTGTCAATGTATCACTGAGTTCACCAATGTGACATATGGGTGGTCAATCACTTGTGCGATTGAGTGGCCAGTTACACTGCTGATTACATGGGTTGTCAAATAAGCTTGCAGCTGGGCAGGACATGTCTGAAATGCAGAACACATAATTTTGCAAGGAAGGGTATAATGTTGCATTTCAATCAGCTGCATTCTGCTGTTCCTAGTTATAAGTGTCTCATGAAGACACAGCATTTTACTACCTGTAGTGCTTCCTAAAATATTCTGTATCACTTTTCAGTAATACAGTGTTATGTGGAAAGCTGAACAGAAGCTTTACTACTAATATTTCTATCAACCATATATTTTACTTTCAATTACCATAAATCATGGCAAAGTAAGATTCATTGCTGTGGGTAACTGTGATGCTACTGAGACTTTGAAAAGAGAAGGAAGAATGTACACAAAACTACATACAAGCAGATAATAAAAGTGACAGAAAATGTAGCAAAACAAACCACACAATCACTGCTAGCCACATAATTAATGCAAAACTTGCCAACACCCAGAGACTGATACATAAAACAAGTATGTTGAAGTTATGTCTTCATTCCTAAGATAAAACTTATGAACACAATGATTCTAATAGCCAGAAAAATTCCAAGTGCCTGTGATTACACAAGCATTATGCTTTGTTTCAGTCTTGGTTTTCACTAAGCACAGCTGAAAGAAAGAAAAGGGGAAAAAAGAAAGAAAGCCTCAGTTTTACTGAGTCTGTGTGTGTCGTATGCCCTCAAGTCATTTCCAATTTATAGTGACCCTAAGGCAAACCTATCATGGGGGTTTCTTGGCAAGTTTTGTTCAGAGGAGGTTTGCCATTCCCTTCCCCTGAGGCTGAGAGCATGTGACTTGCCCAAGATTACCTAGTGGGTTTCATGTGTATTGCAAATTAAGCAAGTCTTGATAATGAAGAATTTAAAGATATAGCCTTGTTAGTCTGTAGAATCAGTATGTAGAGAGATCTTGTAGCACCTTTGAGACTAACTGAAAGAAAGAAGTTGGCAGCATGAGCTTTCCTAGACTTCAGTCTACTTTCTAAATGCATCTGAGGAAGTGGACTGAAGTCTATAAAATCTTATGCTGCCAACCTCTTTCTTTCAGTTCTTTCAAAGGTGCCACAAGATCTCCCTACATACTGATGAGTAATGCTTCAGAGTGTAATTCTGTAGTGATGATCCATGATTATACAGTTGGGTGGAACCCTGTCACGCAGGCAGAACAGCAGGTGTGTTATTGCTGCAATAGATACCTCAATGGAACACTCCCCCAGGAAATACATACTTATATTTTGGTTGAAATGGAGTGCAGTCACCCCAGTGGGTTGCAACATTGCACAGGGCATGTTTGCATTGTATTCTATAAACTTTCAATCCATGGTCCATGTCCCTAGTGATGACCAAACTCTGTAACAGCCCAAGACCTGGCACTAAAGATTATGTTCCCACTGACATCAGCAGGATATATATATAATATATATATATATATTTGCATAGCAGGTGGGTTTTAGAGGAAATATGTTTTTCCTAGCATATCCTTTACAGATCGTACAAGCTGACGTCTGTTTGGCCTGTTTTGCAGATTCCAGCATCTCTCTTTTATGCATACTATATGCACTCACTTTATGTACAGTTGTAAGTTGTATATCATTGTTCACAGTTTGTATCTTCAGCAATATTCGTCTCAGAGGTGTCCTGTTCCTGATTCCTTGTATCTGCCTGGTGCCCTCTCAATCCTGCTGCTTAAATAAGTTGCTTGAATTCTTTCTCTAAGATGTAATAATCACCTAAAGGATCAGCTCTAAAACACTTGCTAGTACTTCCGCAAACAGTTTGTACATATGGCTCTGATCATAAGAAAGGATAATTTTCTCTTAGTTCTTAGTCATGCTGAATCTGTTCTTAAGACAAAGATTAAATATATAAGAGTTTGAAGTAGTAACATTGGGTTAAGATTGTTGTAGGAATTTACCCTGTTGGTATGGATCTGAACTAACAATGTAACAAACACTTCTAGGTCTCATAGAAGCTAATTTTAAAAATCTGTGTTAGATCTTCTTACTGCTACACCCACCTTGGTGGCCTCCAGATGTTTTGCACTATATTGATTCACATAATTAACACGTGTTTGGGACCCCAGCATGGGCAGTAAAAAGACTTCTCGTGATGGTAGTTGTTATATACCTTCAGGTCATTTCCGACTTATGGTGACTCTAAGGCAAAACTCTCATGGGATTTCTTGGCAAGATTTGTCCAGAGGAGGTTTGCCATCACCTTTCCCTGAGGCTGAGAGAATGTGACTTGCACAAAAGCACCCAGTGGGTTTCATAGCCCACCCAGGAATCAAACATTGGTCTCCAAAGTCCTAGTCCAACATCCAAACCACAACTGACATTGGCTCTCTTGGTTTGTCCTGATTAAACATGCATAGAATTGAGCTGTCCCTTGTATGTTTGGCTGCAAAATATCTACTTTGCATTAACCAAGACCCTTGCTTGACATCTTTAGCCTCTCCACACTATAGTCACAATCCAAATGGGAGAGACATGTTTGCATAGAGGAAATCCCACTGGAACACCTCTGAGCCTGAATACAAATAATAGGTGCAAGACACCCAATACAGTTTGTGACCACAGTGGTGGGAAAGCAATTAAAACCTTCTACCAATACCAGTTTCTCAATATGGTTTGGAATTATAGTTTACAGTACTTTTCAAAAGGCCATCCATTTAATTACTAATGCCATCACACCTCCTTGGCTTTAAGTGATCCCAATTTTAAATATATGAAACTAAAAGACTAAAAAGTTTAGTTATGCATATGTGTGGGCCTGAGTGCCATTACCTCCAACTGTGTCAGAAAGCAGTAGCCCATTGTTTTATGCCAGAGGTGACATGAGATCAAACACCTCAACAAATTTGTAGCAAAACAGAAAGTTTAAATGCCAATGCAAATTGAGCAACAAGCATCAGGGAAACAAGTGCCTGTGAAAAGCGAAAACAATCTTTACAATTCTGAATTGGTGCTTCCAGAACTCGGAGAGATTACTACTTCAATTTTGTTGAATATTATAGGAAAGTGATGAAGGTCTTATTTTAATTGCCTTTTGCAGAGCTTGGTGTTTTTTTTTAAAGGAACTACTACTATTATTGTTCATTCAATTTCCCCCATATTAGTTGTTGTTATCACTGCATACAATTTTTAGTATCTTATTATGTTAATTGTTTCACTGTTGCCATTAGTCATTGTTTTTGGTACTCATGAGAGGAGGGCTAGGAGTGCAATTGCAACTGGCCAAGATGATCAAGGGCCAGAGAACCCAACACTAGGTTAGCTGAAGCCATGTTGAATCCAGATCACTCTCACTCTGTGTAGTGGTATCATTAGGGGTATAAGTGTGATGCCATGAGGTAACACCACTGCTCCTCAAATGTCTGTGTTTGGGCAGAAATAGGCTGTGATAATCACCTGCTTCCCTTTAAAATGCTATAAGAGATGGCATGAGGCTCAGTTCGAGGGGAAAGGAGAGACCCCAGAGTTGGTTAAAAAAAAACCCACAAAATTTAAAATTTAAAAAAATTACATTTTTGATTTAAAAATAAAAATAATTCTTTTAAAAATATTTAAAAACAGTATATTCTACCAAATTTTAACTTTAACAGCATAAAACCATGTATATGGAAATACATTTAGGTTGTGCTTATGATATTGTAATTTAAAGGTATAATTTTAGTATTGTTGGTTGTTTGTGTCATAACTATTAACGTTACATTCAGTGATATACAGGAATTATAATCTATGAGTAAGATTCACACAAAAATATTAATAAGGGTTCTGTATGGTGTGGCATGGAAGGAGGTCAGTGGGGTGACACCATGAGTTGCCTTACCAGGTGTCACCAAGCCTAGTGATGCCACTGACCCTGAATATGTTGGAAATTACTTAGAACTAAACTAACCTGGCTCTGACCTAACTTAGTGCTGTGATGATAAGTGTCTGTGTTGGAAGAGGTTTGGATCTGGCACAACTTGATTTCTCCCTTGCCGCACCTTTTCTGGTTTTCCTGCTGATAAATCTTAGCCAGCAGGTTAATGCTGCCAGAAGATTGCTTTGTCAGCAGTTCTCTGAGATCAAATGGTGGAAGAGGTTCTGCAGAACACCTTTTTAAATAAATAAAAATAAATAAAACTTTTATTTATATCCCGCTTTTCTGTGACAAGACAATCAAAGCGGCTTACAACACGTTAAAATCCACATTTACAAATTTATTATTATTTTATTTATTATTACCATGGACCATATGGTGCAAAACTGCAAATGGTGCAGCTGAACCAGGTTCCACCAAAAAAAAAGGAAGGAAGGAAGGAAGGAAGGAAGGAAGGAAGGGGAAAAAGAAGAAAAAAAGGAAAAAAAGGCTCCCACAATAAATGAAACAAATAGCACACACACACATATATACAACAATAATAATAAAAAATAAAATAGTGATAACAGAGGTTAATGATATACATTAATCTTGATAATACAACAAAATCAGAATTTCAAAAAATAAAATTTTATTTTATGGCTTATTATTGTTTATATTTTGAATATATATATATATATATATGGGGACTGGCTGGATTGGGGCTGGACATCTGTTTGCCCTGGTCCCTATGCAGCCTAAAAGGGTGATTCTAAGCCGCCCCTTTTAAGTTGTCTGTATTCCCCCCCCCCAGACTGTATCTGCATTACAGAAATAATCCAGTTTGACATCACTTTAACTGCAATGGCTCAATGCTATAAATTCTGGGAATTGTAGTTTTCTGAAATATTTAGCCAATTCAGCTTTGTCAGGGGTGGTCTCTTTTGCCCCTGGATATCTCAGGAGTCAATATGATTCACTGGAAAAGAAAACAATACAGTACTTGGTAAAGCTGAAGGTAGAAGAAAAGGACCACATTATATATGGACCAAATAAATAAAGGAAGCCAAAGCTCTGAATCTGTAAGACCTGAGCAGGGCAACTGATGACTTGGGTTTGTGGCCATCTCTCCTTCATAAAATCACCATAAGTCAAAGTCAAGGTCACCTAAGCGGAGATTCAAACCCTGGGCTCCAAAGTCCTAGTCCTAGTCTGACCACTACAGCTTTGACATATGATGATTTTATGAAGAAGAGACCTTCACAGCTTATGAGAAAATATAACAACACTACCAACAGATTCCAGTTTCAGCCTTTGATACTTCTAGGGAGGGCTGGGAAATACTCCTCTCTTGAAAGTCTGAAGAGTTGCTGCTAGTCAGTATAAACAGGTAAACAACACTGAGCTTGTTGGACCATTGATCTGACAGTATAAGGAGGCTTCAAAATGGGTATAAAGCAGAAAATTAACTGACAAGTGGCTAAAGTGTAGAAATTTGTTGGTAATTGGAACCCTTAGGTAAGCAGGAGCACTCACCATTGAAGTTAGCATGATTGACTTTTAAGTACATAGGCTGTTAATATTTTTGCAGTATTTTTAGTAAGAGTTTAAAGTGCTTCGTATATATATTAGCAGCCCTTAACCACACAGCATAAGTTGAACTATTTTAAAAACAGGGTAGGAAACAAGGCTGAGAGTTAAGTGGCTACTCAAACATCATTCCTTGAGCTCATGGTGAAGCTCTCATACCCAAGGCCACATTAAGACATACTGAAGCCCTAAACAATGTTAAGTGTAAGAGGCCTTGCTGTGGCATTACCTATACGTACATACTGTATGCTACATTTTACTCCCCAAGTTTTAAGAAGTTTTCAGAGTTGTGGTACAAAAAGTAACTTTTCACACTCAGTTTCTCTGCTTGAGTAATCACATATTATTTTCAAATCATCATGTGCTACATCAGGCATTTTAATTTCTTCAGCTACTTCTGTGCATCCATATAATTATCTGTGTGATTGCATAGCTCCCTAACAGAAGTAAATAACTAAGTGGGCTCACAAAACAAGGGAAACCCATGCACCAGTCCTTTTTAGATGCAGCTTCTACACTCCAAGTCATACTGGCACTATGGTAACACTATGGCAAAGCAAAGATAAAATATATTGTGGTCAATGCCTGCAGAGCAATAGCACTGGACTCGGGCAAGCTAAGGAATCTATAGGCATAAGAAAAACGGCTTCAAGCCAATCAGACAAACAGAAATATAATTCTGTACTAAAATAAGCAGGAGAGTCCCTGATGTGTGCCTTCAAGTTGTTTCTGACTTATGGTAACCCTATGTTTTGCACACCAGGCTATGATTCTGGAGACCAGAGTTCAATTCCCCCCCTCAGCCATAGAAAACCACTGGGTGACCTTGGATGAGTCACACACTCTCAGCCCCAGAAAGCCCTATGATGATGGGTTTGCCTTGAGGTCACCATAAGTCGGAAATGGCTCAAAGGCACCCAACAACAAGCTGAACTGAATCTATCACAGGACTTTGTTGGCAAGATTTGTTCAGAGTAGGTTTCCCATTGCTCTCTTCTGAGGCTGACAAGTTGTGACTTGCCCAAGGTTATCCACTAAATTTCCATGGCTGAGCGGGGATTCAAATGCTGTCTCCTAGTCCAACACTCAAACCACTGCACCAAGCAAACTCCTACTAGCTAATCACACTTTGAACAAAATAATGCACATTACCATCTCCCACCTTCATTGCCTAGAGTTACTTAATATTGCCAAGGGGATGAAAAGTCCTGAAAAACATCTATGAGTTCACTGCAAATTAAACAGTGCAGGATCCTAGCTTCTGGACCAAGGCTTTCTTTTGCAAACACAAAGATTTCATATGATCAGGCATTTTCACTTTCCCTCTGCAGTTTTCTGCCTCCACTGTTAAGGAACTACTGGGAATAGTTTGGGACATGGATCAGAGGTTGCAGAAGGAAAGGAGTTGTCAAAAGTGCCCATTACCTTATAGGAATACAGATGCAATTTAAGATTTGGTATTCAGGCTCAAAGAAGGCCACGGATCTTCTTTATTTAGAAGAATTAAAATTCAGCATCTATAGTTTGACCTGCTAAGCATCCTCTATTTACACCTCTGTTAAAAATGCAGAATCTCCATTCCCTTTAGCACTTAGTAGGGGAGGGAAGCTTACACCTCACCCACTGGCAATTCTTCTCATTACGAAAAAGGGTTAGGAAGGGATTGGGCTGGAAAATTTGGAGGAGGAGTGGGCTAGGGCAACTCATGTTATCCAGTCAGCCAGATTGGTTTTAGGAACCAGTCATCTCCTGGGACAGTTCCCCATTACTGTCAGGATCCAAACCTTTATTTTATTTTGATGGCACTTGGGGTACAGGAGTCAGGAATTACTGCAGCTCAAATAAGTAACTGCCATGGTATCTCTACCATGTGGCTAATGCAGAAGATTCTTGTACATCTGAATGATTGCACAGGAGTTCACGCTTCCTCTTGGGAGTGCTGTGCAATTAGAGAACAGAAGAGAGAGCCTTTCAGTGGTTGTTTCCACCCTTGGGAGGCTAAGCTGGCCCCTTCGCTGGTGTCTTTTCATTCGCAAGTAAAAAATGTTTTTATGTAGGCAGGCATTTGGTATATAATGCATAGCAGGGTGGTTTTATGGTGCAGGTGGGTTTTTAGTTTGTTTTTAACTTTTGTATATTTTTATGTGATTTTATATTGGGAGTAGAAGATTTTAATTGTTTTGAATTTTATTGAGATTTTTAATGTTTTGTTTGTGAGCCGCCTTGGGAGAAAGGTGGCATATAAGTGAAATAAATAAATAAACATCCTGTAGTGACCATGCTTGTAGGGAATTCTGAAAACTCTAGTCCAAAATACATCTATTAATTTTTTCCAAACCGTCCTCTTCATGTTGTCTTGTTGTTGTATGATGACCCTAAAACAAACATCCAGGGTTTCTTGGCACTATTTGTTCAGAGGGGGCAGTGTAGCAGGGTGCCATTACCTTCCTTTAATGCCAAAGTCTCCAACTGAATTTTCATGGCTGACCTAATTGTAGCAATGCCCCTAGGTGCTGCTGCATGTAAAATATGATGGAGAAAGTTTAGGAGAAGCAGCTTTTCTCCCTCATTTTACTAGAAGTGGAAATAATTAATGAAACTTAATTGGCAGGGGGAGAGATTCAAGGAAGACAAAAATATGTATGTCTTCATGCAGTACATAGTGAATTGTGGCATTTACTACCACAAGAAGCAGTGGTGACCTTTGTGAAAAGTTTTTAAAAATGCCTTATTTTTAATAGTACCTTTAGTATTTGAAAATATGCAAAACAAAACAAAAATAAGTAAAAGAAAGCTTTGGTGAATAACTCTCTTATATATACAGTGCCAATGTATATACCTTACAGAGTGCAGTCCTTTATCTGCATACAGGCAATTTTCTATCTGAGGGAATGTCAGTCCAAATACAGTTTTTTAAAAAAGAAATGAAAAAGGGAGCTTTGAAATAACCCATCAAGAGGATATGCACATAGGTTGGACAGTCAGTCACACAGCCATGCCTACTATGGATACACTGTATTATAGTCAGCATTCTAAAGGTGCATCTATACATATAATCATATGTAAATATAATGCAAATATATATCTACATTTGTTCTGCCTTTGTGGTAATGCCCCACATTAAGTGGCTACTCTGCTTATCTATTTTGAGGCCTATAGAGATATACCTACACATTTTTAGGTATATAAAACAGAAAGAATAGCAACTAAAGCAAACATATGTTAAGCCTAATTGGTCCATTTGTTTCAGCTACTATCATTATTATCACTATTAGTACTACTATAATTATTATCACTATCTTCTTACTCCTTTTCCTGCTCTATTCCCAGTTTGGATTCAATGCAGGGTACAGTACTGCAGTATACCCTGCAGACTCCTGCTGACAGGAATTGCAGGATAAGGAATCTGCAGAAGAACTGGACTAGTCGCCTCATGATTCCAGCATTACCATTCTATCCAAAATTATAAAATTTTAAAAAAAGGACAAATCTAGCTAGAATGCTATAACTGACAGGTAATGCAAACCATTTTAGAAACCTGATGTAATATACTATATGCAAACCCCAAGATCATATTCAGTTCTCATCTGACAGAAGATATAGATATTGATGGGGGAGGGGTTGTTTTTTAAATAATTTCTACTGTGTGATTGCAGAGGACATGCTTTGAGTAGACCTCTTCAAAGAATATTCCTTTTGCTTTTAAAGTTCAATAAATGACTGGTGTCTTGAACATAAAGTAGGCTCACAAAATATTTATTATTATAAATACTGTAACACTATTATAAAATGCCTGTTGCAGTAGACTTGACTGGATTCTATGAATAACCAAGAAGAAATATTTCAGACCTCATACACAAAGGTATAGTTTGCAAAGCAGAGACATCAATATAGCAGGTTTGTGAGTCTGTGTGTGTGCTCTGAATGATTCTGCTAGAATGTCCAACCCTAAGAATGAATGATACTTAAATATACAATTATAATAGTATGTATGAGATTACAGTGGGTTCTTGCGGTTTGGTTCCAGGATTCCCCGTGGATATGAAAATCTGTGGGTGCTCAAGTCCCATTAGATATACTGTAATGGAAAGTAAAATGATATCCTTTATCTAAAATGGCAAAATCAAGCTTTGCTATTTGGAATGTGTGTGTGTGTATAATATTTTCAAGCCGTGGATGCTTGAATTCATGGATAATGAATCTGTAGATAGGGAGGGCTGACTGTATATTATTCTTGACTTAGAGCCATTTGCTTGATCATGTGGAGACAGAATAATGCCATTCTGTACTGGAGAAATGGCTTTTATGACAGGTCAAGCAAAATATGATACAATATCTATCAGATCCAGTTTACTGTAGTAACTCATTCCTGAAGGCATAAACTGAGATTACACTCTTTTTGCTTGAAATCCTGGGCAAATAGCCTATCCTAAAAATAATGACAAACCACTGTAGAGATTTTCAAGGTGTACTGCAATAAACTAAAGTAAGTACTGTACATAATATTTAACATTACATGTGCTAGTCTTCAAGCTTTCCTTGAGATCAAATGACTTTCTACTCTTAAAATAAAACACCTGTGGGGAATAGTAGTGTAACATTAATAAAAGGAAGAGGTTAGGTGCACATGTTTAAATGATTTTTATGTTTGTTCTGTTTTAAAAGATAAAATATAAGAACAAGAATGTAACTACAGTATTTATATAGCATTTTCAGTGTACATGGCATGTAATCAATTTATCACAAACAAAAAGGACAGGTCCCTGCCCCAAAGATCTTGCAATCTAAAATGTAATAAGAGATTTAGGGACCAGCCCAGGAAAGACTGATAGGAGATAAAAGTTGAAGAAATGCAGTTATACGTATGTAGGCTTAGTTAACTTTTTTTAAAAAAGAATCTAAATATTTTAACAAGTGAAACACACATGAAAACCACACTATATTCAGAAAGTTTTTGGCTGCATCTACACCGCTGAATGAATGCAGTTTGACACAGCTTTACTATGGAGTTCTGCGATTTGTAGGTCTGTGAAATATTTAGCCTTCTCTGTCAGACCGCTGTGATGCCACAACAAACTACAAATCCTAGGGTTCCATAGGATGGAGCAATGACAGCTGAAACAGTGTCAAATAGAATAGAATTTACTTTTTGTAGAGGACAAGAAATGAAAGTTCAGATATTACTTCTTTCTGAGTGTGTTAATCTAAACAAAATACTGTAAGCTGAAATAGAAATGATAATAGATATAAACACTTTGAGAACTGCTGTTCAGTGTATGGCAGGGGTAGGCAACTTGCGGCCCGCGGGCCGGATGCGGCCCAGCGAGGCCTTGGGACCGGCCCCAGCCCAGTCCTGCCGCTGATTACTGCCGGGGCCTTTTGGCCTCTTGCGCGAGGGGCAAGGGGGGCAATTGTCTATAGAAGCCTCAGAAACATGCATTTATCTTAACATTTTTTAAAAAATCAGCAAATTTTTTCGCGTGTTCTCCATTTTTTTATTAAAAAAGTGTCCTCCAATTGAAAATTTTGTCCTACATTTGTCCCGGTTTATTTATTTATTTAATTTTTTAAAATTTATTTATTTATTTATTTATTTATTTATTTTTGCTTCGGCCCCCCAGTTGTCTGAGGGACAGCAACCCGGCCCCCAGCTCAAAAAGGTTGCCTACCCCTGGTGTATGGTATCTCAATAATTATCATGAATCCCCTACTTGTGAGAATGCCAGCAGCTGGGTTGTTACATCCTCACAAGAAGACTCTGAACTCATTTACAATTATTTCTATTTTACAGATGAAAAACTGAGAAATTATTACCTGACCCAACCCATCCTACAAATCCAAAAACTCTTAATTAAGCTTCAAATTTCCAGTCTCATGTCTAGCTGCATATGGCAGTCAATACTATTTTGTTGTTAGAGTATCCTGCAGGATATAAATAAACTCCTACAGTAATTGAAATCAACAGTAATAGTAGAGTGCAGGCAGCGTGTATCTTATGAAGCTTTTCTTGGGAATACTGCAGTAACACTGTTTGCTTTAGTACATTGTAGTTCCACATAAGGCCAGAGAGTGGCAGAATGACAACAAAAAAGCAAGCAAAATACCCAGCTGTCACAACAAGCCTTGCAATTCCATTTTGTAACAGAGCTCTAAATTCCATTCTGTTGGGGTTACAAAATAGGGAATAAGAGGATTTGATTTAATACAAGCAATGAAGTTCAGAAAGCATGTTTGGATATTCAGTAAAAGTAAGTAAGCTAAAAACTGTATGCAGCATCTTGGAACAGAATATAGGATGTGAACTGTTTTTCTTTAATTCACACACCAACTTTTTATATTTAGGAAAAAAGTAGCCTTGATGCAAATGAGATTCCAGAAAATGAATTTCACAGTTTTATTTGTAATGGTACAGAACATAAAAATGAAAGAGAATAGAGGTTACTGAATACAGTCGGCCCTCCATGTTCACGGGTTTCAGATTTTTGGTTTTGACTACCGTATTTTCCGGCATATAAGACGAGTGAGTGTATAAGACGACCCCCAACTTTTCCAATTAAAATATAGAGTTTGGGATATACTCGCTGTATAAGACTATCCCTCTTCCAGCGCACACCAAATAAAAATTAAAAAAACATCAGATTTGATTTCAATATGGTAATTTTAATTCAAATGCTTATAACATGCAGGTACTTAGCAGGAAAACCTGTTGTATACAAAGCCTGCTTGGACTGGTCAGCTCTCCCTGTCTGCCCAGCCCTCCCAGTCTCCAAGATTTTCTTCTACCTTACTTGTACAGCACCACCCTTGCTACTTTCATACGGTCACCACATACGGAGGGTATGCGGCCGCTGACGTTTTTGAGCTCCCCCCACCATATGCGGTGACCGCAGATTTTCCAGTCTGGCTCAGAAGTTTCAGCCCTATAAAATGACACCCGGCATATAAGACGACCCCCAACTTTTGAGAAAATTTTCCTGGGCTAAAAAGTAGTCTTATACACCAGAAAATACAGTATTTGCGACTTTGTAGCTGCTGCTTAACAAGGCTCTTCACCTCACCATTCCTCCCAGCCAACCAAAACCTACACTGTACATTCCCCTGCTTTGCCGAACTTTGCATCCTCCTCATTTCCAAAGACCTTCCCTTTGAATCTGATGTTTGCAGCCACCACTGGGAGAATCCAACTTCTATCCCTTCCTCCTCCTCCCAATATCACCTGGCCAGACAAAAGCAACACTGTACCTTCCCTTTGTGCTGAAAGCTGCAAACATTAGATTCAGAGTGGAAAGACTTTGGAAATGAGGAGAATGCAAAGTTTGTCAAAGTGGTGAAGATAGGGTGTTGCTTCTTTCTGGCTGGGAGGGAAGGTGAGGAGGAGAGAAAGTGGCTCCTTTGCAACCATGGATTGAATGTCAAAGCACTTTGGAAATGTAGGGTAGGCTATGTAATTCAAGGTTGCAAAGAGAGTTACAGCTAGTGTTGGTGGAAGACAACTCTTTATAATTCATGTGTGTGTGTGTGTGGGGTAACATATTTGTGGTTTTTTCTACTTTTGCAGGGGTGCTTGGCCCCTAACCCCCATGAATGTGGAGCGGTGACTGTACTGTGATCAAAACAGAAGAATGGAAACAATCAGATGTATTTGTGTCCCCATATTGCATATTTAAGTGTGCACTACATTTTCTGAGAGGTAACTCTATAATTATTCTTTGTAGGTTTTTTGGGCTACGAGACCAAGTTCTAGAAGAGTTTACTCCTGAAGTTTCAGCAGCTGCTGTGGCTGGCATCTTCAGAGAAAGATCTTCATCTTTCTCTGAAGATGCCAGCTGTAGTTGCTGGTGAAACGTCAGAAATAATTTTTTCTAGAACATGGCCCCAAAAAACCCATAAAAAGTATGGATGCTGGTCGTGAAAGCCTTCGAACTCTATAATTAATTCATGAATTTACCCCATAAATTATCATTTATCCAAATAGTGGTTAAAACACATTTTGTCTTGCTTTACTTACAGTACTGAATACATGGTAAACAGCAGACATTTTCAGGCTGATGTTGTTTTTCAATAGCACATAATCTGTTTTTGTAAGTTTGACCAATGCTTATCTCCTTTCAGCAACTTAGAAAGGAATTTATGTTCCTCGCATTGCCTGTCACATGGCAACAGAATAAATGGTGCAGAAAATCCCCATTTCCACCATCACAGCGCATGCAGTGCAGCAGAATATAAGGATTCTTGTGATATCTTCCATCTAAATCAGTATATGGTATTATATAAAATTGGATATGGCTGAGATTCCCGCCCCCCCCAAAAAATTGTATCTATGCAAAAATCAATTAGACATACTAAATGAGGGGGCACATTTTTGTGGTGACCAAGGAAAGCAAATCACTATTTATACATGTCTATTTGCCTGTTTTTGTATTTTTGCTTAGACATCCTAGACCTAAAAGGCAGATTAATGGAGGAAGAAAACAACAACAGTGGTGTTAATAATTTACATTGTCATCTGAAACCATAGAATCGTAGAGTTGGAAGAGACCACAAGGGCCATCCAGTCCAACCCCCTGCCATGCAGGAAATCACAATCAAAGCATCCTCAACAGATGATCATCCAGTCTCTGTTTAAGGACTTCCAAGGAAGGAGACTCCACCACTCTCTGAAAAGGAGTGTGTTCCACTGTCGAACGGCCCTTACTGTCAGGACGTTCCTCCTAATGTTGAGCTGGAATCTCTTTTCCTGTAGCTTGCATCCATTGTTCCATGTTCTGTTCTCTGGAGCAGCAGAAAACAAGCTTGCTCCATCCTCAGTGTGACCAGATAATTGATTTATCCAGACTAGATTGAATTAGTTCTAGAAAATGTATTTTAGCAACTTTCTCTAAAAACTTATATACATGCACATAAATATATGAGACAATAATTAAAAATTAAAAGCAAACCTTATATCTACTATGACATGTTATTTCAGTTAGGAAAGATCCAAGCAAATATCTAAACATTCATAATATTGTTCTCAAAAGGTGGGTCTGAAAATTATTAAAAGCAGGTGTAGTACTGTGCTCCACACCCAAATTTTGCACTGTACTGGTGATAGTAAAGCTTGGACTCTGATATTTTTAAAATACATTCCTATTGTACATTCCTATTTCTTACTGTTGACCTTCAGCTTAGCCACAATGAGATCGTATTTCTATTCCTCGGTGCTAAAATGCACTCATGCATCAAAATGGTTGCACTTGTTTGTTAATGCAGGAATGTATGTATGCATGAATTTCTGAGAAAAGTTATCCTCAAAGGTAATCACTTTGCTTTTATTATAATTAACGTTCAGGAAATTCTCCTTGCAAAAAAGAACCTTAGGCTGCTGGCAATCTACAGAGGCTTATTGAGAAAAGGAAAAAATAGAATACTGTGTTGTTTGCATAAAAGGTTGAGAACAACTTTGTCTTCCCAAGGACCAATGGAAAGAGCTAGTCACACCTGAGCTCTGAAGCAATGTTATTTACTAAAATAAGAATGAAGTAAATATGCATACATACTTTGATACCCTCCAACATTTCACAGGTAAAAACTGGGACACATGTGGCCAAGCAAGATCAGTGTAGTCAAGAGGGAAAAATTATAAATAAGAAAGAACAGACAAGCTAGGAGAGACTGCAGCAATTTGCTTTTGTCTAAGCCTACTGGAAAGAACAAAATGACACTTCCTCCTCTTTGCTCAGTTGATCCAGAGTTGTAATAGGGACTGGTCCTCCCAAATCAGGACAGTTGGAGTCTATGTGCTTCCACATTTCTGATTACTAACATAACTATATAACTTCCTTTCATAATTCTAGAAGGTACAAAGCTCCCTTCAAAATCAGATACTAGTGTAAAAACCTCTTCTTCTTGTTGTTATGTGCCTTCAAGTCATTTTCAGCTGATAGTAATCCTAAGGTGAACAGATCACAGAGGGTTTTTTTTTGGCAAGATTTGTTCACAGAGGGGGTTGACTCCAAAAACCTGAGTCGATTTATCCACTGTACTTTAATTCGTATTAAAAAAGGAACCATCCCCTGGTGAAAGGCAAGAGTGTCATCTGTTCTGGAAGCACTCACACCCCCTTTATATTCTCTCATCCATGAAGCCTTTAGTATGAGCACAAACAGTTATGCCTGATGGAATTTTGTAAGTTTTCTGGCACTGTTTTCCTTTGCTTTATCCTTTGCATCCTTTGTTAAACATCCCCAAGTTTTACTCTCAAAACCACTATGCAAAAAATGGCTGTCAGCCAATAATTTCACTGTTTTTCCTTCAAGAGACTAATGTGGCCACCCTATGGAAAATTATTAATCCAAATTCTGTATGTGGCATTAATAGTATAACTCTAATCCAAGACTACAAAATGAAAATCGGTCCAATGATATTATGATAAAGAACGTTATCTAACTGGTGTATTGTAGCTATGATAGTAAAACTATGAAACTTACAGCTTGATTAGTATTGTTCACCACTATGCCACTGTATAATTGGTGTCAGATGGTGAAGCCTTTTTCCATAGGCTAGTATACTAGCCAACAGTTCTGTGTGTATCTAATTTATTTTATGCTGTGCAAAGTGTTATTGTGGGACTGTGCAGAAATTAAGACTACCCATAAAAAGAAATGCTGGAGGGAAAATAGATTTTGTTTTGCTTACATGTGAATGGCAATGATCTTCATAGTAGTTCTACACTAATACTATTAATTCACAATGATCTACAAAGCAATTCAGCTAGTGTACTTGCCGTTAAGCTACATTTCTGTTGACCTCTGTCTCACTGACCTTATCTCAAATTACACTACAAGCCAATAGCTTACTTATTGTCCTACTTATACCTTTCCTTCAGCATATTTCTTGCTTTATAGTGTATTTTAGGCAAATGAAAAATGAAGCACTTTTTAATCTTGCTGGAAAAGTAAGAACCTTTGCCATGAAACACTTTGGTTATCTTCAGTTGACACAACAAACCTGGGCTTCTCTACTGCATTCTGGGAAAAGAAAACACAATGAAATTCTCACTGAGGCTTGCTTTAGTGTACATGTGGCACCTCAAAAATAATCTTCCTCAGTCATTGTGTGTCCAAGTCCTAAGCAAGAGAACGTTATAAGGCATATTTGGAAATATTACACACCTAACTTTTAAAAAAATTATTCAGAAGCAGCTTTCCAGTTGACCCTTGATTCAGAACATCAGTTACTGTCTTTTTAGGAGCCAAAGAGTGGGGCAATGTATGTGTGTGTGTGTGTGTGTGTGTGTGTGTGTTGTATTCTGTTTTTCTCGAAGTGTGGTTCTGAAAGTGGTTATTTGTGAACTCACACACATGGAGCTCAGAGGCATGTCTAAACTACCAGAGCTAAACAGCATTTGGTAGGAACTCCAGCCTCATTCGCACATCTTGATAAGCTAATTTATCAGAGAAGGATCTCATCAAATAAGAACAGATGAAAGGATTGATCTACCAAATACAGCATCTTCCCTGGCTCTGTAGTCAATAAAGTGAACATGTTGGAGCTCTTCAGATTTCAGGAAGGGAAACATCTCTAAACAAATCTACTTGATGTCACAAATGGCCTAGTCAAATAACCCTGGAGAAAAGGTAGCTTTGGAACATTTGTGCATCAGACAAAATTTGAGCCTGAGCAGATGACAGGATTCCATTAGCCCATGGTATCCTGCCCCTGGTTTTGATCCAGGTCAACCCCTCGGCTGGCATGGCACTGCTGTGCCATGGGTCCACAGCTGCCACGCACCCCATACTTGCCATCCCACTGCATCCATCCCAAAGGCCTCTGGTGCCGCTTGTAAAGAAGGAAATGGAGCACCTTGCTTCACTCACATGGCCATGTGCCCCCCTTCCAGTGTCAGAAGGCATGGTGGGGGCCTTTGGGACAGACACGATGGCAGCTATGGGGCCTGTGGGGGCAACTGGTTTGCTGGCTGTCACCATGAAGTTTCCTGGAAACTGTGGGAAACAGCCAATCTTTTGGGACTGGATTAAGGCCCCTTTGGGCCAGAATCTAACTGGGACCACTGGATCAACATCCAGACTAGCCAGTCCCAGCCTGAGGTTAACTGCTTGTGTCATCTGGACAGCAAGACACAAAACTAGGGGGGAAACAGGCCTTTTGGCCCATACATACAGGCCCTTACAGACAGTGAAGAAGGTGGGAAAAATGGGTGACTTTGTGCTATGTAGTTAAAAGAAGATTCCCAAGCATGCAGATGAAGCCAAGAAATGTGATTTTGAAGGCCTTGGTTTGTGAAGTTACAGCAGATGGACTACAACGTGTCCTTCACCCAAGCAAAAGAGACGCTCTGAGTGACCATTAGAGGGAGGTGCATTTTTTACAAGTGGCATTAGAGGTTGTATGCAAAGGAGGAGAAATGAGTAGAAGCCCAGAGAAAATGAGAAAAAAGCCTTTTATTTTCTGAAGATAATAAATGAAAGAGACAAAAAAAATAAGAAAATTACTCAATAGTTTGAAATTCAGGCGGTCTTGGATGAAACGGATTATCTGGACCCAGTTCAAACTGGCTTCCGGGCGGGTTACGGGGTTGAGACGGCCATGGTCGCCTTGGTCGATGATCTCCGTCTGGGCATCGACAGGGGAAGCGTGTCCCTGCTGGTGCTCTTGGACATCTCAGCGGCTTTCGATACCATAGACCATGGTATCCTTCTGGGACGCCTGGCAGAGGTGGGAATCGGGGGCACTGCGCTCCAGTGGTTCCGGTCCTACCTCTCCGGGAGGTCCCAGATGGTGCAGCTGGGAGACGTGTGCTCCGACGAGCGGGCCCTTAAAACTGGGGTCCCTCAAGGAGCCATTCTGTCTCCCATGCTATTCAACATTTACATGAAACCGCTGGGAGAGATCATCCGGAGACATGGGGCGCGGGGTTATCAGTACGCTGATGACACCCAAATTATTTTCTCTATGTCTCCGACTGATGCAGTGACTGGGGATGGCGTCTCTCCTCTCGTGGCCTGTCTGGAGTCAGTAATGGGCTGGATGAGGGAAAACCGACTCAAGTTGAATCCAGAGAAAACGGAGGTACTAGTGATAGGTTCTCCTGGGCCAGGAATGGCGGTGGTTCCACCTGTCCTGAACGGGGTCACGCTCCCTGTGAAGGACTCCGTGCGCAGTCTGGGGGTGCTTCTTGATTCGTCGCTTCACCTGACTGCTCAGGTTTATGCGACGGTCAAGAGCACCTGTCATCAGCTTCGGCTTATTCGCCAGCTGCGCCCATACCTGGCCCAGAGGGACCTAGAAACTGTTGTACATGCTCTGGTAACTTCGAGACTGGACTTCTGCAATGTACTCTACATGGGGCAACCCTTATACCAAACTCGGAAGCTGCAAATGGTGCAGAATATAGCAGCCCGGCTGGTCACTGGCGTTTCCAGGACCAGCCATATAACACCGGTTTTGAAAGATCTCCATTGGCTGCCCATTCGCTTCCAGGCTCAATATAAGGTGTTGGTGATTACCTATAAAGCCCTAAATGGCTTGGGCCCAGGATACCTAAAGGACCGCCTCTCCCCATACATTCCGCCTCGCACCCTCAGAACGTCTGGGCAGCAATTACTGAAGGTGCCTGGGGCTAGGTTATCCTCCACCACACGGAGGACATTCTCCACGGCTGCCCCAGCCCTTTGGAATACGCTGCCCACCGAGCTCCGCTCGACTACCACCCTGGCCCAATTCAGGAAGGACTTAAAAACCTTCCTGTTCCAACAGGCATTCCCCGACTAAAAATCCTGTGGGCCTCACTCCTCTTCCGTGGCCAAGAGGTTGGGCTAAGGGGCTTTTAATGCTGTTAGTTTTATTGATTGTTTTTATTGAATGTATGGTTAGCCTGTGTAGTTGTATCTTTTTATATTGTTTATGGCACCATTGTTTTTAACCTATGTTGTAAGCCGCCCTGATCTTGGGAAGGAGCGGGATATAAATAAAATTTTATTATTATTATTATTATTAAAGTTGATAAATCTCTCTCTCTCTCTCTCTCTCTCTCTCTGCCTTCAAGTTGCTTGTTGACTTACAGTGAGAACAGTGCTTTCTTCTTGATAAGCTGATCTCATTTGTACTCACTTCTGCCATCCTCTAAGAATTCTGTTTTGGGAGCCACTGCTTTCTAAACCTCACACAAACTAGCTTAAGGTGTTAAATTGCTACCATATAAATTACTGCTTCATCCTGCATAAGGGAAACAAAATTAAATATTCATAGAACAAATAAGTATGTGGAAAATTTCAACTGCAGCCTTGATATATGCACCCTCCTTCTTCCTAGAGACTGTGTTCAAGAAGTTGTTTATCATCTCTGTCACTCTAGGGAGAATGTGGGTAGCCTGATAGTAGGGTATTGACAATCAATGCAAATGTCTCAATAGCAGGTATTATTGCTAGTTGCAGAGATATGTCATGCCAACAGAAGGAGAATGAAATCATTTTTAGACAGAGAATAAAATGTGCCTTTTTTACAGCTTGCTGTTTGGAAAGAAGGGAGTCTTAGCAGCTACTCTTGGTTTGAGACTGGAACATCTCTTGCCTCATTCAATGTACCATCTACACTGTGCCTGGAAATATATAAATAATGCCAACTCAGAAAGCTAGTATCTGCAACATGAGACAGTATATTTTAAGCCTGGACTGTTTTCTTTCCTCATCCACCCAGTCAACTTTGTCTCCATTCTGATTAATGCCTGAGTCAAGATACGGGAAATCTCAAACTATTTCAATGTGTTCATTGTCTACTGTAAAGTTATGTAAATCATTTCTGATTTTTATTTTTGCTTTCTTAATGTTCAGTTGTAAACCTGCCTTTGCACTTTCTTCTTTGACTTTTTTCAGTGATCGTTTCAAATCTTTGCTGTTTTCTGCTAGTGCTTACCAGAAACAAGATGCCTAACAATTCGACATAAGGTCTACTCAGCTATGCCATCTCACTCTGGAATTCTCTTCTAGGGCTCATACAGCAATGTCTCTGTTTTCTTTTTAGCAGCAGTTAAAAATATTTTGCCTAGGCATTTAAATTCATCCACATAAAATTTGATTCTATGTTGTCATGCTTTGTATTTTTGCCCTTGCATTCAACATGAATGTATAGTATATGCTTTCTTCTTTTACTTATTATGTGCAAAACAATCATATGCATATTTAATCAGAAGTAAATCCCACTGAATTTAGTGGCACTTACTCTCAAATAAAGGTCACATAATTTACAGAACTAAAACAATTCATCTGAGGTTTCTTCCTCCAACAAAATTAAAACTTTTTCGTTTGTACTATAATTGGCTAATTTTACATATACAGCACCAAAATATTTCCCCCCAGAAACAGCAGTACACATACTTCTTAAGAAATTAAATGTTTTCTGACTAAGAAAGGGGTCTGTGGCTTTACAAAGGACAGAGACAACCTGGGTCCCAAGAGAAGTTACTTTACTACTGCTAATAGAGTTTAAATTGTACTGTTTTGTCTCAGTCCACACATGGCCAAGAAGGGAAGTGGCCTCTGCTTGCACTGAGATCCCTTCAAACCAACTGAATAACAACAGAAACATCTGATCAAAATGTAGGCCTGTGACTCTGATATCATCATTTTTTCTCTCCTGTACGATTTTTAAAAATATATTTTGCCTGTTGAAGAAGCCAGTGGAGCTTCGAAGGTTCGCATAAATTATTTAGTGCCTTTCAGTTGCTCAACAAAGGTATCACTCTTTTGTGGGGTTTTTTATTTTGTTGTATTTTGCCTAGAAACCAGTAGCTCTTCAGTTCTTTCTTACAAGTGATACACTGGCAAAATCAGTACTTCAGTTGCACAGGAATTCTTCTTACTACTTATGTTTTCTTTTTATAACCTTGTCTTTATTCTTTTGCTTCAGGCCAAAAGAGTACTTGTTGGGCATCCTGTAAGATAAGAGCTGTAGTCGCTGTTGGAATCCATAAATTGTGATATGCTTGAAATCTCAAGATTTTGAAAACAACCTGCAGCCATTTAACATCTGCTTGAAAACATACACAGAACACATGGAATTTGGTGACTGGCAGGGAATCAATTACATTGTATAACATCCTGAGAATGTCAGCTTTCTTTTCTTCTTTGCAAAATGGATATTCAGCTTTGTGTTTACTTATGGATAGACAGGTTGAAACTTGCCAAAGGTCGACTTTACTTCAATTGCAGTTTAATTCAATTCAGTAATGCCTTAGAGACAAGCAACAAACCATTCAGATATGTGTAGCCAACACTCCAAGTTCCTTTTTAATTGAGAAACACACTTTGAAAAGTTGTGAGTTTGAGCAGAGTTTGTGTTTAATCCTAATCCTTTCCCGAAACATTCTCCCCTCCATGGAAAAAATGTCAGTTAATTGTGTAGCTTGTTGACAGCAGAAAGGGCCTGAGTTTTAAAGGTAACAGATTCGCTACAGTGCTATACTTGAGAAACTAGCAGAACAGTTGATAGAATGAGAATTACTGGAATAAATGTGTAATTTTTAGTCATTCATGGGATGGTTAATTCTTAAGATGGTAAATATTATATTACATATATGACCTTAGGCCTGAAACATGCAATAAAAATAAAACCTTTGTAAAGATTTTGTAAAGATTTAAATGTGGAGTTGACACCCATCGTAAAACTATGCTTACTATTAAGTAGACAAAGGAAATATGTGTGCTGTCTTCAATGGCACAATTTTATTTACAGAAAGTACTATCAGAAAGCTTTTATTGGCATGGAGAAAAATATTTTCACACATTAGTCAAGCTGTTGTTCAAGCCAGAACTACCAAGTCGAAATTGAAAGACTCATTCAAAACTATTCCAGGTCCAGATCACAGCTTACTGTGTCCTTAAAGATCTTAAGTAATTTGAACCAGGGCACATAAACTGAGATCCTGAAGCCTATTTGTGTGTTCATAAAAGATAATTTATTACACCTGAATCATTCAAAACAACTCAATTTGTGGTGATTTTTGGTCTATTAAAAAGAATGTCATTTGAATCTACATGTCTACCACAAGAATAAAGGATGATGGCTATAAAATGACAGGCTTGCCAGACTAAAATATTCAAGCAGATAGGTTGAGTCTTCTTACCAGGAATTATTTTGAGGGAAAACTGAAATACTCCAAAATCCAAAATTGTCCAGATGGGTGGCTGAGATAGTGACACCTTTGTTTTCTGATGGTTCATTGTGCACTAACTTTGTTACATGCACAAAATATTATATATAAAATTACCTTCAGGGTATGTGTATATGTTGTTTACCTTCAAGTTGTTTCTGACTTAACGGTGACCTGGCCTAAGGCAAACCTATCACAGGGTTTTCTCAGCAATTTTCTTCAGACAGGGTTTGCCATTTGCCATCCTCTGAGGCTGAGAGAGTGTGATTTGCCCAGGGTCATAAATAAATTTCATGTTTAGACTTGGGTTCCATCTCCAAGATATCCCATTATGTATATGCAGATAGTCTCAATTTTTTTTTTTTTAAATCCAAAACACTTCTGGTCCCAAGCATTTTGGATAAAGGAGACTCAGCCTGTAATATTATGCTTTAGTATTGTTTTAATATCTGCAGAGCAAAAGTACTACCATTTATTATTTACAAAATGACTAGCACACATTAAAAGTTGTGCAACAGACACATGCTGTGGAATATCACAAAAGAGTCAAAGAATACAATAATTAATGTTTGTTCTTGTGTGTTGTCACGTCAGCTTCAACGTGCAGTGACCTTATGAATGAGAGACCTTCAAGATGCACCATTATTAAAAGCCCTGCTCAGGTCTTGCAAACTCATGAGGTCTTAAACCATATAATAACCAATAATGTCTTTATAGTATGAATACTAATTTGAACCAAGGGAATTATTCAGTACTAATTACAACTTAATGGAGAGGAAAAAAAGTCAAAATGGTTGTATTATGCCTAACATCTGTACTGAAGATGGTCTGAGTTAGATGACTGCACTGTTTAATGTAGGTAATCTGAATCTCTCTAACCATAGCAGAACTATGAATTTTAGTGTCTCTTCTAAAGTGGTTTGTCTTGAATTGGTGGACATTGTCAGTTTGATTTAAGGATGTATAAAATAGGTTTTATTGTTCTGTTACAAGCAATACTGTATCACATATCTCAAAACCTTCCTATTTAATCAGGCATTCCCCGACTAAATATCCTGTGGGCCTCCCTCCTCTCTCGTGGCCGTGAGGTTGGGCTAGGGGTTTTTTATTGTTTTTAAGGATTGTTGTTTATATGTGTTTTTAATCTGTATGCTGTTTGCACTTCGGTGCATTTTGTAAGCCGCCCTGATCGTTTGGAAGGGCGGGGTATAAATAAAAATTTTATTTATTATTATTATTATCTTTTCTGCATGCTATAGCTCTGTGGCCATAGAGGCTTTACCTTTAAGGGGGGAACCCCCCACCCATTTATTTATTTATTTAGCTCAGTGGTCCCCAAACTGTGCTCTTTAAGAGATTTTGGACTCCAGCGCCTAAAAGCCTCGGTCATGTTAGCCAATAGTCTGGAAGCTGTAATCCAAAATTCCTTAAAGAGCACCGTTTGGGGACCATTTTCAGTAATATGGCAGTAGGTTTTTCTTTTGTTGGGTGTTTTTGGTTGAATTTTGAAGTGCCATGATTCTAGAGCTCTTGTAAAGGGGCTTTTGTCGATACAGTACAACGTCCTTAGGGGCCATTCATACTACCTTTTAACCTGGTTTTGAAATTGATTCTTCCATGTGAAGTTCATATTGGGCCCAATTCTGTCACAATCCATGTCGAGGCTTGCACAAGGAAATGCCCCTTAGCACGGGCTATCGAGATTCGGGCTAAAATCTGTCTTTTCTCAAAAGACCCGGGTTCCACAAAATATGAACTTGCCCTCGATCATGATCGGGGCAAATTCAGGGAGGGATTAAGGTCAGAGGGAGAGCAGAGGTCAGAGCATTCCCTCCCCTCATCGGAGGGGAAGGGGAGGAGGAGGAGGAGGAGGAAAGAGCCGAATGAAAAAGGGGAATCTGGAGGCAAAGGGTGACAGGAGGCAAAAGGGGAAATCAGGGTGACGAGGGCTGCAAAGGGCTGTCAGAGGGAGGGGGGAGAGTGGAGAAAGTGATGGAGGAGGAGGAGCAGGAGGAGGAGGATGAAAGAGCCAGGGCAGCTCAGAGGAGAGGAGGGTTGGAAAGAAGGAGGAGGAGGAGGATTGCCAAGGGAAAATTGGGCTGCGGGGCCAAGCCGGAGGAGGGATGTAGGGAAATCAGGCTGTAAAATCAGGCTTTTATTTTTGACAATTTATGCACATGATTTTTTGGGTGATATGTCTGTGTGCTTGTTTGTGCTTTATTTCCTCTTGCTCCGGGATTATTATTATTATTATTATTATCATCATCATCATCATCATCATCATTAGAGGATGCTACAGTCAGAATGCCTGCACTGCATTTCCCTTTTATTCCCAATTGATTCCATGGGTCAGTTGGAACTGACAGGTCACTCTCTCTCAGCCTCAGTGGAAGGCAATGGCAAAGCTCCTCTGAAGAGAATGTAGCAGGAGGAAAGGGGTCAGTTCAGTTCAAGTCAAAGGCAGGGCATGAACGGAGCTCCCATCAGTCACCTTCCCCCCCCCCCTTTTTATTTTTTAAAATTATTTTTGACAAAATATGTGCATGGTTTTTTTCTTGAGGCAGATATATATATAGATAGAACGTGGCTAGCAGCTTGTTCCCTTTCACTTTCATTTGCTGGCCTCCAGCAAAGGGGAAATGTTGCAAAGGGCAAGACTTTCAAATGAATGCAACAATTCGAATGTTACATTTGTTGCTCTATTTGGCAAATTGGCAAAATGATACATGCTTTTGCTACTGTTTCTAAGGAATTCAGGGGTAGCCCTGAATTGCTTTTAAAAGCCAAAAATAATGCATGGCAATTGTATCCTTTTCTGGCATTTCTGGGGTGAGGAACTTATTATTATTATTATTATTATTATTATTATTATTATTATTATTATTATTATTATTATTATATTCTGGGGTGGCAAGGAGTGGGGGAATACAGGATGCATTAGCTTGCATTTTGGGGTTGAAAATGCCCACAACACAAACACACACACAAAAAGAGGTTTTTAAATTTGACAAAAAGTGCACATTTTGGTGCATTTTGTGCCTGGCTCTTTAAAAAAAAGGAGAGGGAAAGCACACTTCCGATGCCCGAATGAGTGCTGGAAACCTCACCTATGACAGTGATGGTGAACCTTTTCAAGGCTGAATGCCCAAACTGCAACCCAGAACCCACTTAATTATTGCAAAGTGCCACGTTCCTCTGGCTTTCTAGTAGCAAACAATGGCAAACTCTGTGCTGGGACGATGGCACATGTGCCCACAGAGAGGGCTCTGAGTGCCACTTCTGGCACGTGTGCCATAAGTTCGCCATCACTGACCTATGATGATCGCTTGATTGACAACAGGCACCTTCATGGTAAACCCCGATTTCTGAAGAAGAAATTTGGGTTAAAATGCCCCCTTCCTGTAGTGGGCACTTACTAACAGAGAGATTCGGGAGCCCCTCCCCCCAAATCTTCCCAGTTCCTTCAGGAGCAAACCCGCCAGTGGGAATGGGGCCTTAGAAATACAGTATCCCTTCATCCAGTTTTCACATCTTCTTTCTACAGGTTTATCCAGCCCCGTCTGTATGTTTGTGTGTATAAGCCAGATACATGCAAGGTTGCTAAAATGCAACCTTGCATGTCTCCTTTGCCAATGGCAAACTGTTTTGTTTCTCTGTATTCTGACAGTGCTCTCATGTGCTGAATATGAGCTACGCACCATGAAAATCAAATTTCTTTAACAGCAACCCGTAGATTTTCATGAGCTACACAATCAAAGGTTTGTTATAATCCATAAAAACTGACTGATTGTCTTTTGAAATTCTTAGATGTGCTCCATTATCCAGTACTTGTTTGCAATATGATCCTTAGTTCCTCCTCCTTTTCTGAATGCAGCTAGGACATCTGAAATTTCTCATGTATGGTCAAAGTCTTTTTTTTTTAAGCACCACTTTGCTTGCATTGGAGATGGCCTGGTGGTTACTGCAATCCCTGGTGTCTCGTTTTTGGGGGAATTGGAATGTATATTGACTATTTCCAGTCTGTAGGCTATAGTCCGTCCTCGCCTTACGCGGGGGATCCGTTCCGGATCCCTCCGTGTAAGGCAAATTCCGCCTATGCTTGAGCCCCATTGGAAACAATGGGGCTCGTGCGCGGCGGTGTGGTGGCATGGGCGTGCGCAGGGCGCAACGGGCGCGCGCGCCCATTCAATTGAATGGGACGCGCTGCCCCTTCCGCCCCGCGCGCGCGCCGCAGCTTGAGCATGTATGCTCAAGGCTACATATGGCACAGGTGCACTGTATTACTGTGGGCTATTGTTCTGTTGGCTGTTTTTAATTGGAGTGGTTTCTGTTCCTGTTGTGGGGAACAGTTTTATTGGTATGCTAGCTGTTCCTGGTGTTTAATTCTCCCAAGTGCCTTTACTCTTTACAATTGTGGGTTCAACTTCAAATTGTTCTTCCTTGAATGAATCTGTCATCCTTTCATCTCTTTCACCTAGTTCTTCATTGTATTGTTTCCATCATATGTTTTCTTATAGTGTTCTCCTGCTGGTCATATAGCATCATGATTCTTTGTTTAAATTTCCCTTTGATTTTTCAGATCTTGTGGAAGAGACTTCTTGTAATATCTTTTTATTGTCTTCTATTTCTCTGCATTGACTGTTATAGTACAGTTGGCCCTCTATATCCACTGATTCTTTATCTATGGATTCAAACATTCACAGCTTGAAAATATTTTAATATTAATATATATATATATATATATATATATATATATTCCAAAAACAAAACCTTGCCTTTGCCATTTTATATAAGGGACACCATTTTACTATGTCATTGTATTTAATGGGACTTGAGCATCCACAGATGTTGGTATCTACAGTGGGTGGGTGGGTCTTGGAATCACACACCAGCAGATACCAAGGGCCCACTGTAGCATTTTATTAAGATAGTGTTTAGGGTTCCCAAGCATTCTGTTTTGTACAGGAAGCCCCACAGGAAGCTCTCCCTTAGTTTAGTCATATAAGCCATCCCAAATCCTGTATTTAAGACAAATATAGTACAAGTAGAAAGAGTGACCCTTAGACAGATCTTAAACAGACAGATCCCTCAGCATTTGGTAAACAACACTGGGCTCACATTACATACTGTCGGTGTGTGTTTGTGTGTCTGTATGCGCACACGCGTGCAAACATACACAACAGCCTCACAGTCTTCCTCTCCTTCCTGCTCTTTCCGATCCCATGTTAGCTGCTGATCTGCAATTGTGAGACTTTTATGGAGTAAGGGCCCAGATCTCTTGTGAAATGTTCTCTTTTTGCAAGACTTGAGGCATGTTTTGTGACAAGTCTTGCAAGACTTGAAATGCCTCTTTGGCATCTTTAATCTTCAACTGTCTGGTAAAGGACAGTGGGGCTGCAATGTTCTGGCTCAGTAGGTTTTTCTGAGTAGGAAGACTGGTAGGCTAGCCAGATTAATACATACAAATATGGCAAAGTTCCACTAAGATTGGAGAAAAATAAAATATTTCAAGGCCCCATTCCCACTGGGATATAAAGCGACAAATCTTGCTGCGAGTCAGACTTGGAGCGAGTTCCCGAGTCGTATTCCAATCACGTCCATCGTTCCCATTACAAAAGGGAACAAACAGACTCAGTTTTTCTTGACCCATGTTCTCGTTCCCATTGATATTGCTCCGTTGTATTTTGATGTAGACTTTTTTGTTCCCCATTCCCATTGCTTGTCTGGAACCGTTTCCCCCCCCCTTTTAAGCTGTCAATCAAGTGCTTAGGTGATTAGACATCACAGTGACGTCAGTTACTTTGATGCATTTTGACGCAGGCTATTTTTGTTCCCTGTTCCCATTTGCATCTTTCAAACCTGTTTTTCTGGAGGGGTTTTGTGGTTAATGGATCGCTGAAGCACCTGAGCACTTGGGCGGCTAGGCGTCCTTGTGATTGCCGCCCAGATGCTGGAGTGCTGAGGCGCTTAGGCGCTCAGCAAAAACAGAAAAAGATGAAATAATAGTTATAAAAAGGGTGTGCAGTGGGTCTCCTCACACATTGATCTATGTAGAGCGGGGGGGGGGGGATTGGCAGAAGGCGTCATACGCTTACCTCTTTTGGAGCCCAATGGAGCAATTTGCAATGTTCGGACACCCGACAGTGCCTAGGCGATCGAAAGCTTAAATAAATAAATAAATAAATTTGTCTACACACGTGATCGCCTTGCCCTGCTTCCCGCTCCAAAGGGGGAAAGGCTACGCCAACGGAGGAAAATGGTGCCGGGAATGTAGGAAAGAGAACAAAGCAGGTGACACTCCCGGGATAGCCCCTTGAACATTGCTCCTCCTCTCCTAAAATACCAATGTGGACACCCTGTTGTTCCCATTAGTTTGCCCCGGATCCGACATGGCAGCTGCCAAAAAACTACTGGAAAAGTGCAGTCAGGATAACCCAAGTTATCCACCACTGATTTGGGTTTTCGCTGGAGAAATCGATCAAAGTAGGATCGAACGCGAATTCAAATGGGAACGATTTTCCTTACACAAGGATCAAACGTGAGTTCAAATGGGAACGATGTCCCTATAATCCGATTTTTGATTCACTTTATAGCCCAGATTGTAAGCAGCGTTTAAAAGACTTGGAGAAAATTATATATATATAGTTAAGAGAAATTAAGGCACCACTTCAAGACTAATAAATTTCATTAAATAGATGTATATTTTGGCAAATTTACATTTATTTAGGGAGGGAATCACTGTAAATACAAGCAACATTCAAAATATATGATTGGGGTAAATAATATATTTTTATATATCTAAGAGAATTCAAGGCACCATTTTAAGACAAACAAATCTCATTAGGCACATTCATTTTTAGGAAGATGAAGCAGCTTGATTCTTATTAGGAATCCCTTGGAAGGAAACTCCCACTGAGATCAGTTTAAAATCATGGAGTACTCTTCTGGCTTCTTTGAAATTCATACTATTCTGGTTTGGATGTTTATACCAGAAAAAGCAAGCAATGTCTATCTAAGTTATATTACCTACAGAAACACAATATAGTGTCAGTGCATCTTAGACTAATCAATTTTATTAGACAGATCTATATTTAGCCAGATTTATTTTTACTTAGAGTTGGATCACAGATTGTAGGGACAGGCAGAGTTCAATAAGGAGGGGGGAAGTAACACAGAATGCTCTTAATTTGGTGTAACTACAGTTTTGTGAATAACAACAAACTGGATGCCTCCAGCCTGTCCTTTTGGGGCGGACTGGATTGCCCCATAGTCCAGTACTCAAACACTACACCATGCTGGATATCTGGAAAAATTATGTTTTTGTGGCTTAGTGCCAGGTGAATGATATCCCCATTCTATATTGTCATGGTATAATTAAAACTCCAGGCAAACAATCTGTTCCATGTCTTCCAGAACCACTTTCAGGTGACTTCTGAAGGAGTAGCTGTGCTTTTCAGGATCCTGAATCCTATACAGTAATTGAGTGACTGTCTGCAGGTGAACAATTTCTGTTTTATGAGTTATGGCTCTCTAGTTTATATCTTTTAGAAAGCTGTAGCAATGTAGCGTTTATTGGCAAGAATACATCAAAGTATTTTCAAAATACTTTTCAAATATTGTATTGATCTGTCACTGTGACAATGGGAGACGAGGGTGCTTCCAGCCATAAGGCTCCAAACACTACTGATCAAAAGATATTGTACATCTATTCTCTTTTCTTCTTTAATGTTTTTTTTTCTAGTAATAAAAAAGACAAGAAAGCATTGGACAAATCAGAAATGGAAGATAACATCATCTTGATCTTTGCAAAGTGCTTGGTTTGAGGCAGGACAGGACTTAGATGTAGAATTTTATAAAGATCAAAAAGCCTACTTTATTTGTAATTTGTCCAGTGCTTCCTGTATCCTCTATTACCGAATAAATAAACAAACAAATACATAAATTCACTGAGGAAGAAAAGATGGAATTGATGCACAATAGCTTTTGATAGATAGCAATAAGATGAAACTGCAATCTAGACAGCCAAACTGAACTGGTTTTTCTCTACCTTGCTCTTCTTCCTGCCTGTTTAATAGCTGTGTATCATCTATGAGTATCTTTACAGGAATTCCTAAACACTGTCGGACTACTCCATCAGGTTTAAAGTTGTGACTATGTCCTCCCCAGTTTTAACTCCATAACACATATACATGGCTAGCTCAATTTACTGTTTATTAGCCAAGGAAATGGAATTATTTTTACTATCAGGATCTTTGTTTTGATTTTTCTCAAGCTTGCTTCTTATGTTGGCTGATGCTACTGGGAGGATAGGAAGGCTGTGGAAACACTCTTATACAGAGCTTATAATATTAATTATTGAAGCTCAGGAAATTCAGATGTAGTTGGGAACTTCTTAAACTCCCTGTTCCTGACACTTTGTTTCAAATACCATATAGTTGGGACAACTGGGAGAAACAGAAGCAGACTTTCCTTTGGCTCTGGAAGATCAGTTTTAATTCCTGTAATCTTGTAGTTACAAGAGCCAGAGTGGTGTAGTGGTCTGAGTGCTGGAGTAGGACTTTGAGGAAATCAGGGTTTGAATTATTGTTGAGCCATGGTAACCCATTGCGTGAGCCTGAACCTGTCACACTCTCTCAGCCTAAGAGGAAGCCAAGGGCAAACTTCCTCTGAATAAATCTTGCCAAGAAAATCCTATGATAGGGTTGTCATAGGTGGGCACTGACTCAAAGGCACATGACAATAACAGTCTTATAGCTGTGCATAGCCTTTTAGACACTATCACGAAATAAATAAATGTGGCTTTTCAGACAAATTTAGAAATACCTTTGTTGAAATCTTATGCATATTTTCTTAAAATAAAAAGCCCCACTGAACATAATGGGATGCACAGTATGATTAAATCTATGTTTAAATGCCCTAAAGCTACTAGACTGTGATCTTGGAAGCTAAGCATGTTCATCCCTGGTTAGTACTTAGCTGCAAGATTTTCAATAGTAAAACAATAACAACAACAACAACAAGGGGCTTGTGTGGAGAATGAGGGGCGAGCTGAAACCAACTGTGGAGGCAAGATTTTCAATATAATAATCATCATAATAATAGGGAACTTTCAAAGTGTGTTCTTACAATACAGCAACATTGGGTACCATTCTTTGTCTATTACCTCCATGTCTTTATGATTTATGCAACAGGTTAATTTGTCCATTTCACACATCTAACCAGTCATCAATTTTTTGGGCCTTTCTTGATTTTTCCAGTATTGTGCAAGTACAGTTCTAGCAGCAAGAGTTTCAATAGTATAACAACAACAACAACAACAACAACAACAATACAGTAATAGGGGACTTGTGTGGAGAATGAGGAGGAAGCTGGAGCCAACTGTGGAGGCAAGATTTGGAGTTGAGGGCAAAGGGGGCTGCCCCCTTTCACAACCTCCCTCAACTTGGCACCCCCTCCTCCTCCTCCTTCTTTGTGCCACACACTGTTGTTGTTGTTGTGGTTGTTTTTAACTCTTCCTGAGAGAGAGAGAGCCAGGGGGAAGAAAGCTCTCCCCAGAGCTCTGCCTCTGCAGCTCCTCCCAGACAGAGCTCTGAGTAAAAGGAGGAGGAGGATTATTGCGCAAAGCTGGCGGTTGTTGTGGCGGCGTTGGAGGCCAGTCAGGGAGGGATTTAGCTGCTGTGGCTCCTTCTTTTCTTCTCCTTCTCCTCTTCCCCACGTTTGGGAGAGAAAAACTTTCCTCAACGAATATTATCATCATCATCATCATCATCCCCATTCCTCCAACTAAAGAGAAAGAGTCTACAGAAGAACTTCCCAGTGGGACCCCTTTAGGCCTCCACAGGTAGTACTTGTTATATTGTTATATTTATTATATTGTTATTGTTGCGTTGTTGTTGTTATATGGAAGACGTTTAGGAAACCCTCCTTGGACAGAAGAAGGCGTGGAGGACACGGTCCTAGAAAAGGAGGACATCAGGTCACTTTGGCCATCATGCTCCAAATGGAGGACGTTTAGGAATCTCTCTTGGACACAAGGTTGGAGTGGAAGACACGGTCCTACAAAAGGAGGACCTCCTGAACAGAAGGAGGCACCCTTCCTGGACAGCAGGTTGGAGTGGAGGACATGTCCTGAAAAAGGAGGACTTCGGCTCGCCTTGGTAATGGTCAAAGTGGAGGCCATTTGGGAATCCCCCTGGACAAAAGGCTGAAATAGAGGACACGGTCCTAGAATAGGAGGATGCCTGACCACCAATGATCCTCCTTTTTTAGGACCGTGTCCTCTATTTCAGCCTTACTTCTGAAAGGGATTCCAAAACGTCCTCCCTTTTGAGCATGACTCTGAAGTGTAGATTTATATTGTTCTATATGAGTGTTTGAGCTTTTACCTCCCCCCCCCCGGGATGTCCTCCATTTTGCTGTGCCTTGTCCTCCTTTGTGGTTATTAGGACCTCTGGTCACAGTGGCGGGAAGGTAGGGTGACCAGGCGTCCTCTTTTTCAGGACAGTGTCCTACATTTCCAACCGTCTATCCAGGAGGGATTTCAAAATGTCCTCCATTTGGAGCATGGCTAAGAAGAATGAATTTATCTTTATATGGGTGTTTTTAGGGTTTTTTTGTCCTCCAGTTTTTGAATGCCCTCCATTTTGATAATGAATAAGAAGCATGAATTTATATTTCTGTGAGTGGTTATAGCTTTGATTTGTTAATGTCCTCCATTTTTTGGATGCCCTGCATTTTGACCGTGACTAAGAAGCATGATTTTGCATTTCTATGAGTGTTTTTTTTAACTTTTCTTTGGTCCTGTCCCCTACTTTTTTTAGAGTGTCCTCCATTTTGCGGTGCCTTGTCCTCCTTCGCAGTTAGGACTTCTGGCCATCCTGGGTGAGGGGGGTGCTTTTGTTGTTTACCTTCAAGTTGTTCCTGATCTATGGTGACTCTATGGAGAACCTCATCACAGCGTTTTCTTGGCAGGTTTCTTCAGAGGGGTTTGCCATTGCCTTCTTCCTCTGAGGCTGTGAGAATGTGACTTGCCCACGGTCCCCCAGTGGGTTTCCATGGCTGAGCTGGGATTCGAACCCTGGTCTCTAGAGTCGTAATCCAGCACTCAAACTACTATTCCACACTGGCTGTTTAGCTGCTCTCAAAAACTTGGCAAGCAGCTATCTCTGTGAAGGGTTGGGGGGAAAAATCCCTCATTGAAACCGGAGAAGAACCAGAGATGTGGCTCCAGAGATTGGAGAGCTCCCAGGTGAGAACTACAGCCTCATCTCGGATGACCAGAGGTCCTTATAACCACCAAGAAGGACAAGGCTCCACAAAACGGAGGACATAACCAGAGAAAAGCTAAGAAACATAGAAATATAAATCCATGCTGAAGTCGAAGGCTTTCACGGCCGGCATCCATAGTTTTTTGTGGGTCTTTCAGGCCTTGAGTCCGTTTTCTAGAAGAGTTTATTCCTGACGTTTCGCCAGCAGCTGTGGTTGGCATCTTCTTTCTCTGAAGAGAAAGTTGCTGGCAAAACGTCAGAAATAAACTTTTCTAGAACATGGCCTCATAGCCCAAAAAACCCACAGAAAACTATAAATTCATGCTTCTTAGTCATGCTCAAAGTGGAAGGCATTCTGAAAATAAATAAATAAATGGAGAGCATTACTAAATAAAAGGCATAAACACTCATAGGAGTTTATCACATGAAGGAGATTGGGAGTTTATCCCGTGACTATCCCAGAAAAACCGCGTAATTACATGAAATGATTTCATATGACATCGCACAAAACCCGTGTGCATCATTTTACTTTTGGGATTTCAGTGACAATGCGTTTCCGATATTGCTTTATTTTCTCAGTTCTGTGTTATAATCATTCACGCAATTACTCACCATTTTGGCTTTATTTGCAGGATGCTTTAAATGCGCTTTAATCTCTCTTTAATGCCAAAATTAGCCCAGTGTGATAAACGCTATAGAAATATAAATTTATGTTATTCATCCTCAAAATGGAGAGTATTAAAAAAATGGAGGGCATTCAAAATGGAGGTTGAAATGGGGGACATGTCCTGGAAAAGGAGGACATCTGGTCACCCTGCCTCACCCCACCAAAGCGTGGGAGACTTGTAAACTCTTAAAACCTCTTCCTTGTCTGAAGGGATCCCCATGTGGTTTACATCGTACTGCACAAATAATCCAGTTTGACATTGCTTTAGCTGCCATGGCTCAGTGCTGTGGAATGTTGGGATTTTTAGGTGGCCCCAGAAATCTCTGATGGAGAAGACTAAATGTTTCACAAAACTACAATTCCTAGAATCCCATTGCATTGAGCCATGGCAGTAAAAGAGATGTGAAACTGGAGTATTTCTGCGGTGCAGCTGCAATTCTGGTTGAAAGTATTTCTGAAAGGGTATCACACATTTGCTGCTTAGCCAGGAAAGGTCTGAAGTCTTGCATCAGTGTACTCTTTCTTTCCTCCCCCTCTTTAATTACTAGCATGCCTGGGTTTGCAGAGGCATGAGCACTATAATTTGCAAACTGAGAAAGAAGTGTTTGCGAGGACTTGAGCAACAGATGACTCAAAGCAACAACATCTTCCTCGTGTTGTCTCTCTCTGTCTGTCTGTCTCTCCTTTTCCTGTCCTTCAAACTCTGCCCAAACAAAGCCAATCTCCCTGCTGTCAAGGTAGCAAACATAATCCCCTCCTGGCTATGGATGATGATTCTGTGGGTGGGGAAACCACTGCCTTAGTTACTTTAGAGGTGCTAAATCTAACATGGGTTTATTTACTTGGCTACTGATAATTACTATTTGGGCTTCGGATCAATTGGATCGACCCTTTGATTGCCCCAGGAAAAGGGTTAGGCTATTAACACTCTTTCCTCCAGGAGGGTTAGATGGCCTGTACTAATAGAAATTGGCAAGCTGACAAAATTATATAGGTCACTGGGAAATAATTCCAGCTTAATCGCCTTTATCTTTTTCGCTAAAGGGAAAAAGAATTTCCCTTTACCACATGGCTGCTTTCTTTTATTAGAGCCAGGCTGTCTTTGGAAATAGTGCTTGCAGTGCTTTTAATTTTATTTTACTGTATCTGTATTGTGGTGTGCTTTCAAGCCATTTCTCACACAGGGACCCTAAGGCAACCCTGTCATGGGGTTTTCTTGGCCAGATTTGTTCAGAGAGTGTTTGTCTTTGCCTTCCTCTGAGGCTGAGAGTGTGTGACTTACCCAAGGCCACCCAGTGGGTTTCCATGGCTGAGCATGGATTCAGACCCTGGTCTCCAGAGTTGTACTCCAGTGCTCACACCACTATACCATGCTGTCTGTATATCATCTGTAAAAACCTGTTGGATTAAATTTGCATTCTTGAAGCACAGGATCCAAAGCATATTTTCTAGTGTTCTTAATAAGGAACTGTTCCCTTAAATCTAAATTACCTGTGATCTTGATTATAACTTACCTTGACTGTATACTTCAAACTCTTGTGGTTAATGGTTAAAGATACCTGTAGACTGTTTGAAGTCTGAACTGGGATTCATTCTGCTGTTACAAGCTGCTTGGATCATGGGCCATCCATGATGTAGACAACATTTTTATAACCCTCCTAGTGTAGCCCCCAAGACTATGAAGTTTTGGTGTTTTCCTATTAAGCCTTGGTTAATAAGTTGGTTGCATTAAGATTTTACCTGCATAATATTTAACAAAAACTAGTAGTTTTAGAGTGAGACATTTAGTATTCAGTGAATGAAAGTAATACTGTATACACTCATGTGTAAGTCTAGAAATTTTAGTCAAAAAATTGACCCAAAAAACCTGAGTCGACTTATCCATGAGTCAATGTAAGTACAGTACGTTAACTCTTTATTTTAAAAAAGAAGCATCCTCTGGTGATAGGCAAGAGTGTAATCAGTCCTGGATGCACTGGCCCCACGCTATTCACTCATCCATACAGCCTTTACTATGAGCACAAATATGCCTGCTGGAATTTTGTAAGTATTTTGACATTGTTTTCCTATGCTTCATCCTTTAGATCCTTTGTTACATGCCCCTACGTTTTACCCTCGAATTATCCACAGGTCATGTCAAAATGCATAATTTTAGCCCCAAAGTCTGTCCTCAACTTATACATGAAGTTGACTTATAGTCGAGTGTATACAGTAATTCATCTGCTCAATCAGTATCCAGTACATAAAGTGCAAGCTTAACATCTTTATTTCAAAACAAATCTTGACGAGTTAAAAGTAGACTTGTTGAGTTGAAAGGAGCATTGCTCGGTGTGTGTAAATGTCACAGCAAGGGTCCATATGATTAGATTGCAATCTTGTACAAAGTTTTCTGGATGTAAGCTTTATTGTTCACAGTACGGCTTACTCAGGAGTAAAGTGGCTGCTGTTGAGTTATTTCCTCAATGTGTTGTAGATACTGGAGATAATACAAACCATAATTAAAACTTAAGTTTCCATGATCTCAAAAAGGCATCCATTGGGCTGGATAAATTTATCTCAACACACGAGTTTCTAAAGCCACAAGCTTCTTTTTTTGCTGATGAAATCAGGCTTATTTAAATACTTTCTTTGATATATGTAATTGGGAGAGAGGTGCAAAAAATAAATAAATAGTTGCCTAGGTTGTACAGTTTGTGCAATTGCAACCAGCATGGAAGACCATCAGATAAAACCTTTGTTTTGGTTACCTCATTGGATCTCAAAATGTGGGTTGTGAAGTACCTGAAAAACTGCAGTTCATTACTTCTGTCCAGCTCATCACAACAGCAGGAAACCCACTATGGGGCAAAAAATTACAATTATGAACCAGGATTCATAGCTTAATGCTCCTAAGCAAGCCAAGAACTGGAAACAACTACAAACTCTGGCTTCAGAATCTATTTGTTCTTTTGTTTTAAGAGAGCTGCAAAGCAGAGGTCCCAGTTGAGGCACAATGCTAAACTTTTTCTTCCTAGTTACCATATACATTTGTGTACAAATCGACCTCATGTATAAGTCGAGGGAAGATTTCAGAGTCAAAATCATGGATTTTATATGACTTGGGGATAAGCTGAGGGTAAAATGTAGAGGACTATAATGAAAGAGGGAAAGAGAGAAATACCACTTCCGTCTCTCCTTCTCCTTCTCTGGACCTCTCCTGACCACCTAACACTGATTCCCAGGTGCTGGAGGAGAGGTTTTAACATCAGATTGAGAATGGAAGCAAGTGAAGTTGAATGGAGAGGTTTTTCCATGGGAAGAGGAGGGTTGCAGATTGGACTAGGAACCTCTTTCACAGAGAGAGAGAGAGAGGGAGAGAGGGAGAGAGAAACACAGGCTGCTTGTTTTAGGACCTTTCTAAGCAGTACTAGTGTACTGACCCATATATAAATTGACCCAGGATTTTAGGGTTAATTTTGGGGCATAAATTT
The DNA here is from genome assembly GCF_019175285.1 of Sceloporus undulatus. Classification (NCBI taxonomy): domain Eukaryota; kingdom Metazoa; phylum Chordata; class Lepidosauria; order Squamata; family Phrynosomatidae; genus Sceloporus; species Sceloporus undulatus. The sequence goes on along the minus strand of NC_056526.1, from coordinate 145,386,871 downwards.
CTCAACTTAAGTTAACTATATGGTAGTTCCTGGTTGCCTTATTCTCTCCCAGTGATGAGAGGTTAAACAATTAGCACACAGCTCTTTGGTGGCAAGTCAGGATTTCCAGAATTCTAGTTTAGTGCTGTATGAATGCATAAATGTGGTCAATGTGTAAAAATCTGTAGAAAAATTATCTGATATGAATAAACCAAAACACACATACTGTTGATAAAACAAGATAAGGTTTAAAAAAAGTATTCCGTTTGCTTTAAGAGACCTATTGGCATGAGTCATGAGTCATGAAAAAAACTGGGTGGGGCAATCTCCAAATATGTAAAAACATGACAGCAGTTCACAATTTTTAAAGCCTTACTTAAATCTGAAGAAGCTATGGAGTAGTTAGATGTGGGATGTAGTCATTTATTTACAATTTTATTTTCAATAATATGGAAGACTAGGAAAAAGTTTTACTGCTTAATAGTATGCTATTAAAATTAATTTAAACTCCTTTCCTGTCTCATATGTAACTGAATGGTATACTTAACAAAGTATATCAGAGAACAGAAAATAAGCAGAAACTGGAGTATGTATGTAGTAGGAAGTACAGAGACAAGGCTTGGCTACATTCATACACAGGAATAAACTGAGTAAAAATTGGCAGACAAAAACTATCTCTGTAAGACCTGGCAGCCAAGCTTTATGAAAGCAGTTTCTCACATGCATACACACACCTCTTAAGAGTGTGAATATGTACCTCTGCTAGTATGCATAGGGGTGGGGCCTGCAGGCAAATTAGTGACTATTGTGAGCTTATCTGGTTTCCCTCATTCATTTGATCATGATGAAGGAATCTTATCTTTCACAAATCTCAGAAGCAGTTCATGCAACAGACAATGTCTTCTTTAACTAACTGATAAGTACATCAGAAACAAAAAAGAATGAGATGAGTGTATGCTAGAACAAGTCACGTAATACAAGTGATTAATTTATCGTGAAGCTAGAAGTCTTTGCAGTTTAACATACATCATATTCAAATTAACATAAATTTAAAAAGAGAAAGGCAAGGGGGACATATATGGTGACAGATTTTGTGATATTATGGATATATTTGTTCACAAAATCACAAGACATTTCAGCTGATAGAAGAGTTAACTGCACAATTTTTAAAAAATTATAATGAACATCACCTATTGAGCATTGATCGTAGCTATTACTAAATAATATATACTAAACCTAACAGCTTAAGCACCAAGTTGAAGCTTATTAACTGAAATGAGAAATTCAATTTGTTTTTATTTCTATGACTGAAAATAAATTAACATCTGTCTTTTACTGGCCTAGTAGCCTGATCAAAGAGTTGGGTGAGGTGGGAAGACCATTATCGTAATATTTTCACTGCATTAATTGGGAGATAAGACCGAAAGAAAGAAAGAAAGAAAGAAAGAAAGAAAGAAAGAAAGAAAAAGAAACTTTCACAGCATGCATTTGCAGACTGGCTTTTGGTAAATTGTTTTTCACAACCTAAAGGTTACAAAATACAATTTCATGAAGAAAATGCTCCTCCTTCTCTGATGTTAACAAGACATTTATAACATTGCTACAATTAATATTAGGGTTAAATACTATGATGAGTAAGAATCAAAGAGGTGGAAGAGACCATAATGGCCAGCCAATGCAACCCCTCACCATTCAGTAATACACAATCAAAGCACTTTCAAGAAATGAGTGTTCTCTCTCATCCAGCCTCTGTTTAAAGATCTCCGAAGAAGGAGACTCCACCATTCTCTGAGGCAGCATGTTCCACTATTGAACAGCTCCTACCATCAGGATGCTTTTCCTCATGTTTAGGTGGAACCTCTTTTCCAGTAGCTTGAATCCACTGCTACATGTCCTAGTCTCTGGAGCAGCAGAAAACAAGCTTGCTCCATCCTCAATATGACCTTCCTTCAAATATTTAAACATGGCTATCATGACTTAACCATTTATTCCCCAGTAAAGATACTAAGCTCCCTAAGCTGATCTTTACAGGGCATGGTTTCCAGACCTTTCACCATTTTGCTTGACCTTCTCTGGGCACAATGCAGCTTGACAATTGTGGTGCCCAGAACTGTAGACAATATTTCAGGTGATATCTAACCAAAGCAGAATAGAGTGGCACTATTGCTTTCGTCACTCTAGGTACTATGCTCCTATTGTAGCAGACTAGTATCATATTGGGTTTTCTAGCTGCAACATCATGCTAGTATGATGAATGGTAAAAAATGATGGGAATTGTAGTTTAAAACACCTGGAACTCTCATATTGGAGAAATCAAAGGAGATTAGAAAATTTGGCATAGTGACTTTTCAGTATAAATCTGAACATTTATAAAGAATCTGTAAATATGGGGTTTTACATAAAGAGTCCTGGTGTTGGTTAAGTGTTGGTTTATACAGGTGTTTTGCCTACTACTTTTGCACACTTGATAGAAACAAATTCAATACTGTAATTAGATGTGTAAGTTTGCCTGTAACAAAGATTCTGAATGAAAGAACTTGCATATTGCATTTGAATTATCCAGAATGACATTAGAGACTATTATAGACTAATTGTCAGAAATATACATATATTCTATCCTCTTTCCTCCACTCCCATTTTTAATGGTTTTAATTGCTTGTGTACCACATGGAATTAGTGGATCTTCAGATTCATTGTATTTCAAATGTTGTATAATACAGTCAGACCTTATTATACACAGATTTTTTATACACGGATTCAAGCATACATGGTTTGAAAATGTTCAAAAAAGTATAAATTTCAAATATCAAACCTTGATTTTCCATTTTTTATAAAGGGCACCATTTTTTTGCTATGACATATTTAATGGGACTTGAACATACACAGAATTTGTTATACATGAGGGATCTTGGAACCAAACCCCAGCGTATGACAAGGGTCCACTGTAATTACTTTGAACAGTAAAGAGGTTTGTTCTAGTTCTCTTGGTAGTAATGGGGCTGATTTTCATTTTGAGCAGAAAACCACTTGTTTATTTTTCTTGAGCTGGCTTAGATGGTTGTCTAAAGAAAAGGCTTATGCTGTACATTAAAAGTGCTTCAATTCATGTGCAATTGCTTGAGAAGATTCTTACCAAACTTCTCCTTAATGCTCTCAGTTGGGACTTGAAAGAAATACTCTTGGTATCTGTGGGGGTACCCCGTGGGTACCAGAAAATGCAGATGCTAAAGTTAGTATCCAAGATTTAAAATTATCTATAATCAAAGGCAGCCAGACCAGGGCAATTACAGAGGGTGTGGTGGCAAGGCCTGGGCACTAAGCATGCATTTTTCCTGCTTCACCTGCAATAATACTACTCTTTCCTCCAAAAGACAGAAGCAGCAGCTGGTATATTTCCAGCAGAAAGCACAAAGAAGATTGTCCCTTCAGACAATCCAGGAGCATATCTTCCAAGGGGACTATCTTCTATTGATAGCTATTTTGGAAGTGTATTCCATAACTTTATCCGTTCGTCATCTTGCAAATACCTTCACTTCTGTTATCTCAGTTCCTATTATTAGTTTAGAGCCCTCCCCTTTGGGTTGGCCTGGTCTCCTAGGGTTTTTGCCAATGTGATAATAACTCCCGTGGCCCACCTAAAGCTTCAGGGCATCCATATATTTCTGTATTTGGACAATATCCTTTTAAAGTGCCACTCTCTGGCAGGTGTCTGTCAGGCTCTCCATACTACTCTTTCTCTCCTCCATAATCAAGAGTTTATGACTAACATTGTTCCAACTCAAAAGCTGGTATATTTGGATACCAAGAAAGGCCACCTTGCTCAATCCCCAGAGCAAATAGCAAAGATCAGACAGGAGGTCCTTTTTTTAGCCAAGATGAAGGGAGCAGACTTGATATCTGCCAAGAAACCTCTATGATAGGGTTGCCTTGGGATTGCTGTCAGAAATGACTTGAAGGCATACAACAAAATATGTTATTTGAATTGGTAGGAGGACCCCATGTACAAACAACCTTCTAGATCAGTGATGCCAAAACCATGTCCTTTAAGAGATTTTGGATTTATCTCCCAGAATCCCAGACTATTGGCCAACATGGCTAAGGCCTCTGGAAGCTGAAGTCCAAAATCTCTTAAAGGGTACAATTTGGGACTACTGCTCTAGATCATGACAATACTTATTTGATTTTCCTTTTAAATACATTTTACATTTTATATCTCATGAAACAAAATGCTGGATCTTGTTTTGTCTCACTGACCAGGAATACAATGAAACTTTTCTTTCTTCTATTAAATTGCTTTCCAGAACTTACCTTTTGGACTTGGACTTTAATCAACATCAGCAGATCTAAACAGATTCTCTTTTTGCTTGCCTACATTCAGGTTTTTCTAAACTTTTATTCCTGTCAGTTGTTCTGTTTTTTACCATTATTTGTTTTTCAGCTTGTGCATCCTTTAAGGACAGGGCTTTCTTTGTTGTGCTCAGCCTCTTTTGTTGTCTTTGCAACTAGATAAGGTATTATGTGCATTAATGTTGCTGTATTATTATTAATTAATAAATATGCCTGTTGGGAAATTTAATGTCAATATTAATACTTCTTAATCTAAAATGCAAAAGTGTAATGAAATTTCCAATTTCTGCTTATAGTAATCAATATTCCCCTTGGCTCTTACCCTATGATGAAGAATGAGTACAGTGGGCCCTTAATATCCGCTGGGGTTTGGTTCCAGGACCCTCCCGTGGATACCAAAATCTGTGGGTGCTCAAGTCCCATTAAATACAATGACATTGTATATTGTTGTCCATTATATAAAATGGCAAAATCAAGATTTGCTTTTTAGAATTTATATGTTTTTGGAATATTTTCAATCCATGGATACCTGAATCTATGAATAAAAACTCTGTGGATAAAGAGGGATGACTGCATTTCACCATCACCAGTTGTAGTAAGTGTGGCTGCTCCAAAGGTAGAAATGGTGATAATTGGCTTCATTGGTATACACTAGTAGTGCACATGTGGAAAGAAGTTATATTACTTCAAATTGCATACTTTCTTTGGACTTCTGAATTTTAACTATGGAGTTGTAGCATGTGAATAATGTGGCTTGCTGTAATTTTATTTTATTTTTTTACTGAAATTACCATGGGCCCTTGTTATCCGCTGGGGTTTGGTTTCAGGAACCCCCGTGAATAACAAAATCTGTGGATGCTCAAGTCCCATTAAATACAATGGCATAGCAAAATGGTGCCCCTTATATAAAATCTCAAAATCAAGGTTTGATACTTGGAATTTATACTTTTTTGAATATTTTCAAGCTGTGGATGCTTGAATCCGTGGATAAAAAAATCAGTGGATAAGGAGGGCAGACTATGTTATAAACATATTTTAAGTTTTTTAAATTGTTTTAATCATGTTTTTAATAATACTGGTATTTAATTCTCCTTTTAACTTTTGTAATCAGTTAAACTATTGTAATGCACTTTAAATTTCATTTTATGAGAAAGATGGGTACAATTAAGTGCAATTAATTCATTCATTAATAATACTCTTTGTCATCTTTGTGATGGAGCTACACCTACCCTTTTGAGTGCTCATGGCATAGGTCTCAAAGTGAATACAACTGTAAATTGGCAAAGACCTTTCACTTTGCCTACTGTGCGGCAGTGAAGGTAGAAAAATAACGTACATTTCCTCTTTTCTGTTCTCAGCACATTATCTAGCAGAGCTGTTCTGAATGGTGAAGAGCCTGTTGGTGTCAACTCAAAGAGAAGTCTTGATTGCCTGCTGTGATAGATTTACTGGGTATTAGGAACAGAAGGTCATTCAGAACTTGATGCCGCAGTTATTGCTGAGTTTAGGGAAGTGTCTGATGCACCATTTGGATAGTTTTCTTGGGATCAGTTTCAGTTGTCATAGCTGAATGATGTGGACAAGATGTTTGAATTGGTTCTTGCCATCACATGTAGTCTTGACCCTTGTCTACCTTGACTCTTAAGATCCAGCAGATGTTTTTACTGGGTGGGCCCAAGGAATGGTAAATTCTTCACTGCATCAGGAGGAAGTTCTTGCTGCCTTGAAGGAGGCTGTAGTGTGTCCTCACCTCAGGAGGATCTCCCTGGACTTTGAGGTATATGGGAACCCTATAATTAATATTGCATATTTGGGCAAGGTGACTGAATATGTGATGGTTGGACAACTTCAGATGTTCTTGATGGAAACAGATTATCTGTACCCATTTCAGTCTGGTTTCAGGGTATAATACTAAGGTTGTCTTGGTTGCTCTGACTGATAATCATTCAGAGGGAAAGACAGGGGGAGTGCTGTCCTGCTGATCCTCCTGAATCTCTCAGTAGCTTTTGATACTATTGATCATTATATCTTGCTAGACTAGTTCTGGCAGATGGGAATAGGAGGTACTGTTTTCGGGGTTCTGCTCCTATTTGCAAGGTTAGTTCCAGAGACTGGCATAGTTGGACTCAGCCTTGTGGCCATTTTGTTGTGAGGTGCCACTGGGTTTAATCTTGTCTGCCATGCTGTTCAACATCTGTATAAGGCAGCTGGGAGAGATCCTTAGGAGTCTGGGGGTTAGGTGTCATCAGTATGCTGATGTAGCACTTCTATAGCCTCAGTGGATTCGAATGACAAGAAGAAGTAGAGCTGGAATCCGCTGAGGCTGTAGAAGTGCTGCCTGGATGCAGTGATGGGGTGGATGAGGGTAATAAACTGACGCTAAATCTTGATAAGGCAGAGAGTATGTGCATTGGTGGTTTGTGAGTCCAGGAATTGGGTATCTGCCCTAGATAGGGTTGCACTCATCCTGAGCTCTGGGAGTACTCCTAGATCCATCCTTGTCACTGGAGGCTCAGATAGACTCTGTGGCTTGAAGCCAACTTCGTTGGTCTGCCAGCTATGGCCTTTCCTGAACAGGGAGAACTTAGCCACAGTAGTCCATGCACTGGTAACTTCCTGATTAATGCAGATACTACTGAAGTGCATTCTACGTGCAGCTCATGAAGACAACTCAGACACCTCAGCTAGTTAGACTGCAGCAACTAGACTACTCATTGGAATTCCATTCAGATATGCTGTAACACCAGTCCTGAAGGAATTGCACTGACTGCCAATACGTTTCTCTTCTGAATTCATGGTGCTGGCAAAAACAGGTAAAGCGCTTACATGGCTTGGGACCTCAGTACTTGAGGGAGTGCTCCTCTCTCTCAGTACGAGAATTGAAAATGTGTCATCAGTAGGGAAAATACATTGTGGGCAGACATGGGAGAGGACCTTTTCTGTGGTGGCACCCAGGTTTGGAATTCCCTCCCTCTGAAGGCCTGATTGGCACCAACTTTGGAATCATTTTGGCACCAAGATAAAATGCTGGATTTTATTAAAGCCTTTGGACCAAACTGACTTTATCCAGGCTGCACATGTATAATGGTTGTATTGTTCAAGACTGTTTTAACCTCTTTTACACTGTTTTTCATGGAGAAACTATTTAATATGTTTTTAGTATTTTCAAACTTTTGTAATTATTTGTTTTAAATTGATTTTATTGTAAGTTGCCCTGAGGTCTTTGAATAAAGGGTGGGATATAAATACTTAAATAAATGAATAAAATAGTTGAAATCTTTGGAATATGTATCTTGAACCCAGTAGAGCACTATTACTTTGGAATATATCCCTTTCAACCCAATATAGGTTTAATTTAGAGAAGCACAGGAGCACATATAGGATTTCACTGTGAGTTAATCTAGATATTTGTCGGATGTGACAAGACAAGACACGTGGCAGAAGGACAATGCCTGGGTGGGACAGTTGACAGACTCTCCCTGCTTAATCACTGGGGTGTGTATTTACTTATGTCCTGTTTGTCCTAACCTGTCTTTATACTGGTGAGTGTGGTACAGCTGACGTCCAACTGGTAGAATTCTGACTAAGGCTGTTCTTCTATTCCTGTTTAACACACATCTAACACATTTCCATTTATCCCTTATGCAATCCGATGGATACTATATTATGATGCCATAATATTGATTAAGTGCATTCTAAATGTGGATTTATGTGAGCATAAAAGATAGAATTTTCATGCTGTTGTGGATCAGCTTGTATAACTGGAACATAGAATTATATTGTTATCTGTTAAACTGTAATTTAATAAAAATTGAAAATACTTGAATGTAGAAAGGATCAAAGGAGTGAATGAGTCTGAAGGATGAAACTAATGGCTGTTCATTACATTGATGCTAGCTATATATTTGACAGTTTCCTTCCCACACGAAATCTCAACACAGTATGTTGATGTGGTAAATGGAAATTCCTTTTACATTGTATACTGCAAGGCAAATAGCATTGGAATAGCCTGATTTCTGCCTTGTTACAGTGCTTAAATATCTGATGGGAAGTTTGTTCAACCACTGTTCTTATTTAAATTTCATGTAATTAGTTTTAGGCCTGATGGGAATATTGCTGCATGTCGTTACCAGACCTAAATAACAACCTGTCATTATACACAGCTATTAAGTGTTAATGATATTTCCTTGCTAACAATCTTAAAGTTGAATTGTATCTTATCAAGCCCTTGTGTATAATATTGGAAATGTGTTTTGCTTTTGAATTTAATTAATGATGCAGTATTGATGGTATTTGGTCCATATTTGCAAGGATTGACGCATGAGATCCTATGCTTGTGCTTTGTCCACAGTCAAACACAACATATCAGTCTTAACTCTGTGTGTGCAGTATATGTATGTTCTAAACAAACGTGTTGTCATTGGGCTACTTGCTCTTTGTGGAGACGGTTTGTAAAGCAATCTATGCTATATGCACTCATCATCTCTTGTAAAAATTAATATATGGAGAAGTCACAACCAAGTTCGTGTGAGATGACTGCTTTTGTTACCTGGGTGTTAGTGCTGCAGCTGGAAGTCTAGATAAGAGTATATATATCCCACAAAAAAGAGAAGAATGGACAACTTCTAATTCACTTAATGATTTTTTAAAAATACGTTCTGTGAGCTATTTGGAATTTTGCTCTTGTTAGAGTGGTAAAGTTTAACCTTTTCTGTTTTATTTGAGTGTAGCAATTGATTAAAAAAAATTATGCTACAGACTACGTAGCTGTTTAACTTATCTACCACCTTTCAGTGCTAACAGAAATTTGCAGAATCTGGTGTAATCGAATATTATGGCATTATTTCATTTATTCATTCAATTGATTTGTATCCCATCTTTCTCCCAACATGGGACCCAAGGTAGTTTACTATATAGTTTAAAAATGAAGTACAGCCAGAGTAAAACTAATGATAAGCTTTAAAACAAATAAGCAATCCAATTAAAATATCATTCATCTGAGACAATATAAAAGCAATGTGAAAACATACTAAAAGTACAGCACCCCGCCCCCAAATAAAAGACCCTTCTGTCTTATCAATTAATTGTCAAAAACCTGTTTAAATAAAAAGCACATAATTCTGAAATAAACCATTGGTCAAATGTAACAAGTGAATAATTCTAATATAAATCATTGATGTAAACATAATTAATGGGAATTAATTACATTAAAGATACAACATCTTATATGATAGCTGATATATATTGATTACATGTACGAACTATTGTACAAATACAATAGCAAATAGATATACAGTTCAACTTTACAATATTAAATTTTGTGTAGGAAAGATAATGATATTAGCTACCTTTTAAAAAAAGCACCAGGATAAAATGTGTGTGTATGTGTGCTGTGTGCCTTCAAGTCAATTATGATTTGTTCAGAGGAGGTTAGCCATTTACTCTCCTTGAAGCAAACCACTACACCTTGTAGGTTGCCTAAAGATATATTTCTACAGATCATCATGAATAATTAAGGGAAAACAGAAAGAGTTATTACGATTTATATGTGTAATAATGGGAAAACACATAGGATAAACATTGTCTTGTGTTTGATAATTCCTTGATATCTTGTACATTTTTTTTCATCAGAGCTGATTTCTATAATCAGTTACACCACTGGTTTTTTGGAAACTGATGGAGATGAGAGGACAGAAAGATGGCTCTAGTTGTGCCAGTTTTGCTGTTTTTTAAAAATATACTAAACTTGTCAGTTTGTAGTGATATGCTTTGCAAGCTGCTGTCACTATACAGTATAAGGTCAAGTAAAATGTTATTGCAAAGAGGTTATCAAACAGCTTGTAGAATGTGTGCAGAATCTGCTAGTCTGATGTTGGCCAGAAAAAATCAATGCACACCCCCCACCCCTTCCTGCCAGGACAGATGGCTGCTTAGCCAAGGGGGAATAAGTACATACTTGGCCTTTGACATAGATCCAGTTGCAAGTTGCCACGTTTTCACCTCCCTGTTGTCTCCTGAGACAATTGCAATTGTTAAAGCATTTGCCACTAACTCAGAGGTATTCCCTTTTCTCAGGGTCATAGTTGAGTGCTTCTGATGTTAACCTTAGCTTTCTAATATGCTAAATTAAAATGTTCATGTGATACTATTACATAGCTTCTTGAATTACTATGTATATTTTGCAGACTACAGCATCACAAGATAGAGATGTTTCTGTTTTAGACTTAAAGAATAGATGACAGAAAGAGTTAGATTGCCATAACTTCCTAGGGCCGCCTAAACTTACCAAGGTTATTTAAACTGACTAATACTATAAATTAGTATGCAATGGTTTCTTGGTAGTACCTTTGAGACTAACTGAAAGAAAGATGTTAGCAGCCTAGGAATATTATAGTTGGCTGTTTATGTAGTCTGTATCTGCTATAATTTTGTTCACAAGTTTCCCTTAATCAGTTTATAGTATATAAAGCAGCTTGTATTCTCATTTGATAGCCAGATTGGCTGACTCCCTTAGAAGACTGGAGGTGATGGCAGTGGATCAATGGGTTAATTAATGAGAAACCTTCTCAATAAGTAATTGCAGCCTAATTGTGGGAAGAAATATAAGTAGGAAGAATTACCCTTAGTTTTCATTATCAGTCATGCGCGCGTGCGCACGCACACACACAATCCAAAAGTGCATAAGGCATTAGTTTACTGTGTTCACATATAATGCTAATTATAATGTGTGTAACCATTTTGTCAAATAAAAAGATAAGTGCAGAAGCTGATTGGAATTAATATTATTGAATATATACATGACCAATACTTTTTGTAAATATTTTGCTAGATTTGGGAATTGCAAATCATTTTTTCATACACCCCCTTTGAGTTTTCAAGAACAGGCTAGGTATGCCACTGGCTAAATGTTTTATTTTACATCATTCAGGAAATGTGTTTTCTCTGTGATGGTCCTGAATGGGGATTGCCCTTTGCTGAAGGAGAGGAAGAAGGAAAATCTGCTCTCCTCATCTTTTTCTAGTTAGCCATGCAAAGCATAGCAGCTTGCCTGGGAAGAGAAGTTGTGGACAAAGGAAATAATACAAATGGTCAAACAAGATCTTGAAGGAAGGAGGGCAGACTGATGGAAAGCAGCAACAGAATAGCCAACAGAGACAACTAAGGAAGTTAATACTTGGAGGGCTCAGTTTCAGTTTGCCTTAGAGGAAACAAGAAAAACTAGTCCTGCATTTCAGCATAAAGTGCAGTGAGAGAAGACAGATTGCTTTCAGACGTAAGCATTTGGGCATGTTATAACTAATTTTACTGCTATGAATAGACTGATATATTTAACTTCTTTATAATGGCTGCCTTATGACAGTCTGCATTGAGACTGTTTTGCACCTCCTGTTTTTGGGCAGCATAACTAGGCCCTATTTTATGAAACTTTATAAATTACATGCATATAGGATTTCTTTTAATCAAAGGTGGGAAACCTCTTTTAATTTCAAAGTTTCCAGGAGATAAATTCTGGAGATGAGAGGAATCAAAATAGTCAAGATTGTCTGGCATGAAACTTCTTACCTTTTTTTAGGCAATCTCCTGCACTTATTATACTTTTCCTCAATGTGCAGTAGTTTCAAGCAGCTGTCCTGTTGATGGATAGCTCCTCCATTATTTATTATCAAACAGAAAAAATACTGAATAATTTTTCCTTTTATTTTGTGATTTCCCAGTCATATAGGGATGCCTTATGTAGCTGACAGAGGGCAGAAACACACTGCAGAAATAATCCAGTTTGGGGCCATTTTACTGCCCTGGCCCAGTGCTAGGAAATCCTGGGATTTGTGGTTTATTGTGGCACCAGAGCTCTCTGACAGAGAAGGCTAAATGTCTCACAAAATTACAGTTCCCAGAATTCCCTAGCATTGAGCCAGGGCAGTTAAAGTGGTCTCAAACTAGATTATTTCTGGAGTGTGTTTTGGCCGAGAGTGACCTGAATTCTCTACATTTGTTTAGATGTTACATATATATTTAGATAAACCAGCAAGATGTTCTGTTTTCTCTGATTCCCCTTTTTCTTTGCGTATTCTTTTAAAATATATTTAATTAATTTGGACATCTGTCCTACTTAGGATACTTATACTACCCAAGTAATAAAAGTTCCTTCCATACTATATGGACTAGGAATTAAAATTTCTACCTCTAAACACATACACCCCAGGTATTTTATAATGATAGGCCTGTGTGTGTACATACCTTCAAGTTGCCTGTTGACTTATGACAATCCTGTTAATTTCATAGAATTTCTTTGGCAAGCAATACTTAGAGGAATCCAGCACCTGGCATTTATTGATGGTCTCCCATCCAAGTACTAAGCTACCAGTCACCAAGTGTTAATGTAGAGGCAAAACCCATCATAAAATGATAATAGGTGGAGATAGAGTCTGCCATAACCAGCTGGCAGTTACTGATATAGATTCATACTGATTACCCACCAAAAGAGAGGGAAGGCATGCTTCCCCACTACTGCAGAAAAAGCATCTTCACAGTAAGTGCCAATGTTCTGTTTTTGTGCAGTGTGGGGAGCAGGGACATAGCTAGGATTTTAGGAAGGGGGGGAGGGTCCAGACTAAGTGCCACCATTATAATGGGGCTTGAGTGCGGCGGTACAGCAGCACACACCATTCATTTTTCTCATGGAAGGGTGGGTCCAGACCCCAAGAACCCCTCCCCCTTTGGCTACGTCCCTGTGGGGAGGGAATCCTTATAATGTGACCTACACAAGCAGGCACTATATACCTTAGGAGGGCAGACTCTCAAGAAAATATACCCTGAGACGCACCAAACACATCTAATACATGCCACATATGCAGAGGTGAAGTTTCTAATTGTATAATGTTGTACAAAGGACAACAGAGAAGCCTTCATAGCTGTCTAGCAAGTGTCCACTAAGGAAGATGCCATCCCAAAAGCAGCAGGGGCAACCACACTACACATGGCATGCACTTAAATCCCCTCAGGAACAGGCAAAAAGCTATAAACATAGACTGAATCAGTATAGGATCTCAGCCATCTAGACAACATTGAAGATGACACTTGTCCTGTTGTAGCTTCCTGACAGGAAGCAAAAAGGAAATTAAGGAAGCAAGTTGTAAGGTTTCCCTCATTTCTGTACAAAGGGAACCTTTATGGCAGTGATTCTCAAAGTAGGTGGTACTATCCCTTGGTGGCAGTGGAAAGATTGAGGGGGGGGTGCGGAAAGGAGAGGATGGCAGGGGAATGGTGAGCAAAAAGGGGTGGTAGGAGTCAAAGTGTCAGTACATAAGATAAGAGGAACCAGAAGCCTTAAGACCATAGTGGGGATGAGGGTTGTGTGAAACTTCTCATTTCAGGGTCCCTTAAAACCACCACACAACCTAGTTGATCGCTTCAAGTGGTGGTGTCACTTGCACTTCACCTGCCTATGTGAACTCATTCTCACGGCACCATTTTGGGATAGATTGACTGACTGGAGTGATAAGTTAGAGCACGTGTAGCAGGTGAGAAGTAGTAGCAAAGAGGAGCTTTCACATTTGGGACCCTACTTAAGCTTTGTGAGCTTTGCCAGGACTTGACTGTCAGGTTGGAGCTGTGCTGTTATTCCTGCTTTCTTTCATCAAACAGACCAAGAAAAGAAGTAGCAGAAGAAACAATGGCCCGTTACAAATGGGGCTAAAAGTGTGTGCTCCGCGTGTGCTAGGGTTAGAAAGGGGCGTCCTTTCCGGACGCCCCCAATCCTAGCACATGCGGAGCGCACACAAAATGGCGGTGGCCGTTCCACACGGCCGCCGCCATTACGATGTCATGACCGCGCGGCCTCTATATGGGGTGGCACGGATGTGACCTTGTCACGCCACGCCAGGGCACATAGTGCGCCCCTTCCCCGGCCGCCAAAGGAGCTCCGAAACAGAGCTCCTTTTGCTGTTTGCGTTGCTGGGCGCAGCCTTCATACGGCTGCGCCCAGCGACGCAGAGGAGAAAGGGGCCAAGTGGCCCCTTTCTCCTCCTCCCCGCCGCCGTGGGGTGTCCTTGGGGCTTGAAGCCCCAAGGACACCCCTTTCCAGGCTGTGGGGAAGGGGCCTTTTGCCGCTTCCCCGCAGCCTGGAAAGTGGCGGATCGGGGCCTCAGCAGCTGCCGCTTTGGCCGCTGAGGCCCCGATCCGGCTGGGAAAGGGGCGGGTGCAGGCTGCCGCTTTTCGGCGGTCTGTAACCCGTCAATGTTTCTTGGGTGGGGATGGGCTTGAAGCTGTGTGATGAAGACACATCTCTGGGAAAAAAAGGGGGAGGAGGATATGGAGTTGTTTATTTGAAAGAGTCCTTTGCCTCTCTCAGATTGAGAGGCCTTCCTTGCCAGGGAAAAAAGGAAGCCAGCTGTGGCTCTCTCCAACCCAGCGGAGAAAGGAGAAGGATCGAGAATCTTTCCTCACCAGCGAGAACCTTCTCTTTTTGCACCTGGTCACCTTGGGAGCAGCAGCTGAGCAGCTGGCAGAACAGTAACTTTGTCGCAAGGCTGGCATGGGTGAGAATCAAAGAATCATAGATTTGGAAGGGACCACAAGGGCCATCCAGTCCAACCCCCTGCCATGCAGAAACCTTCTTGGTTGCTGTTCAGCCAGTATTTGGTTGCTGTTCACAGGGTAATCAGGTTCAAAGGGAGCAGTGACTGCACAGCATAAGCAAGTGAGCAGCCAGTTGAGCTGTGATTAAGAAGCATCTTGCCTATACTGCCCTTTGCAGCTTAATTTCATCTCTAAACCTCAGAAACATGCAGTGTTTGCTCTGCCTTGGAGCAGCACCACAGAACTGAAGCTATAATGCAGACTAAAATGAAACCACTTCATTTTCAGCTGTTTTACTGACCCTTTTTCATGTATGTTGTTAGCTAGTTTAGATTCCAGGTTAATCCAAGAGGTTGGGGATATCATCTAAGGAACAGTTGGAAAAGTAATATGTGAAGATAAGCATAATCCAAAAGGTGGAGGATATCACCTAAGGAACAGTCAGGTGGAAAAGTAATATGTGAAGATAAGCATGTATTGGTGAAAAATATTTGCCGTTACTGATGATCACATTCTGTGTGGCCGAGCTTATGCCAATTTAATATGAGCCAAGTCCCCATGTGAATGCAAAGGGCATGCCTCATTGAAATGAGTTCATCCCAGAACTACAAGGCATAAAGGGTCAGTTTAGATTACAATAAATCTGTGTGCCTCCAGTGCCATGGAACTCTTTTGGTAATATTCCAAATTAGCTCTGGGGCAAGGCAGTGATGTAGACTGAGCACAGGTATAAAGGAAATTCTGGTTTACTGATATTGGCATGTCTGAACCAGACTACATTTGTCATGTAGAAGATTCAGAAACTAATTAATGAACGTCTAGGCTCTTTGAAGGTTTCTAACTTGTCTGTGTAATGTTCTGAGGGCATCTTCCATTTGTTAATTTTGCTGCATTGTCAGTGCGTATCTAAACTAGGGTTTGCATTTACAGACTGCAAGAAGTTGTTAATATCTATATACCCATTATTTGTTTGATAGAACACTTCTATTGAGAAACTTGGGTAAAATTCATGTCTTCCTTTTTGAAATTAAAACTAAAAAAAGAGAAATTTGTAGATAAAATCAAGCAATCCATCTTGTAACTTTTTACATCTTATGTATCCACTGTATTTAACCTGTGAAATCCATTTTGAATGCATATTGGACTTCTTTCCCTGTGGATTTTCTACTTTGATCTGTCTCATGTAGGCAATTGTCGTAGACAAAAAGAATGTGTTCCAAGGAAGGTTAAGTGATGGCTTCAGATCAAAAATGCAAAGTAATTCTAGATTTGCTTTTGTGTTGAAGGGCTGTTGCTATTTTAAAACCTTATGACATTGTAACCATTTAAAAGCAATTTGCAAGTGGTAGATTTTATTCATCTTTTTTGTTGTTTTCAGCCAACCCTGCATATCCACGGATCCTCTACCCACAGGTTGAACTATCCACAGCTTTAATTTTTTTTTTAAATTCCAAAAAGAAGATTTTGCCATTTTATATTAGGGAAACCATTTTACTACACCACTGTATTTAATGGGACTTGAGTTCCATGGATTTTGGTATGCATGGTGGGTCCTGAAACCAAACCCCAACATATACCAAAGGGCCACTCTACAAACGTAGGCAATGAGATTTATGCACAATGCCAGAATTGCTAAAATAGCAAAATCACATATTTGGATATGATTCTCAGACATCTTCTATACTGAAAAAATATAGCTTTCCTGTTTTAAACTATGCTGATGATAAAATCAGTGCTTGAAAACATATATATGTGTTCAGATATGTGTTCTCTGTGACAAATGAAAAGAGCCTCATTTTCAAACTGGGTTTAGTTTGCCAAATATTTATGCATAATCCACCATAGTGCCAATTTGCAGAAATTGAGTGCTTTCTGGGAAATGGTTTGGTCTTTTATCTTTTTGCATATATCTATGATGGGACAATAATTGTTTCATTCAACCTGCATTCTCTAAGAACTGAACTCTACTACTGATTCTTATATGTTTTGTCTGGTCTCTCTGGAAAATATTGAGAAGATTGTACTGTGTGTCCATTTTAATCTAATGTTTCTCACTTCATAAAGTTCTCTTCTGTAGTACTATAAAATGTATTTTCCATAGGGAACAGGAGATCTGAAATAAGGTACAGTACTTCATGTGGAGATCTTTACAACTACATAAAAATGTATGATAGAAGAACTTTTAGGCCCTTGTGGTCTCTTCCAACTCATTAAAATCATAGAATTATAGAGGGGTCTATTGTGGCATTGGATCAGATAGGACAATATACAGGCTAGAAGTTACTTTTGTTTCCACTTTGTTTTTAAAAGTCAAGTTCTTTTATAAATTGAGGTGCAAATTGAAGATGCATTTCTGGGGAAAATGAAAGATGAATTGATATATTAAGAGCTTTTGCTAAATGAATCCTCAAAGAAGAGGTGCAGTTTCCTGAAGTGAAAAATTTACAAGAAAATGTGCTTTGCATTTTAATAGTGCACATAGTACAGTGGAATTGTTAGTTGAAGCCAAAGGCAAGTGCCTGAATATTTTAGAGGGAGCTTTTCCTGGTTTTTCAGTACTGCCTATTTTAAGATACTGAAATAGTACATTCAAATAAGAAGCAGGCAGTTGCCTATATTTCAAGAACTTGGCCCTTGTTTGTTCCCATTTTAACACTATTCTGTTTTATGCTGTGCAGAAAAATCAGGAGCTCATGGTCTACTTAAAGCTTTATGCCAGGGACTTAAATACCACTTTGAAATCTGATTTAAAATATAGACTGCCATAATCTACTTGCATCCTGAGTAATAAGCAACATATTGGCTCATGACCCTTGAACAGCTTCCACTTGTAACCCTCTTGTATTTTCCTACTATGTATTTCTTCTTTTTTTCTTGCAACAGAAATTGAGAGTAATTTAAGGAGCTGCATAATGTCTTTTGATGAGAAGCCATCTGTCTCAAAGTACTCTTTATTGATCTCCAAATTAATGGATCTGTTGCAACTGTCTATGTAGACTATAAAATCATGCAGATATGCCCATCAGCATACTTTTTGTAGTTATATATTTATGTGGGGAAAGAGTCAACACAAACATGCTAAACTGAAATGAGGTTGGTTGGAACTGGAAGCAGAGTGGCAAGTAGAAGTCTGTTACAGCTGCCTACGCCAACTGGCTTCAGGGGTTTTGCTGTTAATCATTTCCTATTTGAAGCAGATGTTCATGTACTCAAAGTCTCAGGGCCAACCTGCTTACAAACACAGGGTCACTTTTGAAAAAGTTTAAAAGTGTGGATTGTTCATTATGTGTGTATCCTAATACAAGTAGATAAGGTGTAAATTACCACATTATCTCCTGAACAAGGATAAATGTACTCTAAGGAATGTTCATCTCTACGGTGGGACTTGTTTAAGGCTACTTACTGAGTTCCATAATTTTTTTGAGATTTTGAACAGAAGTTTGTTTAGTCTCAGTCGAATGTCCTTCTAGTTGCCCATTTATTTATTTATTTCCAAAGCAGTCTCACTACATTAACTTGCATAATCCAAGCAGTGATTGGAAATGAACAGGTTATGGACTATTCCATACTCCAAACTTACTATATACTATTAAATGTTCTTAGTTGTAGTGCCCTACTTATGAAATTCCCTTCCCAAAGAGGTTAGCTTGGCTCTTGGATCAGTGTCTTTTGAACACCAGGCACTTATTTTCCCTGATTGACTAACCAAATACAGTATTACTTCTATTTTAAAAATAATCTTTTAAAAATAATTTGTAATAATTTATGTTTTCTTCTAGGCCCATTACTTAGGGCTTTCAATAAGCCATAGAGATAAATCGTTCCAATGTGAGCCCTATTGTTTGCATTTCTGAGTAATTGTATCAAAGCTAGCTGATATAGATGACAACAAAAATTGGCTCTGGAACAGGGCTATAAAATGATATGCTGGGTAGTTCAGGATGTGCTTCTGTTACACTGCTGCCACAGAACAACAGATTTTCCAGAAGCAAAACAGTTAAATTGGTGAGGTTTAAGCCATCTGTACACTAGATTAAATTGTTCAAGGCTTATGTGAATATTTGCAGATGTGCTGTAAAACTATGGACTAAAACAGATTATTCTGTACACAGAAAAACAAAATTTACCCAATTTGGTAATCTTTTGTTATATAAAAACAGTTTGTATAGATTTCTGATGGCAATAACTTACAGTGTCAAATATTCATGTTTTGTCCTTTGTCTGGAATTCTTAATTTAAGTCTACTGTGTTTTTACTTTTTGTGGTGTAAAAGAGATAAGCAGTTTAGCCGTAAGTTCGATCAATGTCGATGCTTATAAACTACCATAAGTGAATGCAGTTGGTGCTCCATATCCACAGATTCTTTATCCATGGATTCAACCATCCACAGCTTGAAACTAAAAATATGCACTTGTGAAATGAAAAAACCAGATTAGGTGCACCTAGCATAAATACCAAAAATATTTTGAATCGTCTAGAGATCACTTCAAAGCTTTTTCCAAAAGGCATCCAGGGATGACTTTTCTTTGACCAGCCTCTGTTTTTCTTATGTATTCAATTTCAATTGGCCAAACTTATAGATTTGTGCTTTTTTTAAAAAAATGCTAAGAGTAATTGGTGAGGCAGACTTCTCTCCTGTTCTCTCTGTGTTGCTGTTCTTGTACAGTCAATAAAGGCTTTTGGAGGCAGTTGCCATTAGCTGTGCTGGTTGGGGCTGATGGGAACTGGCATCAACAATACCTGGAAGGCCAGAGGTCCTCAGTCCTGGTTTAAGATAATAATCATTGTGCTGGTAAAAAAACACCCCTCAGTTTTCCCTAATTTTTTTCCTTCTCATTTCTGTACCTTTTGCTTTAACATCATCAGTACAATTTGGGCTTTCCCCCTTTGTTTTAATAAATAGCAATCAATCTAGATGTCATGTGTTTACAGTTTTTCAGTGCAGAAGCTTCTGTTAATGAATGTGATCATTTACACAGTGTCACTGTAGTATTGGCATGCTAAATAATTTAGCAGGCTGTGGCAGGTAGATAGCTGTGTAGTGTCTCTGTTACTATGGCAATACATTTGCTTAATGCAAATATTAGTCATTCTGACTATGTGGATCTCTAGACTCAGGAAATTTATTGGTGAGGATGGAAAATTTAGCCTGGAGTGATTCATTTTCAGTGCTGATATACTGATGGGTCTGGTCCTGGTAAACTGAATTAGCTTGATAGCCACAAGACAGACAGTAACTAATCTGCATTCAATATAACCTTTATGATCCCCCCATAAAGTACATTCCCATTCCATTACAGTAATATTTTTTTCCTGACCATTTGTTTAGGCATCTGATGGGAACTTGGGGGCTATGAAAGTTGTAGAGGATGGGGAGGCCTGATAAGGTGAAACTTTGTATGTGTGTGTGTACAGAATATCAAGTTATTGTCTTACTGTAAAACTTCTGCATTTAAATTATGTACAAAGTAAGAATCTTATCCTTAGGCTGGTTACTAAACAGGAGATATATGTGAAAGTGAGGTTTACAGCATCTACATGTAGGTCTCTAGTAACCATGAGCACAGAACAGTTCTAGGTATTCTGTCTAATGGTAACACATAAAGATGTTGGTGGATAGTACAATTGTGGGCACAAAATTATTCTACAGTATTACTGCTAATGTTAGATATGAAACTAATCTGATTGCATTGCCTGTGTTGATTTCAGTTTCAAAAAGTAGTGGTGCTTGTCTGAGAACTCCTGTCTCCTTACCACTTCAGTTGGACACTGGACTGTCCTTGAGCCTACTCTGTATCTTGACTTCCTCTTCTTTCTCCTTGCCTGCCTGCTGCATCTTTGCTTCTTTTTTGTGGGCAAGATTCTGTCTTGTTTGTGTTTCTTTTGTTTTCTTTGGGTAGGTCTTGGGATGTACAGTAGCCCCTCCATTTTTGCAGGGGATCCTCCCCCCTCACGAAAATGCAAAATCACAAGCATTCAAGATCCATTGGCTTGAATGGCAGCATGCACCCCATTTTGTCCCTCTCTATTTGCCACACATGAATGGACAAGGGACATGGACTCGAAGTCTGCGAAAATGGGGTGGGGGGAGGGAACTGTAAATTGCTTGGGATGTGACTTGAGTCTGTGCAGCTTAACACTATCTTTCACAAATGTGTCAACATGGCTATTCTTTGTGGTTGCTTGCTTTCATAACATCCTGTTTGTGGTCTAATCATGGGTTCTTGATGCTTGGGCACTGCCTTCTGCATCCTAGTTTGAAAGTATCATTTAAAGGAAAGAGTTACTCTTTAGGTGAGTACAAAAACTATGACAAAAATGTTGCTAAATTAATCCTTAATATATTAATACTGATCTGCCATAAAGTTTATGAAGCGATCATAGCCTCTTCACATCTCGTGCTCTTTGATTCATCCTACCTTACAAGGTGATTATAGAACGGAGTTGGAAGGAAAAAGTGAACTCTTTGAAGGATGGACAAGATTAAATGCATTCAGTCAATAAAGCTTAAGTCTGAAAGTGTAAACCCACAGATGATCTGGTAATAAGGATTTGAACATATTTTAATTCTAGGATAGAAGGTGTAATTTTTCTTGAGTGCCTTTGGCACACATTTTAAAAAAGAAACTGTCTTTTCATTATAATTACACCATAGATTCTCAGTGCATAATACAGTGGACCCTAATATATTGTTTACTTGATACAATTTGATATTATTCTTTGGAGTTAAATTTTTCATGCATATAAACTGCTGATAATAAAGTTTACCAGGATAAAGTTTAAAATTAAAATTGAGATGATTGCACTTAAGCTTATTTCTTAAAGAGTGTAACAGATTGTAAGTTCCACTCATTAGTGAATATTGGATTGCTGTAACTTTCTCTTGGTACAATAAGCAAAACATTCCTTTCAGTGAAAGTAATGTCACTTAGAGGAATGAATATGTAAATTGTACAATTGCTATGAACATAGATTTCATGGTGGTTTATATGCATGGTATATCTTGGATTGCCTCAGAAATATGTGAACATCCATGAGAAATAACATGTGGAGGATAGGCAGGATTCTACCAGTCTTCCTAATAGTAGCCAGTGACCTTAGCTGCTTATGAATAGGATATTTGGCACCATAATGGTCTCTGTCCCTCAAGTGTAATTTCATCTGCTTTTCCCAGGCAGGGTAGAAACAGCAATAATGCTAATAGCAAGAGAATTCTCTGCTATGTTTTCCTTTTGTTTGTTAACTGCTCTCAAGCCGTCCCCGACTCATGGTGACTCTATGGATGAGACATCCAAGACCCTCTGTCCTCTACTGTACTGCTTAGGTCCTGCTGTTCAAGCCCATGTCCTCCTTGAGTCCACATCTATCTAGTGTGTGATCTTCCTCTTTTTCTTCTACCTTCTACCTCTCCTAGCATTATTATCTTTTCTAATGAGCTATACTTACTTATGATGTGGCCAAAGTATGACAGCTTCAGTTTCTTCATTTTGGCTTCTAGGGCTAGTTCTGTCATGATCTGTTCTAGAACCTATTTGTCTGTCATTTTTGGCATCTGCAGTATCCTCAGCACTCTTCTCTAGCACCACAACTCAAAAGAGTTGATTTTCTTCCTGTCCACTTTCTTTATTGTCTCCACTCTCACATCCAGAAAGTGTGATGGAGAAAACAATGGCTTGTACAGTTCTAACTTTAGTGCTCAGTTGTATATCTTTACATGTAAGGATCTTGTCTAGTTCTTTAATAGCTGCCCTTCCCATTTCTAGTCTTCTTATTTCTTAACTGCAGTCTCTATTCTGGCCAATATTTGATCCAAGGTATGGGAAATCTTAGACTGTTTTGATTTCCTCATTGTCTAGGTTGAATTTATGTAGATCCTCTGTGTTCATTATTTTTGGTTTTTTAATGTTCAGCAGCAAGCCTGCCTTTGCACTTTCTTCTTTAACCTTTATTAGTAATGGTTCCAAGTCGTTGATATTTTCCGCTAGTATTATGGTGTCAACTGCATATCTTAGCTGTTGATGTAACTTCCTCCCATCTTCACTCCTCCTCCTTCTGAGTCTAAACCTGCTCTTCATATGATATTTTCTGTGTACAAGTTGAACAAATGGGGGGATAGAATGCAGCCTTATCTTATCCCTTTTCAGTTGGGAACCATTGTGTTTCTGTATATTCTGTTCTAACCATGGCTCTTTCTAAGTACATCAGGACTATCAAATGTTGTGACGCTTCCATTTATTCTTCTCCATATTCCCATATTCAGCAGGAAGATCTGCTGATTCTTAAGCCCTCTGCAGCAACAAAGAGGATTGGTGGCTGTCATAAATAATGATCAGGTGGCTGTTGGGGATGAGGTGGCTTAGTGATTAAGATGTCATTTCTGATGATCGCAAGGTTGGAAGATTGGCAGTTCGAGGCCCAATAGTACTGCATGATGGGGTGGGCTCCTGTCACTAGTCTCAGCTTCTGCCAACCTAGCAGTTCGAAAGCATGCAAATGCAAGTAGATAAGTAGGTACCACTTTGGTGGGAAGGTAATAGCATTCAGTGCAGTCATGCTGGCCATGTGACCACCAGAGTAGTCCTCAGACAATGCTAGCTCTTTGACTTAGTAACAGAGATGAGCACCACCCTCTACAGTCAGTTATGACTAGACATTCATGTCAAGGGACTACCTTTATCTTTACCTAAGATGCTAAACTAACATTTGTGGATCCTTGAGTATAGGTATTTTTTTGGTAGTTTCAAGTGATTGCAGTGCATTAGACAATAAAGATTAGAAATAGGGAGAGTGGCATAGAATTCAAAGTGTTGGGAATAATCTTTCAACCGAACTGATGTGTGCACATGGTATGGTCCCCAGGTCTGCCAGAATTGCCCACCATTCACGAAAGGATTGTTATGCCCTAATTGTCCCAATGGTAACACATGGCAGGTAACACTGCTTTTAACAGTTTAGGTCTGAACTCTATGTGTACATGCATATTGCTGGCCCTGTTTTCTCATTTGCCTTAATTCAAAGTTTCTTGAGCTAGTTCAACCCAGTTTCCTATACCAGGAAAAAAACAAAACACATCTTCCTTTTGTGTTCACACTCTTTGAGGGAGAGGCAGGTGGAATGTATTTTTTTTTTTTTGGTGTGTGTGCTACTGGACAAAATTGTTCTGTACAGTTTATTTTCAAGCAGTTGTGTCCAATTCCTGTTCCCAACCTGACTTTCCCAAGGGAAAGATAAGCATAAAATGTATATTCTTCAGTTGTGCTGTTTGAAAATGCATGGAACATTCCCAGAAAGCATCTCATCTTAAACAAGCTTCTCTTTGGAAAAGGCTGGTTTTTGGGGGGGCGGGGAGGAGGGTGCTTGTTGCTCTCACCATAGGTGTCAAAAGAAACATGAGAGAAGAAAATAGCACACTCTGCTAGTTAGGTATGAAGGTATGGTAGATATGAAATAATCTACTATATTACTAGATCCAAATGTGTGTTTACCTAAGAGCAGTCTGGCATAGGGAAGTGGCAGAATGACATTCCCTTGCGGATCCACTTCTGCTGCTGACAGCTCTTTTTAAAAGTATCTTTTATTCTTCAGGAGGGGTCCATGGGACTGTCATTGCACATGTTTACATGGTACTTTGGCCCTTACTGTATCTCAGTTACATACAACTCCTTGTTCTTTTATCCTTAATTTAGTATTTGGAGCAGATCTTTTCTCCTGGCATACACTTCCGTGCTTCTGATTATAGAAAGCTTTTTATTCATGGTTTCTAGAAGCTCTCAAAGGTGAAATTTAAATCAATACAAGGATAACTGAAGCAGCTCATTATTGGTGTGTTTAATGCTTTGGTAGCCTTTCAGTTTCTTCTAATATTCACATGTCAACAATTGGCATCACTCATTCTGCCACAGTGTTGAGTTTTCCTAATGATAGTAAGTGATGTCTGAAGATAACAATGCTGATATTGATTATAGATGGAGGTCATATTTTTTCCAAATTCAAAATCAAGCAGGAATATAGTTAGTTATAGAAGTACAGTACAGTTATAGGTATAGTGATTTTTTTTAAAAAATCCTTGTTTTATATTAACTATAATGATCCATAGATCTATCAATGATATAAGAAAGCTGAAGAAGAACATGGTGCATCATAGCAATACCTTCGTTTGTAGATGAAATAAATAGCAGAAAGGAAAAGTGTTACATTTTGGAAACCTGTCCTCAGCTTGATCACAATGTACTTTGAACTCATATATTCTAATGTCAAAATCATAGAATGGTTTACCACAATAAACTTTGCAGAATTAACAGTACAATTAAACAGTAAAAACAGAAAAAAGATACCACATAAAAGTAGAATAAAAATTACAGGTAATAACCACAACCAAAAGTCACTTGAGTAAATGGTTATGTCATTCATCAGATTTTACAAGAATTCTTTTTAGTTTGCAGTAGGGAGGAATTCCATATTCCTACCACAGACTGACCATATGCCTTATGGTACCAATTTTAAGGACATTAGTAAAGCTGTACAGTAAACAATGTGTCTGCGAGACTTGGTTCATCTGAAATTTAGATTATTTAAGGTGTTGATTTTTCCAACGATGAGAGACATGATAGAAAATACTGTAGATCGTTTTTGTGAATCTTCTTTTATCTTCTGTTGCTTTTTGATTAACTTTGATATGGACATGTGGTTTTCTTCTTGTGATACTGTATTTTTTATATCTAAATTGTATTTGAAAAGAACTGGTGCAGTTACTTGTTCCATCCTCCTAGGGGTTGCTATTTCCTTAAGATCTGGGTGATCCTACTGCATTACTCTTGACTGTCTTTGGGAAAGATTTTTCACTGACAAAAGGAATTAAGTTGTCTTTTATTTAAAAGTAGAGTTAGTTGATCAAAATTGTGAACCTTCTCTTCCCACCAAAGAAATATTTTTTTAAAAAATTAGGAACAGGCAACTCAATCTACAGAATTAGAATTTCAATCTGTACAGCAATGGATACATTTGGAGTAAACAATGAACCTATCTCCTTCCCCTCTCCTCTAGCATGGCTGAAAGTTGGAACAAAACAGTTTTATATCCCATGTTTATTTGAAATGAACCACAGTTGAGATTAAAACCACAGTTTTAGGCAGAAAAGAATGGTTATGAAAAATGGAGGCACAATAATTTTCCTGATATGTGCAAGAAAAGAGACACAAAGAGAACATGTGAGCTCAGAATTTGTTGTGGCTTGTGCCTGATGTCATGGCTTATCATAGTGTTGGGGCACATGCAAGGAACATGTTCAGATAGAATTTTGAATCAAAATTCTTTAGAATCCTGGCTTCTTGTGGACAAGACAAGTGTAGTGATGAACAATGCTTGGTTTTTCCTGTTGCAGATAGGAGCAGCTGTAGAAGACACAGAGCTTCTCTGCAATGTTTGCTTTTGATTACCAGATCTGGCACTCTGGTTTATCCCTTGCTTCATAAACCATGGATGAATTATGGATTTCTTGTGGCTTGGCAAGGGAGAAGCTAGAGGATTAGCAATAGCAATAGCAAGTACATTTCTATACCACTTATCAGTGAACTAGCACTCCCTAAGTGACAAATGTATAAGCCAATTGTCCCAAACAGGTTGGGTGCTCATTTTACCAACCTATGAAATGATGGAAGGCTGAATGAATCTTGGAGCCCTCCTCTAGGATTGAATTTACAATGTTGTGATTGTAGTAGCAGCATTTAACCACTGTGTCAACAAGGCTCCCAGAATATTGAGTCTGGATGCATATGTGTTTGTGCGTAGAACAATTGAAGGAAGTCCATGTTTCTTTGAATCACTTCTGCTTGTAAACAGGAACAGTGGGTGGCTAGAACCATGGCCGTACCCCATCCTTGATATAGTTAATACTCTTCTAGCTTGTTGTTAGATCCATTTTTATTTTTTACTTATTGGTGAGAATAATTTATTGCATCCTGGTGGAGTGGTGGTATTGATGTAGTGAAAACAAAATCAGATGTTAGATTTTCTTGCACAGGTTTTAATCAGTCACACTGTAAATAATTACAAAGTTCCTGCCCCAAGCACGGGGATGTCATCCACGGATTTGCACATCCACCGATGGCCCCGCTCTATTCGCCCCAGTGGCGGCATGTACATGTGGCCCTGCTGCTATTATTATCAATAATAATCAATAATTATTATCAATGGGACTTGAGGTCTTGCGGTTTTTGGAACGAAACCCCTGCAGATATGAAGGACTGACTGTACCCACTAGTAATAAATAATTTAATGCTGTCACTTTAGTGCTGAACACTTTCACTACATTGTAAAAATCCTGTTATGTCTTCCTATGATTTTAATGTTTTTATTCTGGAACGATAAGGGTGAAATTAAAACTTACAGTTGAGCAGATTTTAACTTTCTCTCAGAGTTATATTACATGGCTTTGTGGAGCTGTTAGTGTCAGGTAAATGTGTTAATTTTTGTGTATGTGACATTCTGTGGTTTTGCTGGGAGAGACAACATGTCACCTTCCATATGTTTTGGACTAGAATGCCCTTAGTTTCTGAGTAGTGATCATTCTGGGTGAGTCTTAAGGTAGCTGTGGTCCAAAATATATGGAGAGCACTCAGCTGCTTATCTAAGGGTCTAGTGATTTGCTGGTATTGCCTTAAGTTGCATCATGTAAATCTAAACTTGGTGAAAGAAAGTAGTGCTGTAAGATTCATGTGTATTTTTAAAAATGATTATTGTTGGCATTGTTCCTGTTTGACGGTGCTCATAAAAAGATAAGCGTTAAAAAACAACAAACCCTTGAGAACCCCAGCTTGAGGACAAACTCAGATTTGAAACTTAAAAAACAACAACACAACTGCGGCCAAGGGCAGATGTATAAATAACATGTGCATGTGCATATGTACGTACCTTCAAGTAGCCTGTTGACTTATGGTGACCTCATTAATTTTGTAGGGTTTTCTTAGACAAGGAATACTCAGAGGTGGTTTTGTCAGTTCTTTCCTCTGAAATATAGCCTACAGCATCTGGTATTTATTGGTGGTCTCCTGTCCAAGGCTGAGAATGGCCCTGGACAAACGGGCCCTGTAGCACATCCTGGTGACGTGCTAGGGTTGCCTCAGGTGCTGTTTCTAGATGCCCCACAACCCTAGGATGTCACCAGGACGTCACAGCTGTGCAGCACCATATACACGGTGCACACAGCTGTGACGTCACTGCCGCACACCTTCCAGACGGGCATGCGTGGCAGCGATGTTTTCACGCTGCCGCAGGCAGTTTACGGCGGTGCAAAAAGGAGCTGCGCCGTGCAATTTGGATGCTGCGGTGCAGTTACACGGAAAAGAGAGGCAGCCAGGTTTGTACCCTGCCTCTCTTTAGTTTCCAAGACCAGGCAGGATTTGGTGCCTTTGGGGTATTTAGGCCTTTGATAACATGTGCATAATGTAGCTTTTTAAAAGTTGTAGATTCTTCTGGTAAGAATGGCATAATGGAACACATAGTTTTCCTTTCCTCCTTGCAGCAAGAGTTCTTTTCCTAACTACTGTGGATAGTTAGGCAGTTGACTGGATGGAACTGCCAGCAGATGCTGCATAACAGTCAAGTTGGAGGAGGATTCTCCATCCTTACCATTTAAAGAACAGCGCAAGCCACAAAGCAAATATATGTGATGCTGATGGGCATTAACCCCTGGCATGAATTGCTCATCATCAGGGACAGCAATTTAGTGAGAACTGTACATTTGTATGGTATTGTCTGAGACACCCTCTGTTTATACTGCTGTCTTCTAATGATTAAAGATAAAAATTATAGTTACTACAACCCTTTCCTGCTGTTGCTTCCTGCTTTCTCTTGCATTTAAATAGTAAACCAGTAACAGCACAAAGCTTGTGCCATGGCACCAGTAAGGAGGCAGATTTTCTGATTGTTTCAAATAAATATTTTTTATATATATAGCTGAAACATAATCATTGTTCTGTGGTGTGAGGAAAGCCTTGACACCATTATAGCTGCTTGTGTTTTGCAGTTCTGAAGATCAGATGTGTATATTCTCTTTAAGAGCTATGCAGTTTTAGCCATTGACATGCCGTTCAGTTGCTATAAAATGTTATTTTACAAGAAACCACTGCTGCCCATAACAAATATTCAAAATTCATGAGTTCATTTCCCAGAGAAACATTGTTTTGAAAGATAATATACTTTCCCCCCACATTTCTGGTTCAGGGTCAAGGGTGGATGCCTCCAAGGGGTTTAGCTAGTAACTAGTGAACTCCATACATACTTAAAAATATTTCAGTATACTGATTCACTTACTGAGGCATCTTGAGTCTCTTCATAAGAGTTAGAAATTCATGTATGTACTCTGCATTAAATAGAGAAACAGAGATTCCTTAGATGAGCTCTACAAATTAAGTCTAACTGCATTCTTATTCCAACACATCCACTTTCCCTAGCAGTTTAAGCTCCTAACTTCTGAGACTTTTTCCTGTTTATGAATGAGAACAGACAGGATAATGGTGACAAAAGACACATTGGTTTAGAATTACTGCATGAAGTCTTGTCATCTTCATTTGTGCAGAATAAACAACTTATTTGTACAGCTATAGGCCTGTTACAGACTGCCAAAATAAAGCTGCTTCGGGTCACTTTGGAGGTATGCTATTTAAATGATGCATGGGTCCTAAGAGTCCGGAGGTCGCGCCAAAGCCACACTCCATTCCTAAGCACTGGAGTGCAGCTTTGGAGCAGCTTCCAGATTCTTAGGGTGCATGCATCATTTAAATAGCATACCTCCAAAGAGACCCGAAGCAGCTTTATTTTGGCAGTCTGTAACAGGCCATAGGGATTTTCTTGGACCATTTACGAACCATTGCTTTCACTCATGAAAATTTTTTTCCCAGTCATTGCTGAAAAGGGAAAACCTGAAATGTAATACAATGGGGAACAGGGATGTAGCCAGGGGGGGGATCTGGGGGTCCGGACCCCTCCTTCCATTAGAAAAATGAATGGTGTGTGCTGCTGCGCCGCCGCACTCAAGCCCCATTATAATGGTGGCACTTAGTCTGGACCCCCCCCCTTCCTAAAATCCTAGCAACGTCCCTGTGGGGAAAAGAAAGCAAACAACAGCCCCCCCCTTATGAAATTGTATATTCATTTCTAAGGAAACTCAGGCCCATTACAGACAGGCTCTTGAGGCGCCCCCATCACGTGCTAGGGGTTGGCCGGGCATGTGATGGGGGCGTAATAATGGCAGCGTCCTATACACACAAGCGCCGCCATTATTATGTGTCGGATGCACATCGCATGGTGCTTATGACGTCACGAGTGCGCCATTGGCGCCTCGCAGCATCATAACCGCGCTGCGGGAAGAAAACCATTTTGGGGCTTCTTTTTTGCTCCGCGCGGGAGCCGCGCAGTTTGGCTGCTACGGCTCCCTCGCGGAGCAACCAGCAGCGCCGGCAGACCACCGCTTTTAGGCGGTCTGTAACACGCCTCAGATTAATGGGAAATATCCTGCTCTACCTTACTGGCATGGTGTTTGCTAGGACTTCTTTACGGTTCTTAAAGCAGGGATGCGGAAAGTGTAGTCTGTGGGCTGCATGTGCCCTTGTTCCCCATATTGTAGTATATGGTGTTGTCCCAAGAGATACCCAAGACTACAGCCTTCAAACATACTTTCATATGCAGTTTTGTGTCTCCAAATGCCCCCATACAGCTGAAAATAACACAAAATGTGGCAATGATGTTGCATTTGTTAATACCCATAGCATGGGTGCAGCCTGTTGAGGGGATGGAATGGCCTCTATTCCTTTCAAAGTTGCCCACTCCTGTTTTAGAGCCTATTGTTTGTAGCAATAAGGGCTAAAACATGATACTTGAAAACATACAAAATATAAGTGACATGATGTTTAATTCTGCAGCAAATACAAAGTTTTCTGTTGTACCCATGTAGACTTGCTGAATAGTTATATCTCTGCTCTTGTAATATTATTGCATTTTTTAAATTTAGATTTGCTATTTTAATAAAATATGTGACATTTTACCTTCTGTTGGTGATTTTCCTTGGTCTGTGTACACCTTGCATCTCAATTGCCTGTGAAGGGGGCATTCTTGCAAAGTTTCAAATGACAGGATTCTTCTGAAGAATTCTGTAGACAAGATCATTCATACCTCCATTCTTGCAAATGGAAATTGTCCAAAATTGTAGTGGCTTGAGGTTATTCTGAGGTTTTTGGTTTACTACCCACTTCAGGTTTTAGTGGAAGACATACAGGTGATACTATTATGCAATCATGTAACCTTGTTGTTGTTTTGGGCCTTCAGGTGCTTAAACTTTCAGGCTTAAGGTTGACCCTAAGGCAAACCTTTCACAGGACTTTCTTGGCAAGATTTATTCAGTGGGGTTTAGCATTGCCTTCCTCTGCAGCTGAAAGAGTGTGACTTGCTCACGGTCCAGTGCTCAAACCACTACACCACAGTGGCTCCTGTGTAAACCTACATTCTGTTAAGTAGGAATCTGGCATATGGGATCTCTGTCTCTTCATGTTGGTCTGGATCTGACTCTGGGTAAGACAAAACTAGTAGTCACTCTGTATAAACATAACAGCCATCTCACAAAATAGAATGCTTCTTGAGAAAAAAATATTTTGACGCATGCTGTATCCTGGCTCGCTAATACTGCCCAGATAACTCCTAAAATCTCTTGCCTCTTTATTGCTGCACTTCTGAATGCATCTGTTATGTATAGTGTGAAGCATTTATCAAAGGAGATTTTGTTTCTGTCACTTTATTATACAAGAACTGTTTCAAACTTTAGGCTGTAATAGAACACTATTTTACTGTAGAGCTTTATCACCACAGTTGTACCAGTATAGCCTAGAAATGCTGAAGTTCATTGTTTTCTAAGTCTTGTAACTTTGTTGTAGTGTGCCTTCAAGTCATTTCAACTAAATGATGGTCTCAAGGCAACCATATCACATTTCTTGGCAAGATTTATTCAGAAAGGATTTGCCTTTGTTTTTCTCTGAGGCTGGGGGAATGTCTTGCCCAAAGACACCCAGTGAGTTTCCATGGCTGAGTGGGGATTTGAACCCTGACCTCCAGAGTTGTATCTTTTCCCATTTTGTTTTAGACATTTACTGTACATACTCATTTGTAAGTCTAGAAATTTAGGTTAAAAAATTGACCCAAAACGCTTGAGTCGACTTATCCACAGGTCAATGTAAGTACTGTACTATATATATATATAAATGAAAGAAAAAAGTTTAATTTGCCCTGGAAGCACTGGCTCCCTTCTACTCTCTCATCCGAACAGTCTTTAATATGAGCACAAATAGTTATGCCTGCTGGGTTTTTGTAAATCCATTACATTTCCCCCCCTTTGTTACATCCTTTACATCCTTTGTTACATGTCCCTAAGTTTTACCCACAATTTATCCACAAGCCATATCAAAATCCATAATTGTGTCTCCAAAACCTGCCCTTGATTTACACATGAGGTTGAATTATAGTTGAGTATATACAGTAATCTCATTTCTTGTACTTTCAGTACAAAATGCCTGTCTCTTCCTCTATATTTCTTTATTGTAGCACTCCGCTGATTGGCAGCTCATAGAAAAAGTAAAAATATATAAAATTGAGCATAAAATAGATAGTTAAAATGACACTGTAGAGCAAAAAAGACAAAGTCTATATAGCCATTTATTTATTACTCACATAATGGTGCTGTTGTGCTTATCTTATTTTGCAAAATGCCTTCACTGTTGTAGGGCCTTAGGACTGCTTGACGCATGTGGTCTTGTAGGCCAAAAGTTAGCACCTCCAAGTGATGTTTGCCTGCAGGGACAGCTGCTAGTAAGGAAAAACTGAAGTGGTAGTTCAGTGGCTTCTAGAATTCTGCACTTTGTTATATATAATTTTTTACTTCACTTTTGAACAAAGAAGTATCTTTTACATTCATCTTCCATCCTATTCAGGTGTTTCTCCTGAAGGCACAAGGAGTGTAAGCATGTACATGTACTAGCCCTGCCTCCATGAGTCTACCTCATTCATTCTTGTTGTGCAAATGTGTACATGAATTAACCTTAAAGTGTTTAGAAGTGCTGGGAATCCTGATAACATTTCTCCTCCTTCCACCATTATCCTCCTGTTCTGCAAAAGGAAATGCTTTCTGTCTGTCTACTTACCACTAATGACAGATACATAGTCACATAAAGAGGACATGCAGTTTGGAAGTGCTGAATATGTGATGTACAAAGCCTATTCAGTTTGTAAAATAAAAACAGATAATATTGAAAGAGAAAGATGGAACTTTGGAAAAAAG
The DNA here is from genome assembly GCF_019175285.1 of Sceloporus undulatus. NCBI lineage: Eukaryota > Metazoa > Chordata > Lepidosauria > Squamata > Phrynosomatidae > Sceloporus > Sceloporus undulatus. Next base: position 145,353,648 of record NC_056526.1, on the reverse strand, counting down.
TAAGAACAGATTACAGAGTTGACCAGAGGGTTGTTCTTCCTTAGGGCTTTTACATGTTCATATTGCTAATGTTGGTATGTGGGATCGATGGATTGGTGGATGATGATAATGATGTTGATGATGATATATGTTGCTTAGTAGCTTGTGTGGACAGTGTTGTAGTAAAATCCATTATGAGCTATGTCAGTGCAAAGATGCATGATGACTAATGGGAAAGAGTTCAGATGAGAATTATAGTGATTTGTATAAATAAAATAAGTATGAAGAAGCACATACTCGAAAACAGTTGTTCCCAGACTATTTCAGGCTGCTGTCCCCTTTCCTTTTTGGCAGCAACCCACCCACCCCCTTCCCCCCTTGTTGTTCCAATTGCAAATTCAGAACAACGAGTCTAGTACAGTACTATGAAGTTAACCAAGGGGCGGTGTGCAGCTGCCCCTTTCCAGGCCGGATCAGGGCTGTGACAACCTCATGCCATGGCCCTGATCCAGTCTTTGGAGGGTGCAAAAAGGAGCTACAAAAAGCAGCTCTTTTTTGTGCCCTCCAAAGGGTGCCATAGCCATGGCGGTGCAGCTCTATGGCACACCTATTTTATTTGGCTGCAGTGCTGGAGGTGCGTCATGATGGCGCATGCCATGTATAGCAGCACGCACCATTACGGTGCCCTGGGGGTGGAATTCGAGCAAGCATCATCAGGACACTGCACCCTGATTCTGCCCACAGGCTGGCCTTTTGGGCCAATCTGTACAGGCCCCAAGTGTACATATGTCTCTTTCTTTGCTTGGAGGGAAGCTGCACTGAAGCCTGACTACTAAATATGATGTTGGGAAGATAATAAAGCACAGCTTGACTTTATTCCACAGTTTGGAGTAGCAGACAGTTTTTTGTAAGCAAAAATCTTGATGTGTTTTTGTTTGTTTGTTTTACATTTGGCCTCATCGCAGTGTCACTTTGGAATGTAAATAGTTTTTTATCCATAGTTTTTTGTGGATTGGCATGTTCTAGAAGAATTTATTCCTGACGTTTCACCAGCATCTGTAGCTGGCATCTTCAGAGAAATGAGTGGGTTGTGTATACACTGACCTTTGGATGGAAGGAAGTGATTTACCGTATATGCTCAACTATAAGTCGACCTCATGTATAAGTCAAGGGTAGGTTTTGGGGCCAAAATTATGGGTTTTGATAGAACCCGTGTATAAGTTGAGGGTAAAACTTAGCGGCATATAGCAAAGGATCTAAAGGATGAAGCAAAGCAAAACAATGTCAAAAAACTTATAAAATTCCAGCAGACATAACTGTTTGTGGTCATACTAAAGGCTGGATGGATGAGAGAACAGAGGGCGTCAGTGCTTCCAGGACAGATTATGCTCTTGCTTTTCACCAGGGAATGGTTCCTTTTAAAAATAAGAGTTAAAGTATAGTACTTACATTGACCCATGGATAAGTCGACTCAGGTTTTTGGGGTCAATTTTTTGACTAAAATTTCTAGACTTATACACGAGTATATATAGTACATGTAAATCTGTGTGTTGGTCTGTTGGCCTCTGGTTGTCTATTTAATTAGTGATCCATTGTCTGCTGGGAAATCCCCTGACTCTGGATATTGTTCATTTGCATGTTCTGAGTATTGATTTTGGTGTTTTTGAGGACTGGTAGCCAAACCTGGTTTACTTTATAGGTTTCTACTTTCCTGTAGAAATTGTCCAGGTGTTTGTGGATTTCAATGGCTTCCCTGTGCCGTTTTTCCTTCACTAATTCCTGTTTCCTCATTGGTGATATCTAGGAATAGATTGATCACACAATCTGTAATTTTAAGCAGAAAATAAAATTTAAAAAATTAAAAAATCCTGAAATGTATCAGTCATGTCTTTATGCAGATCATCCAGGTGTTCACATTAAACATCTGATGCACTTGGAATCTATATAGACTCATAGAGTTGTGAGAGACTACAAGGGCCATCCAGTCCAGCCCCCTGCTATGTAGGAATACACAAAGCTCTCCCAGCAGATGGCCATGCATCCTCTGTTTGAGAACCTCCAAAGAAGGATCCTCCATCATTTTCTGAGACAGTGTGTTCCACTGTCACCACAATTCAAGAAGGATGTTGACAAGCTGGAGCATGTCCAGAGGAGGGAGACCAAATGGTGAGCGATCTGGAAAGAGCAGATGAGGGAACTGGGTATATTTAGCCTGGAGAAAAGATTCAAGCTATAGGAAAAGAAATTCCACATAAACGTTAAAAAGAACCTCCTGGTGGTAAGAGCTGTTTGACAGTTAAACATGTTGCCTTGGAGTATGATGGACTCTCATTTGGAGGTTTTTAAACAGATGCTGAATGGCCATATATTGGGAGTGCTTTGATTGTGTATTCCTGCCTGGTGGGGTTTGGACTGGATGGCCTTTGTGCTCTCTTCCAACTCTATGAGTCTATGATTCCATTCAGTGACAAGACATTATTTTAAAATGCCCATGGCCTCTCAGGCAAGTGTGTTCTTGATCCTGGAAGGCTATGAATAATCACAAAGACTGAATTTCTCACAAGTGTGCCCCTCCCATCTTACTCTCCTTCTCTGTAGTCAGCTCTTGTCATCTCTTTGATTTTGTAGCGGTTGCGGCAGCAGCAACAGCAGTTGTTTCTCAACCTTCCTGGCTCCTGTGCTATGGGCAGGCAGGAAGAAGCTCTCTTTCTGAGACTGATTTCTTGAAACCCTTAATTGTTGCTAGAGAGCCAGTGTGGTGTATGATGAATGGGGGAGTGTGGCTCTTCATATCCAGAAACTGCTGTATCACTGTCCCCAGACTCTGCCCTTTCCCTATTGTTGCCCCCCTTTTCCTCACTGCCCTCTAGATCTTTCTATCACCCCTGGTGGGGGGGGGAGTACTGCCCAGTTTGGGAATCACTGCTGTAGAGATATATGGCCTCAGCTTGATTGACCAGATCTTTCCCATAGGTTTGTGCTTTTATGCACACTCTGTCATACACTGATGCATGCACATTAACCTTCCTGCATCAATAAAATTGTAAAAAGTCTCTCTTGATGTCAGTGGGAACTTTTTAAATTCCTTCTTACAGTAGTGAAGGATGGATTGGGAGGGGCCGTGCTTTAGTTATTTATTCTCTGGCAGTGACCCTGCTGGAAATCCTCCTATGCTGCAGTGAGACTTTGGAAAGCCTCCATTAGCACTACTTTAGCATGGGAGAAATGAGGGGAAATCTATTATACTCAAGTCAGTGATTTGAGAAAAGTCAACTGGGAGATCTCTTGATATATGAGATATACTTTGATAGGGGAGCAGGAGAAATTTTTAGTTGCAGTGAAATCTTACTTTCTGTTATCACAGGCTAATTGCATAATTTTGCTCAAAGTTATTTCTTGGGATTTATCAGGATGATGAGGCAGTGCACATTTCTTTACTTCTCTACAGTTGCAGAAGTCTTTAGGATTGTTCTCCAAATGTCAAGTGCATTTGTTAAATCAGCATATTCTGTCTTAATTGCCATTCTTGTCAAGCAGCACAGTAATTAAGATGGAGTACTTTCAGGCTGGTTTCAAGGTCTGTGTGTAAAATAGGATTCTTAATATATAGCACTTGCATAGCAAGACATGTTCTTCACCCATGTCCATTAACCGCCAGGCATTAAGTAAGTACATTTTAGTCTCCCCACATCATTTTTTGTTGTGGAGTTTGCACAGAACTACACCTACAGTTTAGGCATTCTATAACATTGGGCTAAATCCAATTGCTAATTCCAAGACTAATAGACCCATTGAATCAATCACTGACTAGTTAGTCAGCAGTCATGTAAATCTTATTGTTTAATTGGCTCTACTTTGGGAACTAGCAATTGGTAGTTGCATAAGTGTAAACAATTTATCTAAATTCTAGACATTGGTCTCATAAAGTTTAACCCTTCCCCTCCCTATAGACAAATAATTTCTTGTACAAACAAAGTGCCAAGAACACTATCCCACCAAGCATCTTGTACATGTTGGTCTCATTTGGGAAAAAATAACTTTTCTTCCATAATGGACATTGAGGTTCATTGGGTTCAGGAAATACCCCATAATAAATATAAATATAAATAATACTATAAATTTTTGTTTTGTTTTATTTTATTCTATTTTACTGTTTTCCCCCTGATTTTTGTTGTTTTGTGCCATCAAATTGACTGGTATATGGCAACCCTATCATAACCGTATGGTTTTCTTTGCAAGATTTTTTTCAGAAAAGGTTTGTATTGTTTTCCTTTTAGCCTGAGACAGTGTGGCTTGCCTAAAGTCATCCAGTAGACTTCCATAGGTAAGCAGGGAGTCAAATCCTGTTTTCCCATGGTGCTAGTCCAACGCTCACCAGCACACACACACTGGCTCTCCTGATTTTATTTTGCATTTATCTTATGATTATTCTGCCCGTTATTTGGATGGAGCACACTAACTTCTGGAGAAACACAGCTTTGGACATGGGGAATTTTGTACCCTTCAATATGTTTTAATCCTTATCAGACAGAAAGTACCCTACAAACGCACAAGCTTTTTAAAATCTTGGTGCTTGAAATTCCCTAAATCTGACAACATTTGTTAGAAACAAAATATTAACAAATTATGGATGCATACATTTTAAAAAGGATTATCTCTCTCCTCTGTTAATTCTAAAACTGTGGTAGGGTCTTACTCTATTATATTAAAAACTGAGTCTGTAGCATGATATTTGTGCATATTTGGAATGCATATTACTGTTGTGGGTTGAATTGATTTTGCTGGTCACCATATGATACTTTGTATAATATGTCATTTACATTTGATTTAATAATAGCATATAGAACTAGTGGATTTTTAAGATGCTAGTATATATTTGATGGTTGAGAAAACCATGCTTTCACACTATATCTTTAACGTCCTGTTTGAACCTTTGCAATATGTTGAAGTTGTGTGTTCTGCTTTGAGTACATAGAATGAGATGTCCACATTTTGTGGTTTTGTAAAAACTAAAATGGTAGACTAAAACTTTGAAGGGTTGGATTTCAAGTTTGCACTAAGATTATTTTCTACTTCCTCTTTCCTTTTGAATGACAGTGGGATGGAGTGTAAGTAGCTGGAGGAAAAGTAGTGAAGAAGAGGTAAAGATCCTATGTGAATTGAAGGCTTCAGTGCAGCCTTACCTTCAGACCCAGCATGTTATTTGCATGTGCTATGACATTTATCAGAACAAAATGGTACCTTGTTTAAATATAGGCATTCCCTTCTCTTTTTATAGTGTTCTTTTGCCATTGGTAAAAGCTTGAATCCTGATGCTTGAATCCTGAGTTTAACATACTGTAATTTCACACAGTTTGTTCCTATTAACAAGAAAAGTCAAGTGTTTCTGAATGAATAGCTGTTTTTGTGTTAGACATTTTAAAATGCTTTCACCTTGCCAATGTATTCAGTTTCCATTGTTGCATTGCTTAGCAACCAAAGAAAATAAAAGGAAAGGGATAATATATTTCATGTATACTAAATTCAGTTTTTATTCACTTTTATGTTCTTATAATCTGTATCACGCAGAGAGACTTATCAAAAGTTTTCCTAAGCCAATAACAGAACTATGTTCCATCTCTCTTGTTACTGTACTATATTAGTACAGGTATTCACTTAAAAGGGAATGGTATCCTTTTTTTTTTTTTTGGTAACATCTCCTCAATTAAAATGTGCTGTGAGGAGAGCACTGATTCAAGTAGTGACCACTATATGCAAGATGAGTATTACACTAGTAATACAAAGATAGTGAAAGGCTGCATACTGGATGGCAGTAAAATCAGGATCAGATATGTAAAATCAAAGTGTTTCCAGGGTATTTTTTCATATACAAATCTCTTGTGCCTTTTTGTCTCTGTTACTAGTGATTATTTGTTTTTGTTTTTCTAGATCAAAGATGTCTGTTCAGACCTGATATTTATAATGCAGTGATTCACTACACTGAGGAAACTTAACATGGCCTAGATGAATTGACCTTTGGAAACTTGATGATGTCCACAGCTACAAGTTGCAGGAAAAACCATCAGGCTGTGAGCCTAGAAGGAGTTGACCCAGAAACCTGCATGATAGTTTTTAAAACCCACTGGACACAGGTAAGAGAGCTCATGAAAGTTTTTATTCTCATACAAATTGAGTATCCTCTATCTGATAATCCAAAATCCAAAATACTTGAAAATTCAAACCTTTTTTTCATGAGTGACTGAGACAGTGACACCTTTGCTTTCTGATGCTTCAGTGTACACAAACTTTGTTTCATGCACAAATTTATTAAAAATATTGCATAAAATTACCTTCAGTCTATGTGTATAAGGCACATATGAAAGATTAATGAATTTTATGTTATGATTTGAGTCCCATCTCTGAGATATCCCTTTATGTATATACAAATATTCCAAAATCCCCTCAAATCTGAAATTTGAAAAACTTCTGATTCCAGGCATTCGGGTTAAGGGAGACTCAGGCCCGAGACAGATGGGCCAAAAGTGGCATGGCAGTGGCAATATTAAGGTTCCGGACTGCGCAGCAAACGCACGGTCCGGAACCCTAGTGTGTAACAGAGGCGGCCTAATGGCAGTGTCCATCCTCATGGGTGCCAACATCTTGATGTAAGGGACGTGCAGCATTTGTATGTCACTGCGCGTCGATTATATCACATGTGCGCCAATGGCGCACTTGCAACGTAACTCGTTGCCACAAAAAGAACCTAGAAGAACCGGGTTCTTTTTACTTCTGAGGGACATCGCGTGGTTTGGCAGCTGCGGTGTCCCTCTAGAGTTAAAATGGGCGCCTGCAGACTGTCATTTTCGGGCGGGCTGTCTCGGGCCTCAGTCTCTTTTATTTTGAAACTTGTTAGGAATACATTTTCTTTAAAAGATTTAGGTATGGTCTATGTTCCCTGAATAAAAGGTACTCTCATATTTTGGCTTTTTGGGTGACACTGAAGTGTATTTTATGTTTGTCTTGTTCTAGGGAACTGTATAATTTTGATCCTCTATTACTTAGTTAACAGCCAAAGGAATATAATTGTTAGATAGAATAAAGATTGAGTAAGGAATTCTAATTTTTACTGCAAATGAAATAAAAGTTGGAATATAGAATAGAGACTGAGTAAGGAATTCTAATACTTACTGCAAATGAAATAAAAGTTGGAATATATAATTATTGTGCTTGAAAGCTTTATGAGAGTTAAAGAGACTAATCAGTTGTTTTGGCACTAGATATAATTCCATGCTTGATTAGGCTGCTTCAAACCCATAAACTTTTTGTTGTTCTGCTTCAGACCGAAAATGTACATTGTATATACTCATGTATAACTCTAGAAATTTTATTCAAAAATTTGACCCAAAAACACGTGTCGACTTACTTACCCATGGGTCAGTGTTAATACTGTGAAGTACTCATAAAAAATGCAATAGGGAAGAACTTAATCTGTCCTAGAAGCACTGACCCTCTACTCTCATCCATCCAGACTTTAGTGTGAGCACAAACAGTTATGTTTGCTGGACTTTTGTGAGTTCTTTGGAATTATTTTTCTTTGCTTCATCCTAGATCCTTTGTTACGTGCCCCCAAGTTTTACCTTCCATTTATTCACGTTGTTCTGGTGTGCCTTCAAGTCATTTCTGGCTTATGGTGACCCTAAGGCAACCCTATCGTGGGTTTTTCTTGCCAAATTTCTCCAAATGGGGTTGGCTATTGCCATTCTCTGAGCCTGAGAGAATGTGCCTTGCCCAAGGTCACCCTATGAGTCATAATTCGATGCTGAAACCACTACATTGCACAGGCTCTCTAATGACTTAATCATGACTTATGATTTATCTACTGGTCATGTCAAAATCTACAAATTTTTTGGGCCCCAAAACCTGCCCTTGACTTATAGATGATGTTGACTTATAGTCAAGTATACACAGTATACTTGCTTTGTTAAATTAGGAATGTTTGGTTTAAATATGTGGCAGCAGATGCAGACCTTGGGTTGTAATAGTGTACAGTCTGCTGTTCCCATATGCAGGGGATCCGTTCTGGACCCCCCACGTATGGGGAAAAGAGCGTATGCTCAAGCCTCATAGGAAATAATGGGGCACATGTTCGCAGTGGTGCATGAGGCACGCGGTGCGAGTATGCACCCCATTATTTCTGCCTGGGCTTGCCTTCTGCGTGAGCTCAAAGCCGCAGAAGGCAAGCCCACCTATAAGGAGAACCGACTGTATAACTTTAGATCTGTAAAAGAATTTTCTAATCTTGCAAACCGTTGTTCATAAGCAGATTCCAGTCATAACTTGTTTGATGCTAACTCTGTGTTCAGTACAAAGTGAGATGCTCTTTGCTGCAAAGAAACTTTCCCAGAAGAAAAATTTACAGTAGAAGTGAAAACGTATTTAAAATGGCAATCTTGAAGACAGCTTGGTTAACAACAAAAGTATTAATATTGTTTGTATTGTATTAAAATGTTATACTGAAATCTCTGTAAACAGATCATTAAAAATTGTTTCACTTTTCTGTAGGTTGTAAAAATCTTAGAGAAGCATGACCCTTTAAAAAATGTTCAGGCCAAATATGGGGTAATACCTCCAGATGAAGCCAGTACTGTGCAAAATTATGTAGAGCACATGCTCTTCCTTTTAATTGAAGAACAAGCAAAAGATGCAGCAATGGGGCCTATCCTGGAGTTTGTGGTCACAGAGAATATTATGGAGAAACTCTTCCTTTGGAGTCTGAGGCGGGAATTCACTGATGAGATGAAAATTGAACAACTGAAGATGTATGAAATGCTTGTCACTCAGTCCCACCAGCCCCTGCTGCATCACAAACCCATCCTGAAACCTTTAATGATGTTGTTGAGTTCTTGCTCAGGAACTACAACCCCAGCTGTGGAGGTAGAGCTGGTAGTTCTTCTCAACCAGCTCTGCTCAATCCTAGCCAAAGATCCATCCATCTTGGAACTCTTTTTTCATACCAGCGAGGACCAAGGAGCTGCAAACTTCCTGATTTTTTCACTCTTGATTCCTTTCATCCATCGAGAAGGGACTGTTGGCCAGCAGGCTCGTGATGCACTACTTTTTATAATGTCACTTTCTGCAGAAAACAGCGTAGTTGCAAATTACATAGTAGAAAACACTTACTTCTGTCCGGTAAGTTTCTTCTAATGCCCTCCCCCGCACAAAAAGTTCCTTTATTATTATTTTTTCATGGCTTCGTCTTTTTTTTTTAACAAAGAAGAACTGAGGTTATATTTTATTATAGCTATGTACAAATTGCAAGCAGGGTCATTGAGGTGAAGTCTGAACCAGTTTCATTAAGCTCCTTTTCAGTAGGCCCTTCCTATTTTATTTTGAAAGGTGTTTTATATATTAAAGTTAAAATTTTAAGTAGCCAAATAATACTTGAATAGCAGGTTTTTATAAAAAGAAAAAAGATGCTACTGTTTAAAAATTAATTCTGTATAAAATTGTAGTAATTATTATACTGGTTTGCTTTCTCAATGGAAGACTAATTGATGCACAAAAATAATGTTTATGGAATAAAAACATCTTACTTAGTAGAGATATATCAAAGTATGATCTTTAGGTGATCTTTCAGGTCTAATTATTTTAATATTATCTAGGATTATAATGTGCCAGTCAAATATCAGACATATCTTTAAATAAAACATGAGCATTTCTTTAGCTCTAGGAATTAAATCTGATAATCTGTCACCTGCCTCTTTTCCAGTTATGCTTCAGATCTCTCAGCTGAACGCCCTTTTTTTCTTATTATATATATCTGAACTCTCTTTTAATGCAAACCCGTGTGTTTTCCTCTATTTTTTGATAAGCATGTAAGATAGATGACCTAATCATACTGAATTCACAGTGGCCATATGCTAGTTATACTCCTTCTGGGATCACACCCATTATAGTAATAGGCATTTTGCCAAATTTAATTAAGCTCCAGTGAGGTCAAATGATGGTGTAGCTGAAGGAAAGCAGCCACCTTTTTTTAAAAAGTTTTTAAGTCAGAAAGTACTTTTAAAGCAGTGTTTCTTTCTTAGACCATCTTAGCTTCACATTATCTTTTCTCTGCTACTCCTAGGCTTTGCCTACATCCATTCCTGCTGTATCCAGATCTAGTGTTTCATAATTTATCTTACTGTGTGTGTTCATCCCATTTTTCAGACAAGTATTTGTGCCAGTTTTTAAAAAAGAAAAGAAACAGAGGCCATACTTAGGCTTACTAGGTAATAAGACATAGTAAAGGAGGAGAATAGAAGGAGAAAGATAGAGGGTGAGAGTTGAATTTGACAATGTTGGAACAAAGTGGTGAGCTGATAGCAAGTGTCTATACAGTATATACATTTGGTACAAGAAATATCTTTTTTTGCAAGCATTCTTGGTTTCGTATGGTTCAGCTCTCAGTTTTCTTTTTTTGTTGATGAAGTCAGGAGTGTCCCTTTTCCCACATTTCATTTCTGGAGCCCTGGGCAACTTGTATGTTGGTCTTCCACTTACTTTAGTGTTCCTCCTGAGATCAGGAACATGTTTTATGCAACCAAGACTATAGATCTTACACAGTAATTGTATTAGAGTTGGCTCTCCACATTTGCTGCTTTGACTTTTGCGGTTTTGATTATTTGCTGTTTTGATTAATATGTTATCTCTAGGAATCTCTAGGTCCTCCAGTGCAAGTCTGCTGGATGCTGACCATAGAGTTGTGCTGGAGAACCTAGAAGTTCCTAGAGAAAACACTTATCTAGGCATTTGTAGACTCTCCAGCATGATTCTATAATCAACTTCTGACAGATATTGACTATAGAATTGTACTGGAGGGACTTGAGATTCCTAGAGAGGTGTTCTATTCAGTAAAAATAATAGTGTTTTTTGTTTGCAGTTTTCCCATATTCATGCAGGTCCAGTGCCCCTAACCCCAACAAATGTGGATGGACCACTGTATATGTACATTCAGTATACTGGGGTGGTGGTGTGTACTACTTGTGCAGGTTCCTGTTCTAGTAGGAATTCAACATGGAACAGATCATTTGGAGTAGTTGATACCCCGCACATTTCAGATTTATAAGGGGCATTGTCCTCACAGTCCATACAGGGTGGTTTTACACTTGGGATTAACTCTTTAAAAATGCCTCCCTTGATTTATTCATGGTGAAAGAAACAAGGTGAGCTCAAAATACAGTTAAGGGAAGTTTGATTCCAAAAAAGGACTCAGTAGGCCCAAGTCCTCTTTATCATTTTTCAGATCCTTCTGAGACAAGGTGAAAAGTACACAAGATTATTTTCTGCATGCAGCTATTCTGGCTTAATGAAATAACTTTCTATCTTGTTGCCTAATGATACTGCTGGGTTTTTTTAAAGTTTCACAATTGCCATTGTACTCTGAAAATACTGAGTATTAAGTCTCTAGCAGAGAGAAACTCTTGTTGACTTCATTTAAATTGATACATTGAAAGAAGACTCGTTTTTTTTAAAAAAGAAATTGTCCCCAAGGTAGATACCCTTATTAGATCCATTCTGTAACATCCATAATTACATTTGCCAATTAATTTTTGAAAAGCCTTTTTATGCTAAAGTTTTGATGCCAATTGTAACTGTAGGGGGGCACAATTGTCAAATCATGCCCAATTAGAACAATTGTCTTAGTAGTATATAGAAATCAGGCCAGCAGTGAAAGTAGCTTGCCCCAGTCTATAGTAAAATATCACATTTAATTCCTGAGGTTGTTTATTTTTTTAAAGTCCTGTAATATGTGGGTCTTGTGAGTGCGATTATTACAGTTTTTGGAGCAGTGTTCTGTCTTTGTGAAAATTCAGATTGATGCCTGGGGGAACATAGTGGCATGAGCATTCCACTCAAGCAAAAATGTGGAAGGTTTAAAGGGTTTTTAATAGTCACTTCCTTATGGATACAACACAGTCATCTAAATTCTGATTGAGGCAAACCAACTCAAGTGAAAATGAAAGTGGACAGGATAGCATACTGAATATCAAAATTAAAATAGTAATACTTTAGAGTCCAGAAACAAACTTTCAACATTTAGCATGTATTGATGCATACATATATAAGTGCAAAATACGTACATTCTGTGATAGATGTGGGGTTGCTTCTATCTATATTAAAGGACTCTGGGCCAAGCTTCCTTGATTGAGTCTAGCCATCTGTAATGCAATCTTCCTCTTTTCCTATTGCCTTCTACCTTACCAAGCATTATTATATTTTCTTCTGAGCCATGTCTTCTCATATGTCCAAAGTACTGATAGGATCCATGTATTTGTCTTTTTAGCATTTCACGGTTTCTGTAAAACTCTCCTCTAGCACCACATCTCCAATGAGTTAATTTTCTTCCTGTCAGCTTTCTTCACTGCCACTTTTCACAACCATACATATAAAATGAAAATAGGATGCCATGGACAAGCCTATCTTTAGTATTGAATTATATATCTTGACAATTTAGGATCTTGTCTAGTTCCTTCACAACTACCTTTTCAAGTTCTAGTCTTCTTCAGATACAGTGTGCCCTCCCCTTACGCGGGGATCCTCTCCAGTGTTTTCCCATTTGGTTCTGAGACATAGAAGAGGACCCTCCTGCTGACCTCTTTTCTCAGGCAAGCATATATAGTGAAAGGCTTTTCTCAGGTACTGAAATCCCAAGCCATTTATGTCCTTAAGTGTCATCACAAACACCTTGAATTCAGACTGGAAAGTGAGTTGACAGCTCCTTTAAAATGGGGTTTTATGCTGTCTGTATAATATTCTGGCGCATCCAGGGTTGACCACATAACACCTACTGTATTCTGAAAAATCTTCACTGGCTGCCTATTCGCTTCCGAGCGCAATACAAGGTGTTGGTTATTACCTATAAAGCCCTACATGGCTTTGGCCTGAGTTACTTGAGGGACCGCATCTCCCCATACAATCTGCCCTGCACACTCAGAACATCTGGGAAGAACCTGTTGGAAATAACATCCTCCAAGTACGCTGCCACATCCCAGATGGCCTTTTCAGTGGCGGCCCCACGGATTTGGAACAGTCTCCCCAAGGAGCTCCATCTCATGACCCCCCTAGAAACATTTAAAAAGTGGCTTAAAACCTTTCTTTTTTGCCAAGCCTCCCCCCCCCCCCGAGGAATGAAGTTGAGCGCTCTTGATGCCATCGATTCTCTGCCTTACCCTGTGAATGATTGTGTTTTATATAATTGTATTACTTGTTTTTATCTATTTTTATGAGATGTTTGCAATAGTTTTATAGTCTGTAAACCGTTTTGATCTATGGAAAAAAGGTATACAATTATTATTATTATTATTATTATTGTCAACAATCTCATTGCTACATTATGTTAGTCTGTGACTTTATTATCTTTCCATGTGTCTCTCTCAAAATCTCATCTATCAATCATCATTTTTTCTAGACGTAGCTTCTGAGATATCTTAAAGGACAACCCCACATAGAATGCTTTACAGTAGTCTAATTGGCAAATTACAGTTGGCCCTTCTTATATACTGATTTTTATACACGGATTCAAGCATCCACGGTTTGAAAATATTCAAAAGAAGTATAAATTTCAAATATCAAATCTTGATTTTCCATTTTTTATAAGGGACACCATTTTGCTATGTCATTATATTTAATGGTATTTGAGCATCCACGGATTTTGTTATCCACAGGGGATCTTGGAACCAAACCCCAGCATATAATAAGGGTCCACTGTACCAGTTATCATGTGGATCTTCATGGCCTGGCCATAATGCTTCCTGATCCTATACTTCTATGGGCAAATTACAATAGTAAGGTTCTATGTAGTAAGCAAGATATACAGAGTTGGTTCTTGTAAAGGTCTTCCCATGAGGAAGATGTAGCACTTAGATCGACCTTCAGTCATATTGTAGCAAGCTGTAAATAAGAGTACAGGAGGAAAATGTCTAGCTTTCTGTGCTTAATTAAAATAGAGTTTTTCACCTGAAGAGCACCTATATCAGTTGGACTAGCATATGCTTTCATGCAGAAGTTCCCAAATTGTGTTCCTTGCTTTTCTACTTTAGAAGGGTATTGGATAATATTGTTGGAGAAAGTCTTCCTTGTGTGACTCTAGAGATACTGACATTTAGACAACACAGGTTAGATGAAGCAATGGCTTGACTTTGTTTAAAGCACCTTGGTAAGAACAGGTTTCTTGGAAGAGTCTCCCCACATACAGAAAGCTGACAGGTGGCTAATGTTTCTAAAATATTACCTTAACAGGCAATAACTTCTTCTCTCCCAAAGTTCTATTATTTTTAGCTTAAGCAAAAAGCTTTAATATGACAAGGAGTTGCTCTTTCTAAGAAATGTCCTGTGAAATGTGTCTGTATGAATGTATGTGATGGTATATGACCACAGTATCTTAAATCTCTGTGAAATGAGCCATGTAGAACTAGTATATGGCAGAAAATAAAGGACAGAGATAAGTGAAGGATCAGATTCAAATTGCTACATAGGCATTGTAACTGAATAGCATGCTATACAATAGTTTGCCAGTCTGCATGGCATTTCAAATTAAAATTATTTCCCATGCTATTACACCACATTAAAACATACAACAGCCTGGAACTAGTTTTAAAATAGTGGTGTAAACTGAGATTTTATTTGAATTTTTCAAGCTGAGCAAATTTACAGTTTGTACAGCTGCCTTTTCACATATGCAGAATTTGTTGCTGTGTGCCTTCATGTCATTTCTGGCTTATGGTAATCCTAAAGCAAACCTATCACAGGGTTATCTTGGCAGAATTTGTTCAGAGGGAATTTGCCCTTGCCTTCCTCTGAAGCTCAGGGAATGTGACTTGCCCAAAATCACTCAGTGGGTTTCCATGGCTGAGCAGCAAGTCAAACCCTGGTCTCCCAGTGTCCTAGACCAATACTCAACCCACTATATCATGCTGCCTTTCATACACATGTAATCATTGACAGCAGTAGTAATAATATCTGAGCAACTGGAGATGTGGATCTCTTACTCATATTTCTCAGTGTTTCATTTTTTAAACATATGTGCACATACAAGGAGGTATATTCAAGATATAAACTTGGATTGTTTAATACATTGTATAAAGCATAGGAGCATGTTTATGTGCACATGTGTTGAGCTTCATTACTATGAAACTAACTGAACCTTGGGCAAAGACAAGCAAGACTTCCTAATAGGAGACTGGGTGAAGAATTACAAGTGTCAAGCTGTCTATCTGAAAGCAGATAATCTAGGCAGGAAATGTGAAATTAAGTTGTTGTTTTACTTAGTTAAGAATGTGAACTGATGGTTCACATGAACTGAAGGTAGAGTTTTATACATTTTCTACAATCAGTGCAGAGATGTGGTAATAATAAATGATATCCATCATGTAATTTTAGTTTTACAAGAGTCATTTAAAGCTAGTGTACTTGTAAATTATTTTGAGTACTTAATGTAACTTTAATGTTTGAGAGATGCCAAAATAATTATTAAAAAAATGACAGATGGACAAAATAGACAACTCAGATTGTATTTCCCGCACGTGTCTGCGTATATTTTTAACATCAGTTACTGAAAGCAGTATTCTTTGCCTAAAAAAACCCTATAAAATTTATAGGGTCACCATAAGTTGATAGGTGGCTTGAAGACATATATATATCTATAGAAGAGAAATTATTTAGATCCTAGGAATTTAAATCTCCCTGCAAACTGAATGCTTTCCTAAGAAAATTTTTAGCAGTGATTCATTTACTTCATTTAATTGTGTTTTTGCTCTCCCTCCACCCCTCAAACTTTGCAGGTGCTAGCAACAGGCTTAAGTGGCCTATATTCATCTTTGCCTACAAAGCTGGAAGACAAGGGAGAAGAATGGCACTGTCTGCTGAAAGATGATTGGCTTCTTTCTCCAGCTCTTGTCCAGTTTATGAATTCACTTGAGTTCTGTAATGCAGTAATACAGGTACATGACCACGGAACTGCCCTGTCTACAAAATTAGTTTTTAAAATGTATGGAGTTCTTATGTTTATTTAGAAGTAGAGTACAGATTATTATCACATTTAAATTAATTAAACTGCAAGTTTCTTATATAGACAAATATCAGCATGATTAGTATATAGATAGCAAATGTCTAATAAATGAGATGCAAGTTTATTCTTACAAACATGTTATCTTCCTAATGATGCTTGGCTGAACAATCCTTATTAACTCCTAAAATCAAAGATTTTCCCAGGAACCATAACTGTGAGTTAGTTATACTATTTTATAATCAGGTTTTTGTAAAAAAAATGCATATGGCCCAATATCTGTGAATAATATTCATTGTGTTTGAGTTGATCAGTGTATTTCAAGAACCCAATTTAAATTCTGTTTGGTCTTCTCATGTTCTTTGTTCTTGTTATTTCTTAATTAGATTTTCTCTTCTTTGATTCCTTGTTGTTCTTCTCCAGTCTAATGATAAAATCAGATTTTATATCTCTTTGATGCTGCACTCAGGATTCTTATTGCAGTAGGGCTTTACAATATCTGTAGCTTTATTTGATTCATGCAGGTTTGCTCAGTCTCACTAATAAATCTCAAAGATAAAGAATGGAAAAGTTTGTATGACTAACATAAAAAACTTGCTTTTTCATTCATTGTACATGAGAGATATATCTCTGTAACTTTTAACATCCTGTTTGTACACATGTTATTAACATATTCATTTATTCTAAAAATGTAAAATATGTTCTGCCCCAGATATAAGGCTAACCAGATGCCTAGCATCCTCACTCTTATATTCCACACCTATCAGCATAAAGAGACTTATTGTACTTGATCTTATGCTGGAAATAGCATAGACCCACTGTGATTAGTGACCACTGGTAGCCCTAGTCTTTATTAATCCTCTTTTAAAACTGTTTATGTTGATAGTCATTATTAGTTTTATGATTTTTATGATAATGAACTCCATAGTTTTAGTTATGTGCTATGTCAAGGGGTCTCTTTATCAATCTTGGCGTCTGAGAAGATGATGCTTCCCAGGTAGGTGGAACTGCTGAACAGACTTAAGAGAGATCGTTCACAGACTAGCAAAGGCATATAGTGCATTCGGAAGGCTTCACAAAAGAGTCTGGAGTAACAAACACTTGAGGCGAAGCACAAAAATCAGTGTGTATAGAGCCATTGTACTGTCTATTCTCCTTTATGGGTCTGAAACATGGGTCACCTATTGCCATCACCTACGACTCCTCGAACGCTTTCATCAGCGCTGTTTATGCATAATTCTAAATATACACTGGACTGATTATGTGACAAATGTTGCTGTCCTTGAGCAAGCAGGGACCAGCAGCATTGAGGCCATGCTACTGAGGATGCAGCTGCGCTGGGCAGGACATGTTTCTAGGATGAAGGACCATCGCCTCCCAAAAATAGTATTCTACGGTGAACTCGCCACGGGTCAGCATAAGAGGGGTGCCCCAAAGAAGAGATACAAGGACTCCTTGAAACAACATCTCAGGCTCGGCCAAATTGATCACCAACAATGGTCTGCCCTGGCCTCACATCGGGAGGCACAGAGACGCACTATCCACGATGCTGCAGCCTTTTTTTGAAAGCTCATGCCGAATGAGTCTCGAAGAGAAACGACAGTGCAGAAAGAACCACAACCCGGAAACATCACCCAAGGAGACTTTCTGCTGTGCTTTCTGCAACTGGACTTGTTTATCTTGGATTGGCCTTTTTAGTCATCAGCGCGCTTGTAGAAAGCGTGGGATGAGTCCTTCCTGAATCTTCATTCGCGAAGTAAAGCCAGAGATGTCGAGGGGTATTTTTAAAAAAAATCTTCCTGAATCTTTCCATTCAGCTTCATTTGAAGATCCCAGGGTATGCTATTATGAGAGTGGAAGAAAACACTTTCCTATACACTTTATCCACCCTTAGCATAATTTTATATCCTTTTATCATTTTTTGACTAACCAAAACAGCTCTGATTTTATGTGGTCTGATATAGAAAGAGAAAGGTTTTGTCTTAATTTTTTAGCCTCTTTGTGAAAATTTCAGTTTTCGGCACATATTTACTATAAAGCTGATGGAAGAAATGTTCATTCTTGCAGAGTTAAGATAAAATTATTAAAAAGCATTGAAATGTGTGATTCTCTGTGGTCTCTGTGCCTCAGAGAGATGGATATTGTGCCTGTACAGAATTACACATGGAAAGTTCCAGAGCTGAATAGTGTTTTGTCCAGAATACACAAATACTTGACTCCAAAAACTTCCTTTTCAGTTCCTTTTTGTTCAACATAAGGTTAACAGCTTGCCTTCCAGCATTGAATAGTATTCAGAGATATAGGTATATTAGTCTGGAAAATCAGTATGCAAAGGGATCTTGCAGCACCTTTGAGGCTAACTGAAAGATAGCATGAACTTTTGTAAACTTGAGCCTACTTCCTCAGATGAATAGGAGGAAGTAGACTCAAATCTACAAAAGCTCATCTTTCTATCTTTCAGTCTCAAAGTTTTTGCAAGATCCCTTTACAGTATGAAGTAGTGTTTTTCCTTCTTGGTGTTCTTTATTTCTTCATTTCCTCCTCCTTTTTCCTTGGAGTTTTTCCCTACTCTCTCTCTTAAAAAAAAGTTTCTGATTAATGTGAATAGTGTCTGCTCTGCCTTTTCTCACTTTGTGACCTTGGTTTTTGTATAACCTTTTGAGGAACTTTTTTTGGTTTTAGTAAGACCTCTGAGGGACTGTTTTAAAAGTGCAGAGGGAAGATTTCTGCCTCTGACAGCCCCTACCAGTGTTGTTTTTTGACTGAGATGGCCCATCTTGTGCAGCCCTCCTCCATCTGTTGACACAGCTCTTGAACTTGAACTCTTGTAGCTCTGTCTTCACTTGTGGAAGGAGTCCCTATGTGTGGCTAACTCATCAGTTCAAAACTGCCCTCTGAACACTACCTTGGCTTCTGTCCCTGTTAGAGGTCCTCTTAGAGACGATGGAGGCAGCAAGAACAACTTATGCCAGTGTGAGGTTAGTCTCCACCTCAGTGAGCCATTATACTTCAGCCTTGACACTACCTGGCATTGTTTCCACATGACTACTACTGGGGTTACTGGCAAAAACTACTCAGCTCTATAACTTTGTATGTGTGGTTCTGTAGATGCACAAGAGCCATCTGTGTGAAGTACAGATGACCAACATTAGAGATAAGTAACCTGTTCTTGTCAATACCATAATATTGTGAATTGGCTGTTTTAAAATAGCCTTTCTCCTGTGATCCTCAGCATTGTAATATTAACATTACTTGATGAGAGATGGTGAGCTTTGCCACTTGTGGACATTTATGTTCAGTTATTCTTAAGTAAGTTCCAGACTGGCATAGAGGTTTGCGCATTCAGGAGACGAGGGTTTGAATCCTCACCCAGCCATGGAAAACCTTGGGCAAGTCACACTCTCTCAACCTCAGAGAAAACAAAGACAAACCCTCTTTGAACAAACCTCATGGTAGGTTTGCTTTAGGGTCATCAAAAGTCAGAAATGAATTGAAGGCTCACAACAATAATACTTAGATTGTTGGTGACATTGTACAGAATCAGATTGTATGTGTGTGATAGAACTGAATGTATGATACTGTGGTTAATAAATCAGAAGCATTCTATCTGAAACATGGTGAAACTTCTTTATTTCAGTTAGTCTCAAAGATGCTACAAGATCTCTGTATGTACTGGTTCTACAGATAAACACAACTATATCTCTGAATTGTGAAATATACTTTTATTTAGAAAATTATGACAATGATGATAATACTGATTTTTACAATCATTGAATGTCTTCTTTTTACAATTTAATTTCTTCCCTAATTTCTAATTATGCGATGTAAAGACAATGGAACCATTTCCTTTCCTGTTCTTTTTTTCTGAATACTGTATGTCCTTTATTAGTTTTCAAGGCACTTGTTTTCTCCCTGAAGCAAAGAGGCTCAGTATGAAAAAAAAAGCTGTACAAAGGCATGAGAAATGAGTGCTGTTGATTTTTAAATGCATACGCATGGCTTAACAAATTTAGTTATTTCCGCTTAGGAGTGCCTATTGCTGATGCTTATGACAAAGTTTGTACTTACAAAAGATGAAAAGAAGATTCTGTATGGTTGAGTGCTCTCGATTCAGACACATGTCCTCCTTATGGCAGTGATGCGTTTGTGTGAGAGATACATCTGAGAAGATTTTCAGTGTTTGTTTATTGATAACTTATTTCTCCTGTTTACAGATCTCAATCCTGTATTTGTTTACTTAGAAATAAGCTCCTCAGTTTAAAGGACTGGATCCCAAATAAATGTGCATAGGATTAAATCCAGAGTTTGAAATATTCATCACATAAGGTTTTTGAATATGGACAGAGGATTTATGGGACATTAATCATTATTTTTAATTCTGTTTTAAATTACTTCAAAATATATAAAGTCATAAAATAAATATGATACTACAGATGAACTTTCAGTGCTCTTTCTTTCATCTTCTTTTAGGTGGCCCATCCCTTGATTCGCAACCAGCTTGTGAGCTACATTTATAATGGGTTTCTAGTACCTGTTATGGCCCCAGCTCTCCACAAGGTCAGTGTTTGTATGTTAAATATCATTGACAGTATTTAATGGCCTAACAACATTATATGTATGATGAAGTTAAACTAAATTCAGTCCAGCTTTTTTGCTTAATTTTATTGCTTCAACCACCAGTTGTTTGGTTGTGGTTTGAAGAACAGACAATGACTTTCTTGCAGTAGAGTAGACTGATTTGAGTCTGATGATACTTGAATATGGAATGTTTGTTTTTAAATTAGGCTCTTGCATGACAAAGAAATAATAAATAATATGTTTTAACACTGATTTTATGACCATTTTTATGCATCTTATAGTCTAATGGGATTTATGAGCCTTCCTCAAACTGGTGTCCTCCAGATGTCTTTTGAGAAGACTCCTATCTTTCTCAGTGAACATTGGTATTTGCCAATTGACTCTTGAGTTCTAGATGTTCAACACATCTGGAAATAATGGATTAGGAAAGGGTGTTCTATATCATAGTGCTATATAGTAAACACTACTATATGCTGTATTGCTGTATTATGGTTGGAATTGTATAAGGATCTGAGTAAATAGAAGCCTGGTTATAATCTGAGAATGTCTCCTCCTCACTGTTTGAAAAAGCCTATGCAGTAATATGCAGTATACAAGTACTTGTTTTAGTTTATACATAGATCTGCACAGTAATTACAGAATTCTGTAATCCTACTTGTGGCCTTGATATTTTTCTGTTACATTAGCACAAACAATGTCAGAAAAAGTGTCCACTTCTACAGCAGACGACGTTAGGGGTCAAGTAATCTATGTGTTGGATCTGTGAATTATTGGGTAGGCCAGTGGATATTTTTACTCGCTAGTTATTTAATCATACCTTAAATGAACTTAATTTTAAGACCTGTATCAGCAAATAATGTTCACTCTATCGTTTCCTGTTACAATATTTGTAAATATTTACAAAACTGAACTTATACACATAAATACAGCAAATCAGTTTTAATGACCGCAATGGATTACATTTGAGTGGGTGTGAATCTGTTTGACTTTAAGCTGGTTTGTTGGAAAAATTAATAGACTGATGATGGCTGATTATTTGCTCTTTTCTCTGCAACATAAATATTTGACACAACCTGTTCTTAAAATGTTTTGAACATCTTACCTCAATGGGTGTGATGTACTCCAGCTGCAAACCATAAATTCTTCAGGTTATGTTTTGAGGGGCTAGAGGAGTAACTTAAAACTGGTGCCTGGGCACCCACCTTAAACATAAGCTGGTATTTCAGTAATGCTTTCTTGCATTGTTATAGCATAAACATTTCAACTATTTAAATGAGAGATTGCCATGACAGTCTCATTAGCATTCGAAAGGCTTTCTGTACAACCTGCCATGTAGATAATTAGTAGAATTATTAATATGACAAAAAAGGTCCTTTTTTCTTTGGATTTCTCAGCATCTCCTGTTATCTTTACCTGTCTGTTACTCTTGAGCTCTTTTTTTCTGCTATCTACCTTTGTGTTTTAAATTTTCATGTTATGCAAACCAAACAGATATTAGTATATCTGTAGAGATTGATAGATATTTAGGTATTTTGAACAACATACATACTTGAAAGAAACACAAATCTTGCCTGCAGGATATATTTTTTCTAAGTTAAAGGTACAATAAGAAACGTGATTGGCATCTGTGCCAGAGTTTTAAAATGAGCTTCATGGTATATTGATGTGAACCTGGAAGCTTTATTTTTTGGGAGTACAACTCATAGAATTTCCCTTGTCAGCATGGCCATCGTCTAAGCTCTGATCCTGATTGGGCCAGTCCTTTTTTAAATTCTGGGGCTAATCAAACATGAGGTTTAATTAATAATAATACTTGTAGAGGCACCTGCTCCTCCTAAACCAAGATGGTTAATCAGAAAGAAGAAATATTTTTTAATTAGCAATATCCATGGGAACTACTAGTGAGCACTTTCACGTGTGAAGTTTGTACATACAGTATGTATGAGTGATTCTTGTATGAAGCTAGGGGTATGATGAAAGAAGGAGACTGCATTCTAGTGTTCAAAAACACATTTTACAATGAAACTTGTGATCATTTCATTTCTGGCAAGAGAAATAATGAATGAAATGACCAAAGATTTTCCAGATCCCAGACTAGAGTGTGCTGTACAAACAAAAATTCTGTATGTAGTAATTCATTCAGAATTTGTAAAGGATATTCTTTTATCCTCTACTGAACATGTTAACATCTTCAGATGTCCTGTAGCCTAGAGTTACTGCCTTTACAACATTGCAAGCAGACTACAACAGAGAAATTGTTTAATTGCTAGATTTAATTAAAAGGGGAGATAATCTCAAGCGATTCTTTTCCTTGAAATACAAATGTATGTTGACCACATGGTAGTTTTTAGCAATGTTATATGTTGTAGCTTTCAACATGTCCTATAGAGAAGGTTATAGTGCACCATCTAGTGGATCTGAGAAACAAATAAAAGATATGGTTAAAACCCAGAAGACATTTTAAAAATGAAAAAATGGGTTCTTCCTTTTTACTCGTTTGATAAATTCAAATATGAAACAGTACTAAAAATACTAAGTTCAAGTTCTAAGCATCATGACATATGCATGCCGATCTTTTCATTTGGGATTTATAGTTTCTGCTTAAACTAGATAAGGAAGTTTTTTTCACTATACTCTTTTCCTTTGCAAAATCGTTTGTAATTGCTGAGTGATTTGTCCTCTATTGATAATGTTCTCTAGTTATCTCTCTCATATATGTGATTTTTTTTAAAAATGGATAAAACAAGAGAAAAGCAGCCATGTCTAGACCTCACCTAATTTTTTTTCCTGCACTAACTCCCTCAACTTACCAATATGGTGGAGTATCTTATCAGTGTACTAATTTGAATAGAGAAGCTTTGTACATGAGTGTGCACCCAGAGCATATTCAAACTGGCTCTGGGGAAGTAGAAAAAGTAGATTTAAGGGGGTGTTATAGCCAGTTTTCAAATAACGTGGAGGTCTTACGGGGAGAGAAGTTTAGGGGAGAGAAGATTGATGATGACCACCAGTGAAATGAATAATTAATCCCATGATTTTTATAAAGTTTTTTCAGTCTTCATTTTGGGGAGACATTACATAAAAGCGCAGGGTCTCTCATTTTGATTTCCCCCCTTAAAGATGTGTTCACTATTTTGTTTGTTCCCATAGCTTATAATGTGTCCACTAAGACAATCTAAGAGGATGTTTCCCATAAAACCTCCTGGTATAACACAAATGCTGTACTGAGTAATTTTACATTACTAATACAACTGTGATTGAGTTTTATGTTTCTTACATACCCACTGCTATTTTTTTACCATTGAAGAACGATCCATAAAAATGTTACTGGATTTCAGTTTTCTTTCTGTGTATGCTTATTTGCTTTCCTTATTTATATTTCTTGGCATTGTCCACAATAACATATACAGTCTCTGGTAATCTCATTGGTTATGTAGATCTTTCAGATAGCTGTTTTCTCCCTTGGAAGATATATTAAATGTAAATTTACATGCATATTGTTGCTAATATGCAAAACTCAATGTTTGAAATTCTGCATAGATCTCCTTTGGTTTAAGGGGGCATCATAATATACACAAAACATTATTCAGATTTAGTATATTTCAAGATCCAGGTTTTGGTAAGTACTTTACAGTACTCATTACTGAATCATTGCTGGAAAAAGACTGGTACATTCTAGGTGGGGTTATTGCAGAACTGTTTACTTTGTAAGCAAGATGTAAAGGCATATTCAAGCAGTGTCAATGTTGTTTGGACAGTGATGAAAGAAAATATTTCTCTTCAAAGCATATGCCATAATGTAGTTGTTCCTCTGCTGGAAAGTTAACTGTTCTTTCCATTTGTTGGACCTAAATGGGAAGAACGTTTAAGCATTCTAATAGCTACATAGAACTTGAATTATGCTGCAGTTATTTTCAATGGCTTCCATCCTACAAAAGGACTATTTATGTCAGAGCTTGCCTACTTTTTGGGACTAGTGTATGTTAAGTGGCTTTTGAAGTCTGAACTCTTGCTAGAGATAAATGCATACTGTACTAAGGTATCATCAACTTCTTCTTCTGCGCACTGAAATACCTGTTGTTCTTTTTTTAATGTCATGATCAATTATTGGTCATTATAATGCTATAACATCTTGGCCAGTTGCTTGCCAAATGTGGTAGCAATAGCAATAGCAGCTTCATTTATATACCACTCCATACCAGTCTAAGCAGTCACTAAGCAGTTTACAACTGTAAGACAACTTGGCCAATAGCCAGGAATTCTGGGAGCTGAAGACTAAACCTTCTGGAGGACGAAAGTTTGGGGACCACTGATCTAGTCCATACTCACTGACAAGTGACAACAGCTCTCTTACATTTCATGTTGAGATCTTTCATATCACTGGCTTGCTGATATTTTTCACTGGAGAGGCCAGAGATTGAATCTGGGCATCCTTCTTGTAAAGCATGTATTTTTCTAAGGAGGTGAGGTCCTTGCCCAGGAAAAGGGTCATCAATTTGGCCTGCTGAAGGAACTGAAACTGGAATTATCCACTTGTATAGCGAGTAGTCTGAAATTAATCTGTTTCTAGTTTAATATGGGCACATATGGTAGATTCTCATATCCCTGTTTTGGCTATAATCTACATATGATATGTTGCCTTGGATAAAGCCACTGAAAGTGACTACTGTCTTGAAGTACCTCTAAGCAACTTTCTCAACTCTCAGAGATGTGAGACCAGCACCTCAAATTCTGCTTGAAAACTTAGTAATAGCTCACACACTTGGTCCATGTTAGTGGTTATCTGCTGCTAAAATCATGTGAGGCAGAAGAGGAGGTGATAAGTTTACTAGAAGTTAAGCAGCATTTTTCTGTATCAATCACAGCTTCAAAACAAAGTCTACTCTCCTGTGACTTGTATTACAATAATAAATTATCAGAATTACTAGAGCATAAATAACGTGAAAAGGTGCAACTGGCATACCATTGGGACCTTTTCCCCATAGACCTCCCTTCTCTTTCACTCAGAACTGAGGGGAAAATGTCTCCTGTATTGTTTACTTACACTAACTGTGAGAGTACACAAGACATACTACTTTTCTTACACTGCAGCAGCATCTCTATAAAATGTTGTGTGCCTTCAAGTCCTTTCTGACCTATGGTGATTCTAATGCAAATCTATCATAGGGTTGTCATTGCCTTTTCCTGAGACTGAGAGCATGGCAAATCATGGGAAACACTGTGGGTTTCCATGGCTGAGCTGGGAATCAAATCCTGGTCTCTAGAGTCATAGTCTAACACTTAAACCACTATGCCATGTTTTTTGTCCTATAAACATTATACCAACTGAATCTCTGTTCCCCCTGAGCTTATTACCATTTCTTCTTTGCCATTGGGTGTGTTTGTGTGTGTGTTTAAGGTGATTCTTATTTTTCATTAGTTTTATAAAGATTTTATTTTATTAATTTTTATGAAGATGCTGTTTTATTAAGATGTGCCTCTTGTGCATCAGGCAAACTGCAGTTTGTAGTGCAAGTGAAAAAATTATCAGATGAAGCAAATAAAAAACACTCATGTGCATACAAATGCCACCTAAGCCTTGTAGGAGCAAAAATGAATCCAGCTGGGGAAGCAAGCCTGCTTTGTTGGTATTGTTTCTGTGGTTGTCATGATTGCTCTGATCACATAGATTAAGTCAATGCACTCAGATATATCCTCTAATAATTGTCTGTCCTAGCTAGACCAGACCTCCTGCATTAATTGCTGTAAGTGTACATCCTTTAAAATTGAAGTGGACAAGCTTCTTGGATGTGTAAGGAGGACAGCGTGCCCTCTCGATCCTTGCCCAGCTCCAATCTATAATCAACACGTCCCTCAGGGAGGGAATATCCCCATCTGAGCTTCAACAAGCAGTGGTTAAACCACTTTTGAAAAAACTCTCCCTAGACCCCCTGATCAGAAACAACTATAGACCGGTCTCCCTACTACCATTCTTGGGCAAGTTGATCGAGAGGGTGGTTGCCCTCCAACTCCAGGTTGTCTTGGATGAAGCCGATTATCTAGACCCATTTCAAACCGGCTTCAGGGCAGGATACGGAGTTGAGACTGCCATGGTCACCTTGGTCGATGATCTCCGTCTGAGCATGGACAGGGGAAGTGTGACCCTGCTCATGCTTTTGGACAACTCAGCGGCCTTCGATACCATTGACCACGGTATCCTTTTGGAACTCCTGAGGGAGTTGGGTATCGGGGGCAATGCACTTCAGTGGCTCTGTTCCTACCTCTCGGGCAGATTCCAGATGGTGATGCTGGGAGACAGCTGCTCTCATAAAAGAGAGCTGACATCTGGTGTCCCCCAGGGCGCCATTCTGTCTCCTATGCTGTTTAACATTTACATGAAGCCACTGGGCGAGATCATCCAAAGACATGGGGCGAGGTGTTATCAGTAACTCTGATGACACCCAAATTTATTTCTCAATGTCTCCGACTGCTGCAGGGACTAAGGATGGCATCTCTCCTCTAAATGCCTGTCTTGAGTCGGTAATGGGCTGGATGTGGGAAAGCAAACTCAAAGTGAATCCAGAGAAAACGGAGGTGCTTGCGATAGGTACCCCTAGTCCAGGGATGGAGATTTGTCAACCAGTCCTGGACAGGGTCACACTTCCCCTAAAGGACAAAGTTTGCAGTTTGGGAGTGCTCCTGGACTCGTCTCTGCAGCTGTCATCTCAGGTGGAGGCGATGGCCAGGAGTGCATGGTATCAACTTCGGTTGATACACCAACTGCGTCCCTAGCTGACCAAGAGGGACCTTGAAACAGTGGTACATGCACTGGTAACCTCTCATCTAGACTTCTGCAATGTGCTCTACATGGGGCTGCCTTTGTACCAAGTTTGGAAGCTTCAATTGATCCAAAATGCTGCAGCCAGATTGGTCACAGGTACATCTAGATCTGACCATATTACTCCAATATTAATATCATTACACTGGTTGCCAATCAGCTTTCGGGCCCAATACAAAATGTTGGTTATCACCTTTAAAGCCCTACATGGCTTGGGCCCGAGTTACTTGAGGGAACGCCTCTCCCTACACAATCCGCTCCACACTCTCAGAACATCCGGGAAGAATTTATTGGAATATACAAAGACCAAAGCGTTCACAGCCGCGGCCCCCACACTCTGGAACAACTTACCAGAAGAGATCCTTCTCATCACCACCTTAAAAGCCTTTAAGAAGGCACTTAAGACGGATCTCTTCTGGGCCTATCCATCTGATCTTTTATAGTGGATCTTATAGAATTTTTTACACCTGATTCAACAGTACAGAAACAGACAATGATTTGGCTTCGTTGATTATTGTATTGCATCTTGGCATGTTTTAATTGATTATTTATGTAGTATGGGTTGTGTAATTGTATCATTTGATTTTATCGGTTATAATCCTGCCTCGATCCACAGGGAGAGGCGGGAAATATATATAAATATAATAATAATAATAATAATAATAATAATAATAATAATAATAATAATTATTATTATTATTATTATTATTTAATGTGTGTATTCTACTTTGGACTAGCAAGTGAATTTGAGTTTATCAGAGGGAGCAGAACTTGGCACATGCTCTTACATTTTAGTGCAGTTTACTAAGGCCAGTCTATGGAGAATGCTACTTATTTCAAGTGGAGAGAGTTGAAATACACAAGGCTTAAAATGCTGTGTGGG
This sequence comes from Sceloporus undulatus, assembly GCF_019175285.1. Lineage (NCBI taxonomy): Eukaryota > Metazoa > Chordata > Lepidosauria > Squamata > Phrynosomatidae > Sceloporus > Sceloporus undulatus. Next base: position 145,325,364 of record NC_056526.1, on the reverse strand, counting down.
CTGTATGATATATTTTTCATAGAGTCTATTCAAGGACTGAAAGTTAATGAGATTACTGTTACTAAACTGTATGGGAAAGATGCTGGACTCAGGTTTAGTCTACATGTTAAGTATATTATGCAAATTGCTGCAGATTTTCGCAGGTACACATTGGTACTTAATTGTTCCAGTTTCTTGTGCAAATCTTCAGCTGGTTGCCCTGTCTGCTAAAAATGAGCAGCCATGCAAATACATATGAATCCATGTGAAGCAAACTGATGCCTACGTGTTCAATAATGCTTATCTTCATGGATATGCTGGCAAAAACTGTGAATCCCTTTTCAGCTGAGTTTGAGCCTCCCCTCCTCCTCCCCACCAGTCCAAATTCCTTTGAATTGCAGGTGGCCAGGTCAGAATCTATTCCATTTGAACGAGGAGCATTTTAATTGTGTTGACAATTTCCAAGTCATACAGTGGAGTTATTAATTTGTCTAGCTATCTTTTCCATCAAATATAGAGGAAGCTTTTGTACACGTGTGTCACAGCTGTGCGCTGACGTTTGGTCACCCCACACCTTGGGGTTATAAAAACTGAGAATCCACCCTATTTCTAAATACTCCCACTGTCCCATTACCTCTGCTGATCATTTTTTGTTTTTACACTATTCCTGTCTACTTTGTTTCCGTTTGTATTCTTCCATTAGTCCATAGCTGTGTTAGCAGTGGTGACAAAAGCCTAACATATTTTACATTCAGCTTTTCTACAACAACAACAACAACAACTCCCTGGTTGAAGCATTTCCATTTCAAAAGTTTTTGTGAGGCAGCTACTGTTTCATTTTTTAAAAAGTTACAATTGTATTTATATACATATACATATGTATACAGTATATACATATGAGAATGGATGACAGCAGTTGTGTATATAAGACAGCTTTCTTTGGAATGTTAAAAATTTCTTCCATTCTTACTTTCTTATTGGATGATGTGTACATGGAAGAAAACTCTTGGATGCTGCAGTCTTCTTTATGTATATGCAGGTGGCCTAATGCAGCTTTATACATTCAGTTCTTAGAAATTGCCCCAACTAATGGATTATATTGAATGACACCTTGGTTCCATATCAGTTCTTGATTAATTATCATAACAGTGAAGGTCATATCCTAGGTATGGGAACTCTTTTACTATTTCAATTTCCTCATTGTCTAGGTTGAATTGATGCATTTATTTTGTGGTCATTATTTTTGTTTTCTTTATGTCTGGCTCTCCTACCTGGCTTTCTGTGGGTCAAAAATGTAGGGAAAGAGGAATGAGCAACAGGACATGTAAATAAACACAGAGGGAGATTTGGTGGGCCACGATCACTCAGCTCCTTGGAACATTGGACCTGGCATTCCTAGTATATCAACAAAATCTTATAGATCAGTTTAAAGTTTTTGAAAGATTTGTATATTTTAAAAACAATTTGGATTAGGTAGGTATTTCTAATACACATATGAGCTAAGGTGTCTTGTGGATTGCAAACTAGCAAAGTGTTTTGTTGTGGATTGCAATCTAGGAAAGTGTTAAGTCCAGGAACTGCTTTGCTCTTTCTCTCTGCTGTTTTAAAAATGTGTAAGTACTGTTGTCAGAATCAAGTTTGTACTATAAGCACGTTTGTTCAGGAAGCAGGCCCTCAATCCTCATAAATAATGTATTGCCAAAGACTAGAGATCTAGTACATGCAGAGATAGAATACATGAGGTGTTTCAGAATGCATGACGTTTTTCCTCACTTCTAAAAAATGAAATGGTTTAAACTTAGAAATCTGTAACACAGGCCCTAGAGGATGAAGATATTTGCTCTGTAAATTTGAAAATGATACTGATGAGCTGTTTTTGTTCCCCTTCCTTTCTCTCCTTCTCCTCCCAGTTAAATATGTCTTTACTTGTTCTATATTTTGAATTTGGGAATAAGATCAAAAGGAAGAAAATGTTTCTATTGTCATTTTTGATAGTTTGTGGTAAAATATATGTCTTTGAACTACTAAAATTTCTTCTAGATTCTCTATGGCTGTACGATGATGAGAGCACTAACTTTTGCAATGTATGAAAGTTGTGGGTTGGTAGTTAAATATCATTTGATATGAAACATGAATAGAATTATAAAGTGTTAGGAGGCTATTCAATTTAGTTTGGAATGAAGTTACAAGTAAATAAAGTTCTTTGCTTTTAATTACAATCTTAAAAATGCTTAAAATATATCAAAATATCTCATATATGCAGCTAACATGTTACATGAAAAGACACAGAAGCTTTAAAAATAATCTACAATTTATGCACATACTTTCCAAATCCTCTTAGTAAGTGGTTGCCTTTTTTTAGAGGAAAAAAAAACACTCTTCATTTATCCACCAAAGAACAGTTAACAAAAGATAGTTTATTCTCCTTTTCATATGAGCAGACCCATATGCTTTTGTGTTTGTACTTTTAAGCTTATTAAGCTCATGTGTAACTATTTTTGAAAATGCTGACTTTGTACTCTTAGTGCTTAACACAAAGGTTGGTTCCAAAATATCAAGCACCTACTGATAAATGAGCTTTAAAAGATTGCATTAGCAAAGTAACATGCACTTCCTTTTATTATAAAAAAGCAGAGACACCTACCATCCAAGACAGAGATGTAATTGGTATGTGGGCCTTTTTTATATGAGCATGTGCGCCATTTTATCTTACTTTTGGAAGTAGTATTATTTTTGTCTCCAGTAAGGTTCAATCAATTAGGCTTTGCTGTTAATGCTTTTTTAGCCGTATCTAGCTTATTTCTATAGCTAGGCCTATCTCTAGTTGCCTCTTTGTGCAGCACCCAGTTGACAAAAAGTCAGTACAATCCAGTGATTTGAATACTGCAAGCAAAACCCTGAACTTTCTTATGGTAGATTGTGCTTGTGGATTTTTGATTTTTACATCAGAAATGGGCAGTCTGTGATTGCTTAGCTGGAATCTGTGTATTTACATGAATCAACGCCAGTTGATGAGAAATATTTGACAGTGTGGAAACAAGGAAAGTAAAAAAAAAAAAAAGGTAGCAAGAAAATTTGTTTAAAATAAATACGTTATCTGCAGTGGATACTTTCTTTGAATCTCAAATAACAAAATTTGGGTTTTAGGTCAATAGTGGTTTCATAACAGAATTCAGTACTGGAAGAGAACAGTTCTGATATTTGTTGCTGAACATCCTTCTTCATATGTGCATGCAACATGTGTAACCAGTGATGTTATCTATGAATACTTTTACCCAAATAAGTGATGCACCTACAGAAAACCATAGCAGAGTGGAAATAGTTACTTCTGAGTTGGGAAATAACTAGCATAAGCATACCCACTTCAAGTGCAAAGATAGAGACTTTGCTTTTATATATTTTTCTTTAATAAAACTAATATGCACACTCAGTAGAAAAAGAAATACATTGATAGTTTATTTTTGTGGAGCTGATAGACTAAATTATCAAAATATAGTAAGCTGTTATTACTCTGAAGCAACAACAGTTTGGGACAAAAATGCATTAAGACAGAGAACCTTACCAACAGGAATTCTTGTGAGAATTCCCAATAGAATTCATAGGTTTTGTGCTCACTTGAGACAGCCCAGTGTCCACCTAAATCTGTACCTAAGTTTCTTCCTTCCCACACAGTACCAAGATTGGAAATTTGATGGGCACTTTAGTAGGGCTGACAAAGCATTCCATCTCGGTACACAGGATCTTGACACAACATGGCAATCAGGTGATTTGGCAATCAGGTGATCAGGTGGTCAAGTTTATTTTCAGGATGTACACTAGGATGAAGGAAGCTGAAGATACAATGTATGAACACCGATTACTAGTATTCCAAAGATATTCTAAGGTTTCATACAGAGAGCACAAAGAGCTCTGTGGCTCAAAGACCAGATGCAGGATGAGAAAAAACAAAAGGAACAAATATTCAGTTCCAGACACTGAATGAAATGTTCAAGAATTCATTATCAGATAGATAGCATTCCTGAAGCTGTTTGTAACAAATCACTTAGGGGATGGCTGGCTGTATGTACAGCAAGTCCTTGGTATCCACTCAGGTTTGGTTCCAGGACCTACTTCATATACCAAAATCATTGGATCCTCAAGTCCTGTTATATACAATGGCATAGTAAAATGGCATCCCTTATATTAAACTGCAAAAAAAATTTTGTCATTTTTTTTCAACCATGGTTGGTTCACTCCTTGGATACAGAATCCATGGATATGTAGAGCTGACCTTATCCTCCTCAGTGTGGTATCTTGTACTTTAACTCAACAAAATATGCTAAGTGGCTCTTTTCAGTGGATCTAGCCAGCATATTTTAAAATAAACACACTGTGTTTATTAATTTATGTGTTCTAGTCTTCCAAAACCTGCTGCCCTACAGGTTCAGCTCTCATGATCACTTACTGATGGCCACATTAGCTGGGATTGATGGGAAATGCAGTCTGAAACATATGGAGGGCACAGTGTGAGGGAAGGCTAATTATGGAATCATTGCAAAGGTTGTTCAGCCTGTATAAACAGAACAAGGATCATATGGTCTGTAATCATTTTTAGGTGACTGTGGAAGAGGTAATGACTACAACAGCATACTTGGATCTCTTCTTGAGGAGTGTTTCAGAGCCAGCTTTACTGAAGATTTTCCTTCGGTTCATCCTGCTCCACCGTCATGAAAATGTGCACATCCTGGACACACTCACAAGCCGCATAAACACTCCATTTCGGGTAAGATGAGAGTAATAGAAACATAGCCATCTTTTTGTACGTAGAATATTTTTAGAAAAATAATAGCACCTACCATGTAATGGCCTCTAAATATATGTCTGAATATATAGCTGAATATATAATAGTCAGCATGCTGTAGAAGTTTGAGTGAGAGACTAATTTTTCTCTAAAAGCATAATCCTCTTCTGTTTCTAGGGAACCATATTTAATTGATAAAAATATGATGATAGTAGATTAGAAAATTCTTTGCATTTTTCAAGAACTGAACTATTTTCTTTAAAGCCCATTAGACATAACCAGAATATTCCAGATATAGAGTTAAACTTCATTCCTCAGAGTTCTGCTTATGTGTGGCTGCATAATAAATCTGTCCAGATGAGAATGAAAAATCCTTATATAATTTTTGACAGTTTCAGTCTAATTCCATTTGAGCATTGGTCTCATTCAGAACAATTAACTACCAGCATTGGCATCACTGCCTGGGGTGTCACTGGTTTGGGGGCAGGACAAAGGGCATGGCTCCTCACCTCACTGCCACTTTACTCATGAGTACAATGGAACATGGTAGGGTAGGGAGTGTGCACACTCTCCCTCTCTGCCATGTGCTTCTCTACTCTTGAGTAGAATGGTGCATGGCAAGGAGGGGTGTGTGCTGCGAGCCACTGTACTCATGAGTAGAACAGTACACACTCGTCTCAGTGTCACCCACGTCTGGGGTGTCACCCAGTGCAGTTTGAACTCCTCGCACTCCCTATTGATGCCACATACCAGTTCCCATTACTAGCTCTCCCCATGGCTCCAAACGATCTGTTCATTTCCTTTGTCTGACCCTCTTTCCTCTCCATCTTCTTCCTGCTCCATTTTCTGTCTTTTCCTCCTCTTCACTATTCCTGGTTCCCATTTTATCTTACCCAGCCTTTGCATCTTTTAATAATTTTAACAGCCAGTTTCAGTGAACTGGTTTGAATTGGTTGAATGACACAACTGCATATGAGTAAACTGAAATCTATTTCTATTGCCACTTAAAAACATTTCCCAATAAATGCTAGTGAATATCTGTACTTTGTCTCTATATTAGCCACTATGGGAAAAAGTGGGGTACTGTATAAATCAACAATAAATAAATACAGTATCTTGTTTTATTCATGCTGTTATGCATGCTAACCAAAATTCTTCAAGAGATGTTGTCAAGCTGTTGTACCTAATCCTGTTGAAACTGACTGCACTTATCTTTTCTCAGCTCTGTGTTGTGTCCTTGGCATTGTTCAAAACACTTATCAGCTTGCATTGTGAAGATGTGATGCTCCAGCTAGTTTTAAGGTAAAAACCAAACAATCTTCCATTACACTGTAGTCCAAACCTCTTGCTGGCTATTTATATCCTCTAGCTGGTTTTTACATTTTGTTGTCTTTATGCCTTGTATTGGCGGGTGGGAAATAACTGCATCCACTGTCATGGAAGAAGATCACAAACATTTGTTTTGTTATGAATTCACAATGAAAGAAGTGTAAAGAAAGGAAGAAGAAGGAATGTGTTCAAAAATTACAAACCATTTTAGGATGAAAGTATTCTCTCCAATTTAGCAAAATGCATGAAAGAATTTGCATCCATATAGACTAAATACATGAAGAGTCTTCTGTATAAAGAATTATATATCTTGTTTTTGGAAAAAAAGGTAGGAAGGAAAACCAGAAATATATTTCTTGCTTCCCAGTTCTGTGTTTTTCACCCCACTACACAGCATTCAAATAGTCTGCTGTTGATAGTTAATTTGCAGTACAAGAACTGTTTTCATGTTTGTGACTTTACTAGCCAGTTATAACTTGGTTACTGGAATATGCTATTTTATTATGACTTTAAAACAGGCTTAATTAAGCATTCCTGAGTAACTAGTAAATCAGTTCACTTCCTTGTGGCACATGCCTATAAGCCAACTTTTTGATTCATTAACTAGCTTTATTTTTCCTTAATCAAGGAGAAGTGGTGACTTATAGAGATAAACCTTGTAGCATTCATAACAGCAGCCTAAAGGCTATCATCAGTCTCTTTTATAATTTTTGTAATTTGGTGATTTTAGGTGTAGGGCTGAAACTAATTAATAGAACATATACAGTACTTTGCATTCCAGGTTCAGCCAATGGAATATCCTGATAGGAATCAACTCTGCTGAAACCACAGAGTGCTATTACTCATTAATATAAACTACACTATTTTCAGATAGAAGACCCCATTTCTTGCTCCTTAATATGGAAACTGCATGCTATCTTTGGGTGGGGAGAAATTAAGTGTTCAAGACCATAATCACTTTCTCCCCTTCTCTTTTACAATATTTTAAAATCACATTTCAAATTACAGTGCCCCCAGAAAGGTATATACAAGAAATATCATTTGATAAATATAAAATCCACTAAATTTAAATCACATTACATCTCACTAAAATGAATTTCAACAATATGAAATGTTCACTAGTTCACTGCTAGTATTTTTATGTTAGCATCTGATAGCATTTCTCAGGTTGTATTCCTGTACACATTACAGCCCAATATTCTGTAATTCTGCCCTGTTGTATTTTTCATATCTTATAGACATAGTGACCTAGATCCAGCTGCTAGTCCCAAATAAAGTAAACCCAGTGAATCAATCAGATTTGCATAAATATTTACTTACTGTTTAGTGCAACATTCAGTTGGTCTACTCTGGCTAGGGCTAGAAACTGAAGCCATATTATATTATATTGGACTAGCCATATTATACAACTTTGGCCCATTTGTGTACTTTAATAGAAGAAATGAATGAGGACCAGATCAGGCGGCAGTGGCAGCTGCTGCTGCTGCTGCTGCTATTATTATTATTATTATTATTATTATTATTATTATTATTATTATTGTTTATTTATATAGTGCCATAAATTTGCACGACACTTTACAGAGATTAATTAGTTAATTAGACATTTCCCTACCCTCAGGCTTACATTCTAAAAAGACATGACGCAGGAGGGGAAGGGAATGGCAGTGGGGAAGGGGATCAAGTCCAGCAGATCTCTCTGCTGAGGCTTGGACCATGACAGATGGACTGGAGGGAGGGATCTCCTTCTTACTCTGAGCTAGGCCTGATGAAGCTGGACCTGCCTCTCTCCCTCTAATACCAGGTGGTATCAGATAAACTAAAGGGAGGGCTCACCTTCTTACTCTGGGCATTGATTATGGACCAACTTCGAGCTTGTAGGATCTGCTTTGTTGTTGTTTTTTACTAGAACCAAATGTCCACCAACCAGAGTGCAGGGCAAAATAATGCCTTGCAGGGAGGTATACTTGGGGAATAAAGGAACAAGGAGTTGAGCACATACACAACCCAGGAATATATTTTCATTATTAGCATTTAGATCATAGTGCTTTCCCACATAAACATCTATTGCCAGACTTCCCATATCCAAATTTCTCCCATCTCATCAGTTTAACACAGAAAGAGGCAGAGTCAAAAAACATTTTCTGTTAAATGGTTGAGACCCAGAAACACATGGTAATCTACTAATGGCGAAGCAAAAATACACCAGTGGCTCCTAATCTACCTTCTTCACATCCCTGGGATAGAAAATCTCCTTATTTGAAGGTATCGTTGTAGTTTCTTAAATAAAGTCTCTGTTGTTTTAGGTACTTGATACCCTGTAATCACATCATGTTCAGCCAAAGATGGGCTGTGAGAGAACGAGACTGGTATTCTGTATCTGCTGCTAGATTGCTTGCCTTGACTCCAGTTTGCTGCTGTAGTGGAATTACTTTGACTTTTGAAAGACAAGAAAAAGATTATATCCTGTGGAGAAAGAACATGCATGGGGCAGGTAAAATTGTCTCTGAATTTAATTTCTGTTTTGTCACTCAGAGCATGTAGAGCAGTGGTCCTCAAACTGTGCTTTTTAAGGGATTTTGGACTTTAGCTCCCAGAATCCCAGACTATTGGCCAACATGGCAGAGGCTTCTGAAAGCGGAAGTCCAAAATCTCTACAAGGTCACAGTTTTGGGACCACTAATATAGAGCATAATGCATAATGTAAACCAAGCTTCCATGATGAAAGAATACCTTCTGTAGAAGAAGGCAACTTTTGATCCAACACATGATGTCTGTCAAGAGAGCTTATGTATGAAATATCACTGGTATATTATTTTAAATATTGCCAAAGCCTAGCTGTGTTGCAGTGATTGACTATGAATCTGAGAGGCCAGGTTTGAATCCCTCCTCAGCCATGGAAACCCACTGAGTTACTCTGGGCAAGTCACACTATTGTAGCCTAAGAGGAAGTCAGTGGCAAACCTCTGAGTAAATCTTGTCAAGAAAACCCTGCGATAGGGGTGCTATAAGTCAGAGATACCTTGAAGGAACATAACAACAACAAAACCTAGCCATCTCTGTTTGGCTCCCATTGCCAGTAAAGTTGAAAGAAGGTTTTAGATTGACTCCTGTTCAATAAATTAATGTTGGCTATAGATAGTTGCCTTTTCCTCTGTTCTGTAGAAACTGCTCCTCATGGAGGTATGGTTAACACCAGCATTGCAACAATATGGGCACCAGCTCTAAACTATTTTTTTGTTTGTTTGCCAAACTGTTCTTAACCATTTTCTCTGAAGATGCCAGCCACAGATGCTGGTGAAACGTCAGGAAGAAACTCTTCTAGAACATGGCCACATAGCCTGAAAAACCCACAAAAAACTATGTTTTTAATCTCCTCATTCTTTTTATTATATCTGCTCCTTTTCTTTGTTTTAATTAAGTTTTTGGAGTTTTAAATTGTTTTAATTATAATTTAGAGTGAAATAACTTTTTTTTAAAAAAAATACAAGGTTAAAAATACATACAACATTTTTATTGTTACATTTTTACCACCTTGGCACCAATAAGAATGAAATATAGTTAAATATATCCCTTGTTGGATATCTTCTTGTTCCTTTTCTCACCATGTTCACTGATTGACATATCTCAAGCCTTCTTGATACTTCACCATCTTTGTCTATAAAATGTGACAAGTGGTTCTTCTCATCCCTGCTTTGGTCAGTCAGGCTGATGCCCCTTGGGGAATCATTTATTTATACTTTGGCTCCATCTGTTGTCTGTTAAATATCCAGTATAGTCAGTCTTTGCCTTTGCTTATTCTCTAATGATAGTGTTTGGAATGTGACCATGGAAGTTCATGCCATACCTCCTCCTTTCATAGGTCTCTGAGGGACAAAGAGCCTGTTTCCCTACTTCTGTGTAGTACTCTAATAATCAGCATCATATGTTTCATCAAGAATGAACAAAGGATGTACACAGTGAACAAGTGGTCCTCATGAGGAAACCTTAGTTCATATCCAGGCTCTACTACTCACCTCTTTAGGCAGCTTTGAGCAAAGGCTTCCCTTTCAGTCTAACCTGACATTTTGGATTTCTCTGAAAGTAATCAAAGAGATAAATAGATTTGAACTTACTTTAAGAACTAGATATAGGAAATGAAATCAAAATAAATGGTACCTGTAAAACTCCTATCCATGCTGATCAAACCTGCAGCCTTTTCCCTGTGGAAAGAAATGTTATCCATGCAGACCGATACAATTTGACCCATGTGTTCAAAACTTTATCTTTTTTCCCCCATCAAGTGCATCATAGATACCTCAGGAGATCTCAGTCATAGGTCAGCTAAACAAATTTATTGGAAATTGGGTGGAGATTGGATTCTTAGTGACCAATCCTCATTGCTTCATTGCTTGTGGCTAACAATTGCATCAGATGGATATAGCTCTGATTCTTTTCATAGTGAAAAACATTTCATTGGTCCTCTTGTTCAAGGTATACTATTTTACTAAATATTACAGAGCTTTCCATAAAAAATTAAGGATATTCTGTACCATAGAGAGGTTTATTAAGTTTGGACAAATTGTCTTTTTTCACATTTATTTGATACTTTTCATCTCTTCAGACAAGTTTTTCAGGTTGAGTTCTTGCTTAGCTCTGTTTGGTTTTGAACCAGAAATTCTCCTTGAGCCATTAAAGTTTAGTAAGGTCAAAAAATGCAAAAGTATTTCCTTAAACTTATAGCAGGCAAAGTTCAGTGGTGGTATGGAATAGACTTCATTCAGTTAAATTTGTTTTTAAGAAATTTAAGTTTAATCATCTTCCTGGACCAATTAAGAAAGACAAAAACCGATGTACCTTTGTGGAAAGTGCAGTATTAAGGATACTTTTCCTCAGTACTGCAGCATATGACATCTACTTCTCTCCAGTAGCTACAGATGGTGCTCTCTCTCTCTGCTTTGAAAAATACTGTCTAAAGTGTGGAAAGTACAAGGCATAGGGTAAATATAGTAGCTGCAGTATAAATAATTGTTTTTGCACAATTCCAGTTTATTAACCTTTTGGATCTTGCTGTCCAGAAGTCTACATTACCATTTTGAAAACTGTTAGACTAGTCTACAAAAACACAGATTTTCTTTTATGGACTGACATTAAAAATAAAGATGACATTGTAGATGGCATTATAAATGACAGTGTCAGTGTATATAAAACACAAAGAAGCACTAGGACGAAATAAATTGTGAGAATTCTCAACACAATAGAAGCTTAGTTATCTAGTCTCTGGGGTTTCAGTGGTTGCCAATCTCTTTCCTTTGGCCTAATTCACATAGCTAGCTTTTTTCATAAATGTGCTTCCTATTGAACAATACTGCATATTAAGGTGATACAGATCAAGGATAACCTTGTAACCAAGCTCTAAATTAAAAGAATACTCCTGTGATCTTTGAATGTGTGTTTGTATTATTACTTAGTGCTCTAATTGTGATGATTTCATTTCAGGTTCCCCTGAAGAGTACATAACTGGAGGTGTTATTGACTCCAAATGTATTGTTGAATATGGGAAAACAGTTGATATTAGTTACCTGCAGTACCTCTGGGATGCTCAAACCCTTATACTGCACTGCATGAAAGATTGTGAGATTTGGTCTGCTCCATATGATGGTGAAAATCCTGATCCATATACCTTTATACAAACACTTGCTGAAGAGGATGGTAAAAACCTAAATCAGTCCATTTTCCAACTTAAGTACAGAACCCCTAGCAACTCTGGTTCCTCCCATGTGGCTCAACTGGGGGAAAAGATGCAGCTAGAACTAGAATGGGATGATAGCTATGATACAGGGATATCTCCTGGATCAGATATGGGTTCACCTCAGCATGATGATAATTTACAAAGTGTAGACACACAACCTCCTACCTTGCCACCAAAGCACATTCAAGAGATGAAGAAAAATGCAATAATGTTGATCAAAGGGTCGTATATAGAGGAGTCAGATTTTCAAGATGATGTCATGGTTTATAGGTTATGTGCTCAGAAAGATGCGCAGGAAGTGAACAGCTCAAAAGAAGAACTTTTAACATCAGAATCTCCGAACACACATAACCCAACCATGGTCTTTATTAATGATACCCTTAAACATCCCCAATCAGAATGCAGTGTGAAAAATCAAAACATAACTAAATCCACAGCAGTTGAGATCCACGAAGGAACTGCTGAAACAAGCCCACAGTCTGACTTGGAACTGAAATTGTCTTCCACAGAAGCAGATCACAATGGTAATGTGAAATTGCTGAGCCCAGAAAATGAGGATTTTATTTCTCAATGTGATAACATCATTAAAGAATTGGATTCTAACACTACAGGGTTAGTAGAACTTAAATTGCTTATTCCTGATGCTATTTCTCCTGTGGAAGAAGAAGAGGACTTTGAAAATTTTTCAGCTGACACTCCATCCACAGAAAGTATGCCTTCACCCTTTGGGCCCAAAGAGACATGGTTGAGCAATCCTGCAAGGATCCAGAATATCCCATTTACAGGTGAGATTTTCGAATTAACTCAATTAATTAGACTTTCCTAAAATAATAATGTTGTTCTGGATGGAAGAAAGGGGTGTATGAGTAAGAGACATTAAATATATTGACTGTCAGTAACATTTTATGATATACTTATGTTTGTCGCTGTGTTATGTATTTGGCTTAAGATCTTAACAGTTTCCATAGCCTAGAATTTAGTTTTCCTGTACCGATGAAACAGCAAGTTGTGTAGCTACTGTAGCCACTTCTTGGTTGTTTTTAAACAAAACAAGAGTTGAGCACTAGGTGGCAGCACTGTGGCTGTTATCTGTAACTACCCTCCTTCTTACAGAACATTGAGACATCACATGGCCAAATGGGGAATTTCTCCAGCATTGTTGTCAGTGTGCACTTACCCATCAGAACATGGTGTATTTGTATATGGTGACAGGCATGCTCTATTTGTCCTTGGTCACTACACTGATGTTATTACATTTATGTGTTTGACAATCTTATAACACATTTTTGTACTGAACACCTCAGCTCCTGGAATATGATGGGACAGCTCCCATTTTATAAAACTAACTAATTTAAAATTATATTGAATTGGTATCTGCCTGTTCCCATAAGGATACAAATAATATGACGTAAGAGAGGAATTATCCAGAAAGGAAATGGGGAAGAGGATGGAGGAGCATGCAATATAACACCACATATCAGATAACTATCCATCATTTAAATTGGGTAATACAATTGAATGAACATACCACTATTATGATTATTAATCTTTTCTAAACTAATTGCCCTTCAACTAGTGCAGAGTTTGGCCAGCCCAAAAATAATTAGCTTAAGAAAAAAGCTTTATTAATACTTGTATTTCTTTTGCTTAAAATCCATGGTCCTTGATTTTTGTACAGTAGCAGTTGATGAGGGGCTTTGGTAGGCCAAGACCCACATAGGTCTTTTGGCTTCTACCAAACTAAAACAGTGTACATTTCAAATGACTATGTTAATTCATCTTCATACTCTTAAGTGTTGTTTTCCTTTTCTAACACTAGAGAGATAATAGTTTCTTAGTACTAAACATCAAGCTTTCCCTCTCTCTTGGAATTTTTCATCAGCTTTAAAGCTCTGTTGACATGCTAAGTCTTTTGAGACTTGGGCAGTGATCCAGCCAATAGTTTGAATTGGAAATGGTGCCACTTCCTTTTCCCCACCCACTCCTGCTTTTATGCAGTTTTTAAAATATTCAATGTCATGTAAAACACACCATATCTTTATCTAGTAATGTCTGATCTCCAGTGGACTACAGTACATTCACACAGTCACAGATTTATTATTCCATTACCATACCATGACAGTTTTAAAACAAATTTTGTCTGACAAGGAATGTATGGACTCTTTCTCCAGAAGTCAGTGTGGAGGAGAACTGAACTTTGTATGTGGCACTAATGCTTTGTTTGTTGAGGAAAATAATACCTTTTCCTTCTAATAATTTATGTGATACAAGCCCCAGTCCATTCATCCACAGACAAGGACACAACCAGCATTTCGGTAATGTGAATGTAATGTGGCAAATAAAACTTTTATTATGAATAGGACCCCAATTAGTTTTATGTCTGTGCCTGCACAATGAGTTTTGTATAACATCATTAATTTTGATCTAATTAGTCCATGCTACCCCTCTTGCAAAGCTTGTAAACCTCTACTTGTCACCTGAGATTCTTCATCTAACAAGGGTCCTTCAAGCTAGCTTAGTAATGACAGGTCTATTTATGGTATATGTAACCTGGGTAGGTCTTCAAAAGCAACTCACTGTCTGTGCAGTGGCAGCCCGTTTCCAATGACAACTGTGTATGTATTTCCAGAATATGAGGACATCAAATACCATTGTCCTAGTCCAGTGATGGCGAACCTATGGCATGCGTGCCAGAGGTGGCACTCAGAGCCCTCTCTGTGGGCACATGTGTCGTCGCTCCAGCTCAGGTTTGCCAGAGTTTGTTACTAGAAAGCCAGAGGGACATGGCATTTTGCAATAAATAAGTGGGTTTTGGGTTGCAGTTTGGGCACTCGGCCTCTAAAAGGTTCACCATCACTGTCCTAGTGTTTCTGTCTTGGTCTCTATCACTGGTATTGCTGTTAGCTCCAGTTAACAATAAAACCCAGTGACATTTATCTACAAAGGAAGGACCAGGAAACCAAGGAAGATGCTTTCAAAATGGCTTCTTAAAAATGGGATGACAGTATCCTGGGAGAAGTTTATTGAGTTCTAGAAAAGGGGGCAAGCAATAATTTGATTAAAGCGACCTGGCTTTTAACTGGTAGCACTGTGCATAAGACAAATGGTTATGTTTAAGCAGTGTCATTGCTCTTTTAATATCCTATCTCAGTAACACATTTTCTTTGAAAAGCAGAGGTTAACAGGCCTCAATAACCCCAGACGTATTACTAGCATTTTAATTGCTATGTGGGAAGCTAGAGCAATCTGATCCTAAGCGTATGCTGATTTAGCAGCATCTTCAGCATAGCAAGAGATGAAGATATATCAAGCTGTGCCCTGCTTGCCAGTGCAGCTTTTCTGTAGCTTCTGTACCTTTTAATTGGCCAAAAAATTATGAAGATACTGTAAATGTCAGGACTCCAACCCCAAGCAAAAGTAGTACAAGACTGTCTCACTGTCTGTGCTCTCTGCTAAGCTGAGGAAAAGCATGGGAGATATTTTTTGTGCTAGTGGTTAGGTGCTAATGGTAATTATGCCATTAATTTGAGTCCAAAATACCTATGTCTGGAACCTATGCAGCATTATGAAGGCATCTTCCTATCTGTGAAGTTGAAACCCCAGATCTAGGTTTATAAATCTGGAATTTGGGTCAAATTATTTTCTGGCTTCATCAACCAACCAGGTCATAGAAACGAAAGATCACAAACCTCTTCCTTGATAGGGAAGTTTTGTTTCATTGAATCCATTGAATGCTTCTTGGGCTGTCTGGTGTGGTCAACTGGCTCCCCACCACCAGAGACTGATACCATATTTGTGCCCATTGGCTACAACAGTTTGTTTCTTCCTGGAAACTATTCAGAGACTGGCAGCCAATGACTTACAGACCAGCACTGGTCCAGGGACCACCATCTTGGGTATGATTACCCTCTGTTGTCCTTCAGGTCATTTCCAAGTTATGGTGGTCTTAAAACCCTATCATGGGGTTTTCTTGGCAAGATTTCTACTGAGGTTTTCCTCTGAGGCTGAACAAATGCCGAAGGTCACCAATGAGTGTCCATGAGTGGGATTTTAAAGGACAAACCCAGTTTAAAATATTGTATATACTTGACTATAAGTTGAAAAAAATTGCCCAAAATGACTCTAAAATCCTGTGTAGACTTGTATATGGGTCAGTATGTTCATCCTGCTCAGAAAAGTCTTAAAAGTGGTCTCTGAAAGTGCTGTCAAGCCAGGGAGACACAGAGAGAGGTGACTGGGGCTTCTTTGACAGTAAAAAATGCACAGTCGCAGGCCCCACTCTCAGGGTGACCAGATGTCATAACTGCAATGGAGAACAAGGCTCCAAACATGTGAGGCATTCAATAAAATGTAGGACATTGCAAACTAAAAAGCTAAAAACACTAATAGAAATATAAATTCATTTCACATGGTTTATCTACATATACTGTATTTTATTTTATAATCAACCGTATTTTTCTGCTTAACTTATCTTCCTTGCTGCCATTTTTGTTGTTGTTAACTGCTTTGTGTCAATCTCAACTCATGGTGACCCTGCTGATTAGACATCTCCAAGACCCCCTGTCCTCCACTGCTCTGCCCAACCCCTGCAAACTCATACTCTTGATCTCTTTGAGTCCATCCATCTAGCACATGGTCTTCCTCTCTCTTTCTACTTCCCTCCACCTTTTCTAGCATTATTTTTTTCCCCAACGATTCATGTCTTCTCATGATGTGTCCAAAGTACGTCAGCCTAAGTTTTTTCATCTTGGCTTTTATGCAGTATTAAAACCTTCTCTTCCCCCCACTCCATCTCCCTTACTGGACCTCTCCCAACCACCTAACACCTCTTCCCTTCAGTTCTTTCCTTTCTGAATCCAATATTAAAACCTTTTCCTCTAGCAGAAGGGGTTAGGTGGTTGGGAGAAGTGTACAGAGGGAAAAGGGAGATGGTGGCGGGGGAAGAAAAGGTTTTAACCATGGATTCAGAGGGGAAGGAACTGGAAGGAAGCAATATTAGGTGGTCAGAAGAGGTCCAGAGAATGAGAAGGGAGGAGGAAAGGGGTTCCCCCCTTTTGTCCTTTAAAACCTTTGTTACTTTCCCTACATTTTACTCTTGACTTATCCACGGGTCATATCAAAATCCATGATTTTGGCCCTTAAAACTTCCCTCAATTTATATGTGAGGTCGACTTATAGAGGGATATGTAAAAAAACTTGGCTTATTTCTAAATCAGTTAGAATCAAGTTTCAGGGGGTGCCTGTTGCTTGACACTACTCTAATCTCCCTACACAAATCCATCTTATTAAAGGGCACTGTCTTTAACATGTAATGCAGCAGGTGCATCCTTTGTTGTCTTTCTACCTTCATATTGGCACAAATGCAACAAATGATTTAAAAAAAAAACAACCCCACAATTTAATGCTGTTCTCCTAACATTACTATTGTCTTTCTCTTCTCTAGGCCTGTGTTTTAACAACTAATTTTGTGTGTGTTTTAAATCTGCAGGGCCATTTATCAGTGTGGTGCTATCAAAGCTGGAAAATATGTTGGAAAACTCTTTGCATGTGAATTTGCTACTCATTGGTATAATTACTCATCTGGCTAGTTACCCACAACCTCTTCTCCGCTCCTTTCTGCTTAATACCAACATGGTATTTCAGCCTAGTGTGCGATCATTGTACCAGGTACTTCATTATTTTCTGATACGTTCCAGATGTTTTTGGAAATACATAGTGTTCTCTTACTCTCTATATCCATGGGCTGTAGAACTCCCTTCCAAGACATGTCAGACTAATTCCAGCCCTTTTGAACTCCTGGTAGTCAGCTAAGATTGTATTATTTTATATGACCTTTGGTCCAAAAAACCAGGGATGACTGCTTTAACTATATATGATTTTATACTGTTTTCTAATAAATTGATTTAGATCCAAAACACGCTGCAGAAATAATCCAGTTTGAGACTGCTTTAACTGCCCTGGCACAGTGTTAGGGAATCCTGGGAATTGTAGTTTATTGTGTCATCAGAGCTCTCTGACAGAGAAAGCTAAATGTCTCACAAAACTATAGTTCCCAGAATTCCCTAGCATTGAGCCAGGGCAATTAAAATGGTTTCAAACTGGATTATTTCTGCAGTGTGATTTGGACCATTGTTTGTTTTTATTTTATTATGTTTAATGTTTTAGCTGTTGCATGTAATTTGAGGGGCCCTGGTAGAATAGGAGGTAATGAACAAATGATTTAAGTAAAGAAATTCATTTCCCCCCTCTCAATTAGACTAGATCTATTGAAACAATAAGGTTTACATATATGTTGAGTTACCATTCAGCAGTTTACTATGTGGGTCTGTTGTAGCAACTAGCAACTGGTTTTAGCACTTTCTGTTTATTATTAATACAGTGCCATCAGTGTAACATGTAATGTAGCAGTTCAGCAAAAGACTGATCCTTGCAGTCTAAATGTAGTAAGGGAATAATAAGGGATGAATGCAAGTGAATGCAATTTGCTTTATCTTCAGTTTGCTGTTTTTCCATTTTTCTTCCTTGCCTAATTTGGAATGAACTCTTTGGGGCAGCATTCTGTTAATATCTCCAGGATTGCTATGAGAAAATATCTAATAAAGCCTCATTAAAATGCAGCAGTTAGAAGTCCACCCATTTTAAATAGGAAATCTGTGAATATTTCATCTGGAATTTTCCATGTTTTAAGGCATCACAGAACAGTGCCTTAAAACTGGTACATTAATAATGCCGTTGTTCAGAGTTGGCACTGTAACTATCCTTAATGTGATTTTGAGAGCAAGGGACACAGTACACAGATAATTCAGTACATAACTGAAATGACAATATGAAGATTTATTACTGCTATTGTTCTGGCAGGTGCTGGCATCTGTGAAAAACAAAATTGAGCAGTTTGCTTCCATTGAAAAGGATTTTCCTGGTCTTCTCATACAAGCCCAACAATACCTCCTTCTACGGGTGGACATGTCAGATATTTCTCCAGAGTCATTGACCAAAGGTAAGTAACTGTTATTCTTAATAAGGAGAACTGTTGTGGTACAGTGGTTAATGCTAGTTTGGGAATTGGAAGATCTTAGTTCTAGTCCCCTTAAGTCATTGTGTGACCAGTCTCTCTCTCTCTCTCTCTCTCTCTCTCCTCTCATCTCCCTAAAGAATTATTGTGAGGACAGAGTAGGGAGGAAGAGAGCCATGTACACTGCCTTGAATTCACTGGAGGAAAGGCAGGATATAACTGCAAGTAGTAATTAATGAGCTAATGTATAAAAACACACTATTCTTTCTTGATTTAACAAGATTTGAATAAATGTATGCTAAGTTCATATTACTATGCAGATATATTTTAGGTGGTTTTATTGCTGGTATTAAACATATTTGGGATTAAATATATTGTAAAACATCCCAGTCCATCTTCCTCTTGTCAGATACATAGGGATGGAAAATTTATTTGGGCTAGTTTGCAAGTAGTAACCAACCTGGAGTGGAGTTATCATCATTTGACCTGGCAGGTAGATGTGAAAGCTAGGACCCAGGGAAGTGTGAGCTATTGTCAGACCTCCTGAAAAGGGGATATGAGCGAGAATCCTCTTGGTAATTTACACTGACATAATGCTTTGTTGCACTAGTATAGAGCACTGTCCACCCACCCAACAGTGGGTGGGTGAACAGAAGACAGCTGTTTCCAAAGACAGCTGCTGTACTTGCTCCCGAGCCACTCACAAGCCAGCAAGACCACTACCTTCATTTACAGAGATGAATTTCTGTTCTATCTCTCTCCCATGCTGCAGTGCTGGTAACCATTTTACCCCACTTCTACACTGCTGCTTATGGTAGCATAGTTATGGCAGCCAACAGAATCAATATTAGCTATCTACAGATAGCTATCCAATGATGAGAGTAACTTTTGGCTAAAGACCTGCTAAGGCTATAGCTGCTTTAAGAAGCACGATGAAGCAGTGTTTGTAATACCTTTTTTTTTTTACTTTCTTAGCTGCAAAAATAAAATTAGGTATCATATTACATTTGTATGAACATAAGAGGTAGCATTATAGTCCCATCAGACTATTTATCTACTGAGTTCTCATGCTGGGGCATTTCCCACACCCTGTTAGTTGATCCTTCTAAATGGAGGTGCCAAGGATTGAGCCTGGGATCTTTGGCATGCAAAGTATGTGCTGCACTACTTAGTTATTGTCCTTCCCCTCTCCTATGGCCTGCTGTTTCTCAGGAAGCTAAGGGGAGTGTACAGTGTGTGATTTTATTGTCACAGTGACCTGACCTTTCTAAGGAAAAGATAGTAGCTTACTCAAGCTTACACAACACACACTTCTCAGCTTCTGGTCAAACAATTGACCCTTCGTCCTTAGGAAAAAACCCGAAATGTTTGAGGTTTATGTGGTTTCTGTAATTTCCAATTCCTGAAGGAGTAACCTTCATTACAGGACCAGCAAAATGGTAACTGTTAACATATGTGCACAAGTTGTTTTATTTTTAGTATGACCACATGACAAGAGAGTAGTTCCAAAAGCTCATTTAGGAATCCCAGTCAGAAAAGGCTCAGCACTTTATGCCTGTCGTGAAAGATGGGTATGCCCGACATTTCATGAATGTGGCCTCTCAAGTAGAGTGGACTGTGTTAAAAATAGGTTTAGCCATAGTCCCCTGAGTGAGTGGAGGAGACATTGGTCCTGTCATATAGAAAAATATCCCCTGTTGCAGCTGCCATTTGAATATGTTGCCATCAGCTCTACTGTGTTAGCCAGTCACCTTTTACTGCAGCAACCAAGACACAACTAAAGTCATAAAACAGAGTAGTTGTGTTTAGGGATATGCATTTAGGGAGGCACTTGAACATTTTCATTTTTATAATTTTCTTCCAGTCTTCCTTCCCAAGCAGCTATTTAAATGACCTTACTGAAACAAAAAGTTAGGAAGATAAGAACAGCTACCAGATCCACCAATTATTTTAGCCTTGACACACCATTACTAGTGTGTTACTAATTGGTTGCATTTGGATCACCCATCAAGATAGCATTACTGAGGCATGGATGTCTGATTTTCTCATTTGTGTTGTTGTTATTTGTTGTAAAGTCAGCTTCTACTTATGGTAGCCTCATGAATGAAAGATCTCCAAGTCACCTTTAGTAGCAGCTCTGTCCAGACCTTGCAAACTCAGAGCTGTGGCTTCCTTGACTGAATCATCTATAATGTGCTCTTCCTCTTTCCTGCTTCTTCCACTGTTCTTATACTTTTTTCAGTGAACCATGTCATCTTATGATATGTCCAAAGTATAAAAACTCAGTTTAGTCTTTTTTCCAAGTACTTAAAGTATAATGTTTTGTTGCTTGGAATACGGGATCCATTGTTATACATGCTGCTGCATGGAATATATGGACTCTTTATGATGATGGGTTGTGATGTTACTTGCGGTATTTTCTAGACATTTTTTTGGGGGGGGGTAATTATTCTGTTTTTTTTTAAATTCAGAGGTGTGTGGTACTATAGTTCTGTACAGCTTATCTAAGATTAGTGTTTTTGTAAAAGGGTCTTTTAAAGTTTCAAATAGTGGCATGGCGGTACTGTTTGCTTCCATGCCTCCCATTCAGTCCTACACAGGCACAGCTTTACTCTTAAAAGAAACTTTACCTGAGCTTTAAGAAAATTATTTTTGCTGGCTCTTCCCACTGTTGCAATATATAAGAGCTGTCAAGCTCCTGAGGAAAAAATGATTGCAAGGCTATAATATTCAATGTATATTTCAGTGGGAAATGGCTCCAAGTCCAACACAATCAGCATCAAGTAGTTGGGGGAAGTCTCAAAAATGAAAGGATTAGTTAAAAGGGAGCTTGAAGATTGTTTTAAGATCTCAAAAGTCTCAGATAAAATATTAATAGCTTTTCAAAATTGTTTATAAGAAAGAATAATTATAGAGCCCAAAGACTGACAGTGTGAAATAATAAAGTTCTACAGCCTGGTTTGAGGTACCATAACCCTAAAGGCACCTGATTCTGTCTGATCTTGAAAGCTAAGGAGGGTCAGATCTGGTTAGTATTTGAATGGGAGAGTGCCAATGAATACCAGGTGCTGTAGTCTATATTTCAGAGGAAGAAACTGGCAAAACCACCTTTTTAAGTATTAATTGCCCAAGAAAATCCTTTGAATTCATGGGGTCACCATCAATTGACAGACAACTTGAATACACACCCAAACATAGAAGATGAACCTGCAAGGTATATGGTGGAGATGCAGTTCTTTGTACCAGCCCCCCCCCCCAAGTTTAAGGTTTTCACAAAATCATCTGCCTTGGCAGCTCCTTAAGGCCAGCCAAGGAGACATTAATTCAAAAGATTTCAATACAAACCTAACAACTATTACTACTGTATAAACACCTACTTGAGGACTGATGTCTGCTCTAGAGAGCCTCCTCTATGGCAGTGGGATCAAAACCCTGTTTGAAAATGTTGAAGGGCCTCTTACTTGGGAGCTCTAGTTGTAGAATGCCCTTCCTTCTGAGGCCTGATTGAAATCACTGTTGGTTTCATTTCAGCCCCAAGATAAAACAATTATCTAACGATACTACCCAATTTGTACATGTGCATAGTTTAATGTTATTAATATGTTATATACAGTAGTTTAATGCTTTTAGACTGTAATTTATTTCTTATTGTGTTACATATTAAATTGTTTTGATTTTTTAAAATGTATTTTATTGTATACTGCCTTGAGATCCTTGGATATAGGATAGCATATAAATATTTTAACAAAGTAAAATAAATTATTGGAAAGTACTGCATATGAGAAAGAAAGCCTTAGTGATTGAACATTAACGTTTTGTGAAGAAAGTCTGCTTGTTTTTTGATAATGTCATTTGAGAAGTCATGGACTAAGGGAAAATATCCTTTCATGAGCTGGTAACTGATTAAAGAACAGAAGGTAGAAACCAACAGACGAAGTTAAAGGAAAGGATGAAGACTTTAACTCTGCTTGGCATCAACCAAAAGGAAGACAACTGATCCAGCTCACAATACCCAGCTGGGTAAAAAATCTGGGAAAGACAAGAAATCTGAAGGAAGGAGGTGAAATCTCCCATCATACCTCAACTACTTGGGTAGATGGTGGCAGTCATAGCTTTTGTATGTGTGTGTGCATACACACATGAAACTGAGGGCAGGGCAAAAGTGAGCCAGGAGGATGCCACCACCCCTTCATACAAAGAATGCATTATATATCTCTTTTGCATCTAGGTCTATCTTGCTTACTCAGCTGAGTTGCTTTACCCCAAAGTCTAATGGTAAAATCCCAGGATTTCTCATTGATAGTGCAAAGAGCTTCATAAGGAATCTCTCAACTGGATTTTTAGTGAAAAGGGGAAACGGTACACCTTCATACAATTATCAAAAGTATAGGGAGAGTGACCAAAACATTAGTTCCCTGCCCCCTTTGTAACTGATGCTAGGTCACTTATAGATTAGAGGTAACAAAATGGAGGTACTGCTGCTTCACATAAATAATAATAATAATAATAATAATAATAATAAATTTTATTTATGTTTCCCTGCCTCTCCCAGTGGATCGAAGTGGGGTTACAGACTAAATAAAAGCGCAAAGGCCTTTTGTCACTACAAGGTTTGTTGTCCATGGCTAAATTAGACTTCTATGTTCATAAGCAATATATCTTCTGTTTATTGGACAGATCATCAGTAAAAGGGCTAAACGGTGATTTGGATGTGTTGTGGATGGAATCAGAAAAGCACTGCCCATAAATTTTGAGGACTGATCAGTTTTGTGTTTTGATTTTGGAATTACATTTCTGCTGTCAGAAGCTCTTGCTCTCATTTTCCTGTATCAGAAGACTGTGTGTATAGTACTGTTGTGGATATGAGTTTTCATTAGACGTTGTGTTCAGGAGTGCTGGGAATGTGTGGAATCTGATGAGAACAGTAACCATAGTGACTCCTTGTGTAGCATTAGCATGTGTAGGGAAGTCATTCCTGTTTATTATTTTTCAGAGTGAGTCTCCTGTTTCTGCCTGATTGGGTAGTTTCCCCTAGTTTCTGAGAAGCAAGAGGTTTATATTCTTCCCGCTACAACTTTATCTTATCACTTTTCCATGTAATTAGCCCATCAAGGGTGCATGCAATAACTTAGGATGCTTATCAGAGAATATAGGATTTTAGAAGCTAATTCAGAGAACTGTATTTCAGAAATCCATACTGGTTTGAGCCACAGTAGCTGTCATAAAAATTGTGAGTGTGAAAGTGAACATATTAAAGGCTAGGATTCAAAGAGCTGTTTTGGTTCACACTAGCGGCTTGCACTAACTTGGTGGATTTCATATTGAACAGCTGACTCCTGAGTCATATCATAAGCTGCTTTTGAAACACACCTATCAGTTTGAAATACAGTTTTCAGGTTGCTTTTGCAGGAACAAGTTTTGAAGCTGCTTTGGGGTCACGGCTTTGGTTTTTTACTACTTTGGATCTTGGCTGCTATTTTATATATCCCTAAAGGGCTTCTTGTATGATCTTTGCCTGTCATGTTCTTATCATTCCTATATCTGCCTCCAAAACACTTAGGTGGTATGTGAACTAATGCCAACATTCAGTAAATATTAATCACAAGGGCAACTTGGTCTTTTCCTTTTTAAAAATAAATTGTTTTTAAGTTTTTCATCAGGCCACGTTCCACATACTATTTTTTAAAAAGATGTCATCATCTGATAAGAGTCTCCAGAACCTGTTTTTGATAACCGTGAAACAGAAGTTGCAGAATTGCTCAATGCTGCTTCCCCACCCCCCCACATTGTAGCTGCTTTTTAGGTCCCTTGACTAATGCTTATAAAATAAACAAATGCTTGGATAGCTGCAGCTTTGGCTTTCAAGACAGGCTCACAATGCCAGCAACCAAATTGCAGTGCCCGAGGCTGGTTGTCTGTCAACGCACATCATTATGTCAATTAGAGAATATCAGGTAGAAATGCCCTGTGGTAATGGTAGATACAAGATGGTTTCAGCTGGGCAGAAGGTTATTGTGACATGCTTAGATTCGTATTTAATACTAAAATGAACACTTTCTTGCCCAAGCTGTAACACGAGTCTGTGTTTTTATATATACATTATAAAAACTGGCAATATATTGGTTCTGAAATCCTGAATGCTTTGTGTTGAACTTTAATGATGATGATTACTTTAGACTAAATACCAGAAATAGATGCAGACATAGCCATTGGAGACCCCCAAAGATTTTTCC
Organism: Sceloporus undulatus; assembly: GCF_019175285.1. Classification (NCBI taxonomy): domain Eukaryota; kingdom Metazoa; phylum Chordata; class Lepidosauria; order Squamata; family Phrynosomatidae; genus Sceloporus; species Sceloporus undulatus. Next base: position 145,300,303 of record NC_056526.1, on the reverse strand, counting down.
CTGTAAGCTTCTAGCACAGGGGTAGGCAACTGTTTTGAGCCGGGGGTCAGGTTGCTGTCCCTCAGACAACTGGGGGGCCAAAGCCAAAAAATAAATAATGAAATAATTTTTTAAAAAATTAAATAAATAAATAAACCGGGACAAATGTAGGACAACATTTTCAAATGGTGGACACTTTTTTTAAAAAAAGTGGAGGACACGCAAAAAAATTTGCTGATTTTTTAAAAAAATGTTAATATAAATGCATGTTTCTGAGGCGTCTATAGACAATTGCCCCCCTTGCCCCTGCGCGCGAAAGGCCAAAGGCCCCGGCGGCAATCGATGGCAGGACCAGGCTGGGGCCGGTCCCAAGGCCTCGCCGGGCTGCATCCGGCCCACGGGCCGCAGGTTGCCTACCCCTGTTCTAGCATCTCAGTTGGATGACTAGTGCACATGAACACTGTTACCCCTTCCTTCTTGCCTCAATAAAAGTATAGTGTCTAGATCAAGGGAAGTAATAGTGCCACACTCTTCTGCTCTGGTCAGGCCCTACCTGGAATATTGTGTCCAGTTCTGGGCACCACAATTCAAAAAGAATACTGAGAAACTGTCCAAAGGAGGGCGACTAAAATGGTGAATGGCCTGGAAACCATGTCCTATGAGGAATGACTTAGGGAGCTGGGGATGTTTAGCCTGGAGAAGAGAAGGTTAAGAGGTGATATGATAGCCCTGTTTAAATATTTGAAGGAATGTCATATTGAGGAGGAAACAAGCTTGTTTTCTGCTGCTCCAGAGAACAGGAACCGGAACAATGGATGCAAGCTACAGGTAAAGATATTCCACCTCAACATTAGGAGGAACTTTCTGACAGTAAGGACTGTTCGACAGTGGAACAAACTCCCTTGGAGTCTAGTGGAGTCTCCTTCCTTGGAGGTCTTTAAACAGAGGCTGGATGGCCATCTGTCGGGAATGCTTTCATTGAGATTTCCTGCATGGCAGGGGACTGGATTGAATGGGCCTTGTGGTCTCTTCCAACTCTACGATTCTATCATTCTATGATTATATGTAACTGTAAAGCTAGAATTGAGAGCCAGGAAGACTCTGGGGATTTCACTTATTCAGGGAAGCACTCAGTGGATAAGATAATCAAGTCACTCTAAGCCAGCTGTTCTCATTTGTGCTCCAAGCAGCCCTTAAGGCTCCGCATGCACTTCCCAGGTGCTCTGTGTCCACTCTAGGAAAATGAAGGAAATAAAAATTGAATGAAATTAAAGAATAAAAAACAAAAAGTAGAATCAAAATAAGAAAACTAGAAATTACATTCTGAGTGGAAGTTTTGTCAAGTTGAATTTGCCAAGTTGAAAAGGACGCCACAAGTAAAAAATGTTGGGAACCCCTGCTCCAAGCCTTAATTTTCCATTACTAAAATGAAAATATGAATAATCAGCATGCTTGTGAAGATGAAATAAAAAACTTAAAACACTGAAAAGTGCTGTAAAATGATTTACTAGTGATTTTGGAGAGGCCTGAAGAACAGCCTAAATCTGTAAAAAGCTAGTGGAATATTGAGGCTCCAGGTGACCCAAGTCCTCCTTTTCTATAATTAACTGTGCCTAGATTTATTTGGATTTTGGTGCAAATTTGATCATTTTTTCTTTCTTTCTGATTTCAGACAACATGCAGCACAACAACATCACTGGGAAAGGTAGAAACCTTTCAGAGGCTTCCCAACTCATCCTGCAGCCCTTCTTGGGAAGTAAAGCAAAGAAAGGAACAGCTCTTCCCAGCGTTCCCCTGCACATCCGAAATGCCATCTTAGCGGCTGCCCTCTTCCCAGAGTTTCTCAAGGAGCTAGCTGCTCTTGCACAGGAACATTCCATTCTATGTTACAAAGTATTTAGTGATTTAGAAGATTATTATTAAATTTAAGACTTTTTTTAAAAAAAAGACATTTTAATTTTTGTTTTAAACACAAAAACTACTTATAAAGGAAAATGTTACTTTATATTCCTGGTAATACTTGATTCAGGGGAAATTGTTACATCTTTATGGTGGGCCTTATTTCCAACTGTGCAGCGTACAGACTTTGTGTATTAATGAAACTATTTTTAATTTTATTTTATTCTTGTCACTGATTTTGCTTACCTCATATTCTCTCTTTAGAAATTTACAGTAGATATTCTGGTTTAAATTTATCTGAGTAAATTGCTACATACAGGAGTGGACAACATGGCTCCCTAGATGCTGAACCTCAACTTGCACCAGTGCTTTCAATCATAATTTATGGCAAAGGATGATGGGAGTTGTAATCCAACATCTAGAAGGTCAAACCTTGTCCACCCTTGAACTATAGGTAGTTTGAGGAGGCGTTGGGGGAGGTAATTTTAAAGAATATTTATGTGACCATCACGACAACTCCAATAAGCCTTTTGAGTAAATGATGTTTTAAGTACCTTTCAAAAGGGGAATTAACAATTCCCCCCTAAATTCTTCTTTACCAGTAGCTGAAGTTTTGAATCCAAATGGATTCAGTGTATACAAGTCCATTACTTAGTGATGTCAGGTGCTGAACATATTACCATATTGCCTTATGGTGTGGACAAGTCTGACACTCTCTTCTGTTCACTCCTTTGAAATGTAGATGAAACAAGTAAATGTTGCATATAGACTATGTGGAGTTATTTTCTGCCATTTCTAAGCATCCTCTGGAGGGGGGGGGGAGAACCTAGATTGCTACCTAAGCACTCCAGCCTTATTTTAGTAAGATTTGCACATGGTAAAATGTTTCTATGCAAGCTGTAACTTTTCTAGAACAAGTTTGTACACTTTTATTGATAAGCTGAAGATTCTAGTAAATGTTTTAGTAATGTTTAAAAGGCTAACTTCCTCTGGAAGTTGTTGCTACCTATTTTATAAGTCATAATTTTGTAAAATGGAAAAGAATAGCTTGCTTCTATAAGCTATTTTTAAAAGTTTAAATGCTACTGGGCTCAGGAAAAGTTTTGTGGTACTTGTAAACACTGGCTATTTATGATGTGTATTGGCTTGTCCCAATATTGCACTTGTGAGGGATGCCAGAAGTGTAGGAGAGGTTGCTGCCTGGGATATAAACACTGGGACCTGTTGCAGTTGTCCAATTGTTTAAGAATATTTTCTTTTCTGAGTAATGAGACTCATTAAAACAGGTCCAAACATGATGAATTGGAACATTACAGCTGTATTTCAGCTAGTGCTAGTAAAAGTAATTATTCTCCAGTGCTGAAGTTGGCTTTGTGTAACTAATGCTTTAGTACTTGAAAGCCTTCATTTTCTTTTACAATAGGTAGGAATGAGAAACTGCTTCAAAACCATTGGAAAGAAGCTATTAAGACAGGGTTTGAAAGCAATTATTTTTTAATGTGTTTGTAAATTGTGCACTGATGTATTAATAGTATCAGGGAGAGTTTGTATCCTTGTTATCTATACACCTGCATAGATATGTTGTTCAGAAATCTCTTTAGTTGATTGCCCCATGCTTTCCAGAAAATCATTCCTTTAGAAACACAACGTTGAGAAAAGATTATTGCTCACCTAGTTTTGTCCTAATCTGGTCTCTTGACCTTGTCTCTGGTACCACCTGTGGAAGCAGAAACAGAAATTTGCAGGCCATAGAAAACAAATAGGAAGGCTCCATCTTCTTATAGGTTGTCCAAGCACCTGAAAGTTGCAGAGCACTTTTTGAGGTAAGGGCTTGGCAGTGCTATCTTTAGCACGTTTTCCATGTCTGTTGATATCTTTGTGCTGTGTTCCAGTTCTTCAGTAAATACAGCTGCCTCATAATTTTAGTCTTGGTATATAGTACATAGGGGAAGATACATCATTTGAATGTATATATGTGTGTGTGTTAACTGCAGCTAATTTTAAAACTGCTGCCAATAACTACTATGTTACTATACAGTAACCACACACACTTATTTGAAATTCAGCTAGCTGCGATTTTAATTCATGAAAATTACTGCTATAATTTGGACAGTTCACCTGATCAGGATTCCTGTCTGCTGCAATGTATACAAATCTTTGCTATATATGTAGCTTATCCAGTCACTTTATCACAGATTTTAATATTTTTATGTATTTATTACACCTCGGGTGAATATTCTGCTCCAGCTTCCAAATGTTAGAATGTAATCAGCTAGGGCTGAGGAGAGGTGCAGTTTTAACATTTGGGGCCTCACTTTGTCTGCTTCTGTGCTGCTCTGCTGTAAGGCATTCAGGGCAATCCACAATTTGTGAATACAATGTATGCTTATTGCATTTACCTTTTAATAGAAGCAAGCTACAGTTACAGTGGCCATATATACTTGAGTGGCTGTTTCCTCAAAAAACAAAGGGTTTTGGTCTCCGTAACTGCCACACTGACAGTTTTCAGAGACCAAAATTGCAGGGTGTAAAGTAAGATCTGGCTACCATTTGTGTAATTCAGTTATGAAATAACCCCACTTTATTATTTTCAGTTATTGCAATAGTTCACATTTTGAAGATAACTTGATTTAATAAGAAATTTGCCAAACTGCTTTTACTAAAGTTGTACTTCACTTCTAGTGTACACTCCTTATTAACATTTGTGAAGCTAAAAGCAGAGAGGTGGATAAAATTCTGACTTTTGGCTTTAATGAAATTCGTTCTATTTACAATATGAATTAAGGGTTAAAAGAAACTCCTCATAGACTTTTGGAACGTTAGCAATTAAAACAAGGCATCATCATCATCATCATCATATAAAATTTATTTATATCATGGATTTACATACCTTAAAAAGTAATAATTCCAACCACAAAATGTTGAGAAGTAGACCATTCTTTGCCCATGTGAGTGCAAAATGCAAGATGGAGTTGCTTATTCTGCTTTGTGATTTTCACATCAAAAGCAACCAAATCTTGTGAAAATTCCCTTGAAATTGAGTGCTGCAGTATTCCAGTGTAATTATCCAAGCCATGGTTATAGCACTAATTCAAGCTGTAGTGTTGTAATTATTCCTATATAAATGCCATCTCAGGGAAAGTGAAAATTGCATCTTGGTTAATGTGGCTTTGGATTGCTGTGCGTAACTAAGCTATTTGGGATAATTCAGTGATGGGTACCAGCCCCAAAAGACATTTAAAAAGCGAGCTAGCTCTGAATTACTTCTTTAGCAGCAATAGTTAACAACTGTACCCCACAAATTCAGCTCATACAAAGCATTTTACTTATCAAGTATTGATCTACCAGATACATGACTGAACCAGGTACAAGTGACTGAATGTTTCAGTGTCCATCAGTCTGAAGCTTTGCATTCAGGAGATCTTTGTATTCAGGCTATGTTTTAAGTACCAGTTCCTCAATTCCTTGCAGTCTGAAACTGTGTGATCCAGAAATCATAGTTACCACTCTAAGGGCTGTAGCTTTATTCACATTAAGTGAAGCTTTATTACAACTTCTCTGTGGATTTGCAGTGAGAGATATTGGGCACTCTACCAGTTCAGAGAGAGCAGTTATTCATGGTGTTGCCAGTTCACTATTAATGTGACAGCAAATGCTTTGATTTCAGTTGCCCAGTGGAGTAGAGGGTGGATGTCTGTTTCTCAGGGATGATTTACCTGTAGATTCATGCAATGGCACTGAAACATTCTCTATACCAAAGATGGGAAGCCCATGATATTCCTGATTGTTGAACTCTTCCCAACTCTATCATCCTAAACCATTGGCTTAGTTAGCTGGAGATGATAGAAGTTAACGTCCAACAGCTTTCTTCCTCTGTAGGTAAGCTGATGTTCCTTGTATATGCTGTTAGGAGCCTGGATCACAGCCTTCTTATTCTCTCCCCCTGCCCCCCTTCCTGGCAGCATTATACATCTGTGGTGTAGCTTCCTCTATTTACAAGAAGGCTGGTTGCATACTAGTGCCACAGATTTTTACTACATCTATCTAAATATAATGTACAGTCAGCCCTCCTTATCCACAGATTTTTTGTTCATGGATTCAAGCATCCATGGCTTGAAAATATTCCAAAAAAGTATAAATTCCAAATGGCAAGCTTTGATTTTCAATTTTATATAAGGGTCACCATTTTAGTATGCCATTGTATTTGATGGGACTTGAGCATCCACGGAAGGTCCTGGAACCAAACCCCAGTGGATAACAAGGACCCACTGTACATCATGGTTTTTATTTTATCTGTCTTCATGACAATTCTGTGGGAGTGCAACAAATGGTACTATTACTTTGTATTTTTCTCAATTACAAAACTCATTGCCACATGATAGTGTGATCACCATGACAATAAATTGCTTCCACATGGAGCTGAAAATTGGATTGCCATTAACTTACATTAAAGTTACATAAGCTTTTGCCAAATCATTCAGTAGACATTAGCCTACCGATTATTACATGCAATATCCTAAACAAAAGTTTCATACAAATAACTGAATACTAAATAAAGACTTATTTTTACATTATCCTGAATGCCCCACTGTTGAGTTTTATTTAAGGCTAACCTAGGCTTAGCCCAAGTGATTGATTTGCATAGCACATGCAGCCATTCAATGAAATTCAAAGAAGTCACTTCTCTAATATTTCCTGCACATTTTAAACAATACTTTTGCACTGAAGCCCTATGCAGACAGACAAACATGGGTAGTGGGTGGTGTCAGAGAATTGTATATGCTGTTCCTTTCTCCAACCTGAGACAGACCTTCCCCAGTTGATAGACCTGCACCAGAAGGTTAAGCATAGGTTTCGAATACAGGAATTTCTGTGACCCAGAAACAGCAACATTTTGTGGCTGTTCTTTTTAAATTAATTGCTAGACATCACACAGTATACAGAAATTATTCCCTCTAGAACACTAATAAGGAATGTATGCTCCTCCAGCTTTTGTTTGGACTTCAGCTCCTATATGCTGTAATCAGCATAAACAGTACCAAGGAATGGCAAGTGTTCTAGTCCAACATTTGGAAAGCCACATATTCCCACTAATGTTCTGGATTGTCATCAGCACTTTGTGTCATAGCTTCAGATTCATTGTGTGAATGACATTTCCTAGTAACTGCCAATTTCACATTTTGTAATGAGGGAATACAGAGCAAGGTGTGATCTAATGCTCCTTGCCAGCATGGAATTCAAAAAAGAGTCCCTGCCTCCTAAGGTATGTTGGCTCCAGGCTTTCAAGGTAAACACTAGCTTGCAGAACATCATAGGCAGCACCTACCATTCCCAAGGTGAACTGGAGAATATTGCACCAATTGCAACTTCTGTGCCATCTTTCAAGGGCAACCTCCTTGCCGGTATATTATACACTAATCAATTACAAAGGCATGCCTCAGTCTGCCTGTTCTGTCTTGGTAAATTCAGGTGTAGGTATTAAAAAATAATAAACTAAAGACTTTTGGAATGATGCATATTTGTTCCCAATGTGCTACAGTAGCCTTCACGTTAGCCATCTACCGAATGAGATGAGAAAGGATATATTTAAGGCACATTTAGTGTTTAAGGTTATCTAATGATCCTATTCTTGAAACTACTGAAATGCCCAATATAACCAGCAGTGAAACAGTGTTATTATTAATTCCTAAAGCAAATCATCCAGTAATGTCATTTTTTCCCTACCGTCAACTCTACTATACCTTCTGAAAAAAAGATGCTTTATTCAAACATAACTGGAGTTGGTTACCTATTATACATTTCACTTGTCTGATACAGAAATGGATAACAGCCTATAACTAAGAATAATCCAGTCAGCTATAGACCTATGCCTCTTTTTAGAAACTTTAGCCTCCATCTTTTATGTGAAAGGTAAGAGCTCTACTACAGTTAAAAATGACAGTGAGGAAGATGCATCTTGAAAACACTGCACTGCTGAATCATATCTCGGTAACAAATGATTAGAGGTGCCCTGTGATTGAAATGCATTTGATGATCCTCACAAAAAAACTACTACTGCTGGATTCCTCAGCCAGACATGATGTGCACACATCCCTCATTCCTGCAGTAGCCTTCACAAGGACACAGACTCTGATTTAAGCAACTGTAACAAATGCTCGCTTCCAACACTCCTGATGCAGACATTATACTAACAATGACATCTAACTCAGTTAAGCATAGAAGATCCATGTGATTGAGGTGAGTAACCTCTACAGGAGTTAGAAACACAATTGGAAACCAGCCTCCCAGTTTCCCTCTTAACATAGGAACTCCTGGCACTTGTAAACGAGGCTTCTCAGCAAGCTTTATTCTCCAGTAAACACTTTCTCTACACAAAGCTGTAATGACAAGCACTTAGTTCTGATTGTATTCTTGTTTGGCATTTGCCCAAAGTGTATAGGGTTTTTTTTGTCCTTAGATTTTCAGATGTTAACACACTATCTTTTGAGGATGGACACTGACAGGAGAGATAAACAGGCCTAGAAGTCTTACTTACAAAGGCGGGGTACAGACCGCCAAATAGTACGTATACAATACGTACTAGGGTTAGGAAGGGGCGGTGCTTCCGCACCCCCCTAACCCTAGTACGTATTGAATACGTACAAGATGGCGGCACCCTGTTCATACGGGCTCCGCCATCTTTACGTATCGGATGCTGAGCGTCTGTACGTGTCACAGCCTTTATGACGTAGCGAGTGCGCCCCTGGCGCCTCGCTACGTCACAAACGCGACTCAAAAAGAAGCTCCATTTTGGAGCTTCTTTTTCAGTCCGCGCGGGAGCCGCGCCGTCTGAAGACTCTGGCTCCCCCACGGACCTACCGGCGGCGGCGGCAGACCGCCACAAAGCGGCGGTCTGTACCCTGCCAAAGTTAATTTTCAATCCCAATATCTTAAAGCAGTTTTTAGTAATAAGGTATTATAGGAATGAAGTACCTTGAATGAAATCTAGAGTAATATTTAAAATGACTATTGAAAAAAAAATTGGGAAACAAGTCCACAGTACACTTGAATACTTGGTTTATTTGCTATGTATAACATGTATAGTGACAATGGCATGAACCCATCACTAAATGCCATGCACAACAGCTCTAATTCAGGTCTACCTACCCTACAGAAGGTGGCAGTAGGGGCTAAATAAGCAACATGCAGAGAATGGAAATACTCAAATGTCTGTGCATGTGCCTCACAGCTGTACATAGGCCAAACTTCCTAGAGGCAAAAATGTAGGAAGCTTGAAGTATCATTCTTAAAAGATATACAAAATACCTGTGGTTTTCCTCTAAGATTATAAAGGTAGCTAGTTTTTTTTTAAAAAAATTCTTTACATATAAAAGAAAATGAAGGCTTTATCTGTAAGTTGGTAGGATCAGGGTTTTTTTTTGCTTTTGTTTTTGGAAACTTAACGATTTTTCTTAACTTTGACACCTCCGTGAAGTTTGTTTAGGGGTGGCTAGGAAACCTGTGATCCTCCAGACATTTTGACTCCCAACCTTTACAAATCACAGCCAGCATGTTCAGTGGCAAGGGAACCTGGAATCCAAAACAGCAGGAGGATCAAAGGTTCACCACCTGTATTAGAAATAGTCAAGTAGATGCTGCAAAACTAGTTTGAAGTGCAATCTATGTCTAAATCAAAATGATATCTAGAACAAGAGTCAATAAAGAACAAAATTTTGTATTAATACTTTTCGTTTCTATTATAACAACTGAATAAATGCATGTCCACAGTCACTGTTACTACCACAACTAATGCATTTACCACCAAGCAGGGACTGGATTCAGCTGGCGTTTGAAACAAGGTGGTACAATGAGGACCAGTTGTTCAAATTGCTCATGATCCAATAATCTGTATGGCCATCATCTAGTGATCCTCGTAATACTAATGACCCACATCCAACAATCTACTTCTGTATTTAAGGCTAGTGGATTTTGCACTTTCTTCTGTTCCTGCTGTGGCCCTTCATGGAGAAGATTTTTGTGAATGGATCATTGATTGTGGGGAAAAAAAGGATCTAAAGAAACACATTACTGGATTCTGTCCAGTATTTAAATGAGCATTCACATGGAGCAAAGGAACATGATTAAGGGGGAGAAATGCTTGAAATATATGCAAGATGCTGTATTTTTTTCTGGATTTTACTGATTATGGCCAGAATTCTGTCTGTCTCAATATAGCAACCATTCGACACTCCCTCCAGAATTTACTGCTGAGTTTATATAGCCCTATGGCCACTCTATGGTTGGCAGGAGTTGGAGAGATGAGAGATGGGTCTGTCCATGCAGCCAGTTGCAGAATGATTATATCATCCCATTGAAAGCCATTGGGGTAGTCCAGAAGTCCCAGAAGATGATGTAATCTTTTCACATCTGGCTATATGTTTCTCTGATCCACCTCCACTCTCCTCCACCAGTCATGGACTGGACATGGCAGCTGCAGTTCAGTGGTATGTTCAAGGGGCCTTCAGTTATTCTGAAAGGAGGAAGGGATACAAACACTGCAACAACAACAGATGTAAATATGCAGGCATAAGGTGGAATTATATTTTCATGGGTTACTAACAGCCAATGGCCTCAATCCTGCTACTAGCCTTGACTGGAGTGGGCCAATGATTCAATGGTGCTGAGTCACCATTCAACAGCTGACTGAATGGATCTACTTGGGATTAGCCAACAGGATGCCAGGCATGGTGTGTTCACTCATATAAACTGATGTCCCATTGAGCCATCATAGAACAAAATGTATGGACACAGACAGAAAAAGGCAATGCGGCTGGCTGCTCTGACCAAAACGTGTGGTATGAAACCAGGAACATTATCTGCTGATATATGACAATACCTCATTTCATGGAGACATGCATCTGTATTTTATGAATGCAGCCTTTGTTCAGTTTTCAGTATAAATGCACAGCTCACTTTTTAAAGAGGAAAGTACAAAATGTCCAAGATGATCCAAACAAAATAAATGTTTCTGTTTTATTACTTATAAAAAGTTATTTTATGTACAATTTTTATTCATTAAACACTGAAAAATGTTTTTATACCCCTTTGTGTCTTGACATGCCATGACAGAACTTCTAGATGGTAGTGAAAACAAATGCCTGAAAACATTTGAGAGGTACAGCCTAACTTCTCTTGGCTTCAATCAAAAAGTGTGTAAAATATTTCTTCTCTGTAGTGACTGAAGTAAAGGGGCATATATTAGAAAGAACTGTCTGAAAATTCTAGAAGACAAGTAGCTCTGTTGCTTAAAGTCTTGGTAATATATTTCCTCCTGCAATATACAGAATTAGTGGTTACAAAGAAGAGATTTTTTACAAAATAAAGTTAAAGATTTTTTTTAAAAGCTTCTATCTTCACAATAAGGGTACTGCCTTGTTTATTTTGATATAAATCTAAAGGACTCACAACCTTACTGATGGTTGCTAGTGGTGCTATGCAGTAGCTGAGAGACATCATCTAAGGCATAAGACACAGTCTGGTCCTTCTTGCAGCTCTACAACCCTCATCATTTCTTCTGTAAGCACAGCAGCAAATTGGAAAGGGCATGTTTTCTTACTAAAGAAGACATGCAGGGAGCTTGTGCTTGTAGCACAAAATGTGGGGGTGAGGGCTGGAAGTGGATTTCTTTTCCTATTTCTAGTTGCCACCAAATTTAGATAACATACAGCAGTGAGGTCTATTGGGGTGCAGGAGCACTGCATGGCATGGCTGGGGTGAAACAGGTGCCTGGACTTATTAAAGTTGCTTTAACCCTTTCTCAAGGGAATGAGAAACATGTCTTCCTTTTCTTTTAACAAAAAAGCTATAATGGCATTAAGATCCAAAGTGAAACTTCCTTCATGGATTACAATGTGGAGAAATAGTTGGACTGCTTCAAAATGGTGCTTAATGGAATAGCAATCTGAAAATATATTTACACTTAAGTCCTATGGGCAGAACAGTCTCAACAGTCAAAACTGGCCAAGGTGGACAAAGGAGGTTCCCCCCCCCTTTTTTTTTCAGCACTGGTCTTGAACAGATTTATTGCTAAAGGCTCCATTAATTACCACTTTGATGCTTCAGATGCCAAGAAAGGTATGGTAGATACCAAATTTGCAGTCTAGGCTTCTATGATAGCAGCTTCTCTAGTATTTCTTTCACCAGTACAGGGTCTGCTCGTCCTCTTGTTTTTTTCTGAACCTGTCCAATGAGCTTATTCAGCACTTTTTGGTTTCCCTTCTTTATTTCTGCCACCTTGAAAGAAAAATTAATCAAAACAAGAAAAGTGTTAACAAGAGTTGCTTTACTTTTGGTCAATATTACTAGATTACTATATTAATATGAAAACACATTGAACAGATTTGCTGCTAAATTACTGTTCTCATGGTGGGCAGGGGGAAAGCCCAGGTTGTATCAATCTAATTAACATAAGATTATTACCCAGTTGATCACATTTCTTATTTTGAAGGGCACACATTTCTTTGACAAGACGAATGTAAGCGGACACAAAACACATCTCTCAAGGCTGGGCTAAAAATAACTGCCTATACTGCAGCCTTGTTGACAGATTCCTTTCTAACTCAAAGCTTTTACAATTCAACATTTGGAGCCTGACAGTCAATATAGTGGCAAATTATAATGTTTTATGAAGTTTTGATATTGTGCAAGATCTTGGGCTAGTCTAGTCACCTCTGCCTTTGAGGGGAACAAGCCATTCATCAGCCCCAAGGAGACTACAAGTCAGGTGGGCAACTGAGCCTCCACATCCTTCTAGTGAATTATAGAACCCACAAACTGCTGAAAACTGGCTGATGTCCTGACCCAGAAGTAACTGGAAATCACTTCCAACTTCAATTTTTACCACTTTTGGGGGAGGGAGATTAGCATTTTGAAGTTGGGGGGGGGGAAGGGTTTTTAAAAAAAAAATTTTTGGCCCCAAGGGCTTCAAAAAGTTCTTTTTGGGGGATTTTTTTTTTCATCCTCAAGTGATTTTTTTTTTTTTGTGGGGGAAGGACAGGAATGAGCCTTTCTAGGAGTCAAGTTGTGGGTTTGCATGGGCTATGGACTTCAGTCTTCAATGCCTGCCTTAACAAGAAGTCATTTTTTATACTAGATAACCTTTATGTACTGCAGAGGGGAAAGCAAATGCTCACTTGAACAAGAGTGTAGACTTCTTAAAGAGTTGGCAATGCCCAAACAGTTTCTGTGGGGCTTGTGATGTCCTCGTATTACACTCAAAGTCTTAGCTTTCATCTTTAAAATAACCAAACCAAAACATGTTACACTCTTTCAGATCTATTTGTTATTCTAAGTACTATTTACTCTTCCAGTTAAAAAGCCCTTATTAGAAAAAAAAGATATGCAAACTATCAACAGACTAGCCAGCTCTAAGGAGCTTATTTAAATAATTCCTGTATCCAATTATAAGCAGTTGTTGTCTTGTTGCTGAGGAACCAAGTTACGTTTCCTGAAAGTAGTGCTGCTCCTGAGAAATCTCGTTTTTCAGACATTCAAGACATACGTTGTTACTGGACGGTGGGAGGAGGGTGTCATCGTTTCCCATTGGTTGCATTTTAATGTGTACAGTGATTGCCAAAACCACATAAAAGGTAGCTGCTAACTGATGGTAGCTGCTGAGTTGACAGTGATTGTGGCATCAGTGACAAAAAATAATTTGTGCTCTTGCAGTGGTATAATACAAGTGGTCATCAACAAGGATCCTTCATAATGATGTCCTGCAATTTTGTGATACGTTGCACCTGACAAGTGGTCATCAACAAGGATCCTTCATAATGATGTCCTGCAATTTTGTGATACGTTGCACCTGACTACCAATCTCTAAGCTGCACACAGCAATCCTCTTGCAAAAAGCATGTGGACCCTACAGTTACAATTATTCTGCTATTAACAGTGGGATGGATACAGTTACAATTATTCTGCTATTAACAGTGGGATGGATACAGTACTTCTGGTCCTGGAATAGGCTTTGCTGGAATATGCTGATAATGCTAAAGTGCACTGCAGCTCACACTTTGACTTATCAACTGGTAAAGTGTTAATTTATAATGTAAGATTTCATAAGTGTGTGAGCTACCAAGAGTTAGCAGCTGGTCTGTCATTTGGAAAAAGCAGCATCAAAGCAGGCTTTGATTTTTCATGCCTAGCTTAGCTAGAATATTAGTAAAAAGAATTAAAAGTCACACAATCTAAGTCATTATCAAAACAAGATCCAAGTAGTGGGCCTCTTCCTCTTGTGGTCCTTGATCACTTCTAGTGTTTAGCCTCTCTGTGCTTATATTTCAGTGCCAGTTGGAAAAATACAGAGGCACTTTCATCAGCCACTACAAATTAGTAAGCATGAAGAAGGTCAGGCAGACCTAGAGCATGTTCATTTTCTTTATCAAAAGCTCTCTGCAAAGCTGTTAGCTACTGCTAAAGAGCTGTGAGTGTGGGTGGCATTGTTCATGATAGATGTTAGGATTTTTCCAGCTGCACGGGTACCCAGACATTTTACTTAATGTAAGCCATTCGTTACTGCTTTCCCATTCCATGCTGCAGAAAGAAGACAAAAGCACTTCCTTCTTATAAAGCTGATGTTTGATATGTTGACAGGCAACTTTCCTTCCCTCCAAAATTAAAAAGCAACATTTAACTATAAGCTTAAGAACATCTAATTGGGTTACTTTTATCCTTTTTTGTTCAACAAGCAGATGCTGCTTTGCTGAAATACAGTCTATAAGGAATATTCAGGCTAGCTAGAGGGAGACTGCTGAAGCCAGGAATACTTTGGTTTAAATCTCAGCTCAGTTGCTGTCTCCTGCAGCCACTTCACATGTCACAGTGTAATTTCTTCCATTTCCTCTAAAGAGTTGCCAAACAAAAATGGCAATCTGACGGGATGATTGCAATTTAAATCTTTTATCGCTATGGCCCACCCTGAAATGTCAAAGCCTCTTGTTCCCAATTTCTTGGGGTTGTTATCAATATCACCTCTTTCTGATGGCCTTCCATCACAGCCTGACAGATGTGCTTGAGCTCATTCCGATCCCGAATCAGTTCAAGTTTCTTTTCTTTAACAATCAGAGCTGGAGTCTTCCCTTCCCCCTTCCACATCTCTTCCAACACCTGCATCATCAAGATAAAGGAAAATCTGTGTTTCAAACATGTCTCCTGTCTTTCAAATGGCAAAAGTGAAATAAGCAATACTAAAAAAAGAAAAGAGTTAGGGCTATAAGGAACCCCTAGAGCTCAAACTAAGATACCAGTCTAGTGATGACTCCTCACAGACATGATGAGAAAACTAAGATAATATTTAGGATATTTACTTCTCCATTATCTTATGTGTTTCCCTTTGCAAGCAATGAACACCTCAGTTCTGGATTGCCATTTTGAGCTCTTCCAAAGTAAAGCAAGGAATATAGCTGTGTGCCAAACAGAGATTGCACATTCATGTCATAGACATGCATGACTATGCAACTAATTTACATGTATTGGAATTATATTACAATTGGCTAGGTTGACTAATATTCACCTAGATTCATCTTGTCTTGAATTTTCTGGAAATTATCGGCAGGGGAATACTTGTTCATGCCTTAACTGTTACATAAATGTTAAAGTTCACAGCATCTAGCACTGGCAGCTGTCCAAGCAGGAAAGAAAACACTGGGCTAGAGAAATTGCTGTTCTGGTTCACTGATACTCTTCTGAGCCTCCATGTAATGGCATCCCTTATTTTGGCTTACCACATTTTGATAATGTGCCAAAACCATGTTGTGTTATTCTCAATGCCTTTGCATTAGCCTTAGCAGAAAGTTTGTATTGGATTCTCCTCTTTTATAAACAATTAGTAGAAATACTCAGTTTTACACATCCCAGAAACCCTTTAATCCTTGTGATTTACCCTAGTGGTATTCCCCACTGCAGTTTCTCTTCTTCCCACCTTTCTTTTTTGTTGCTCTTTACCTCCTCCTCATCCTGGTGCTCCTTCAGGCTCTGTCCCCCTGTTCTCACTCCCACACCACCCAGACATCTCTCACTTTCTAATTTGAAAAGTTAGAGAACTGCAGAGGATCATACCACATGGATCTGCTGAGATTCTCAAGTCTTTTCCTCCTAAAATAGAAAGCTATTTTAATTCTAAACTAGTTAGAATCAGCAATGGACTGGATGAAGGAAAATAAAGTGAAGCATACGCCAGACAAAACAGAAGTATTTCTGATCAGTTCAAAGGCAAATCAAGAGAATAGGGATTGAACCTGTGTGGTACAGGGTTACACTCCCCAAAAAGTTTATGGTTTAAGTGTACTCCTAATCCAGCCCTGAGCCAGTGGCCAGGAGTGCATTTCCACAGGAACATTAGCCAATGGCTCAGGGTACAGAACTGGTTCGTGAAGAACCACTTTGCACAGAACTACTGTAAAGTACTCTACATGGGACTGCCCTTGAAGAATGTTGAGAAACTTTTGTTGGTTATCTGGGGCTGACTACAGACAGCATATGATTTCCCTGTCCCTAAATAAGTCTATTCCTGTGCACAATTCAAAGTGCAAATTATGAACCATAAAGCCATATATAGTTCAGGACAATGCTATATGAAGGACCATATCTTTCCCATACCAGATCTTTGGGGGAAACCCTTGTCTGGCACACTATCCTTTCAGGTGCATTTATTGAGAACATTGGACAGGGCCTTTTTATGGATGCTCCCAGCCTATCAAACTCTTTTTCTAGGGACGTTAGACTTGTTTTTTTCCTTACTGTCTTTATGAGCAGATGAAATTTTTTTTGTCAAAGCAGACTTTTGGGATTGAACAGCAAGGGCTTTTGATGGTTCTACAGATTCGATAAGTTTTAAAAGGTATGTTTCATATGGTATTAATGGCATATATAGTTTACATTGTACCAATAACTTTCTGCATGCTTTTACCTATGTTTCTATTTGTGATTCCTTTAATTTGTGTAACCCTCTAGGGGAAAGGCAGAATATAAATGAATAAAAAAGGAACAACAACAACATTCTGGAGAGTCAGTATGATGTAGTGGTTTGTGCATTGGACTACAACTCTGGAGACCAGGGTTCAAATCCCCACTCAGTCATGAAAACCAACTGGGTGACCTTAGGCAAGTCACATTCTCTAAACCGCAGAGGAAGGCAAAGCCCCCCCCCCCCCCGAACAAATCTTGCTAAGAAAACCCTGTGATAGGGTCACTTTAGGTCACCAAATGACCACAACAAGGCTAAACATCCCATGGTGATACATATAATTAAAATTATTTATAGTCTATTGTATGATTATTCTTATTCGTACTAATTTATTGATGTATATCCTGCCTTTCCCCCAAGCTGGGAAAAACAATCCACCAATAATTCACAGTTAACGTACAATAAAAAAAAAAAAAATCAAGGGCAAGTAAATAAATCCAAACAAGTTTTATAGCTGGATTACTGAGCTGATGTAGGAAGAGTGCTCTGTATGCTCAACATACACTTATAATATATTAAGGGCTACTAGTACTGATAATGAATGATAGAATTAAATAATGCCTTTCTAGAGTATCTTAAGAACTTCTTTGAGAAAGGGAATAACATCTGAGCTTCAAACATGGATCTGAAGACCTATCGTCTCTGAATATGTGCCAAAAACATCCACCTGTTACTTTTTAAAGTCAATGAATAGTGGACCCCTGTACCTGTCTACTCAGAAGTAAGTAACACTGCATTCAATATGGCTTACTCTTGTCCTAGTGGATATAAGCTACATTGCAGCTAGTAAGCTGAAACGCCTTTGAAAGGAGACCTTTACTTTCCCCTATCATTAGCTCTTTAAAGTCTGGCCACCTTCTCCTAAGAAAGTAGTTCATAGAGAAAGATTGCCCTATATGGTCGGCCCTTCTTATACTCGGATTTTTTATACATGGATTCAAGCATCTACGGTTTGAAAATGTTTAAAAAAAGTATAAATTTCAAATATCAAACCCTGATTTTCCATTCTGTATAAGGGACACCATTTTTCTATGTCATATTTAATGGGACTTGAGCATACATGGATTTTGTTATACATGGGGAATCTTGGAACCAAACCCCAGCGTATATCAAGGGTCCACTGTATGTATAAAAGGTGTGTATTCAAAATTATTATTGAGGCTGGTCCTGGTACCTGGTGTGTAGAAATAATATTGTGGTTTGAATACATAAGCCAGGCATCCCTCTCCACCCTGATCTACATAATGCACATAAAAGGAAGATTTACATGGGACTGCATGGCTGACAAAGATGTGATCTTTGTGCCATACACTTAAAAACAACCACCATGCATGGCAGGGGGTTGGACTGGATGGCCCCTGTGGTCTCTTCCAACTCTATGATTCTATATATTTCTTCCTAGACTATGGATAAACAAAATTGAAAAAGGAACTTTGATGCAGCTTTTCTAAGTAAACAGCCAGCAGGGTAATAACTGCTTATCAGTTGGTAAAAAAAGAAATTAGCTCCATAACAAAGGTAGGCCCCAGACCAGAGAGGTGTGGAAGGTTATGATACAAGAGGTGGGGCCAAGTCAAGCTTATTTATCCATAGTAAAGCACAGCTGGATGAACACAAGTCTCAGCCTGGAATAATCATTAGTTAATGCTACAGCGCCTTCCAGCTTTGTAGCTAGGCTCTGATGCCTTGTAAAAACCCTAGAGAATGGGCTATTTATAAAAAAGCAATTTCTTTGGGCAGTCCTTTTCTGTATTCCCTGGGCTCTTATTGAAGAGATGTAGGCTGAAAGAAAGCGGAGTGCCTTTTACAAACAGCTGCTTCTGCTTGATCCTGCACTGACGAAATAATTGCATGTTTGGGCAACTGCAATCTGCCAGTGCAGAAATGACTGTCACGCTGGAAACTCCATTCTACTAATTCAATGAAACTTAAGAAAATGGGCACGCTTTTTAACTCCATGGCACAATTAGTAATTCTTGACACAAAACAAGATTAAAATGAGATGGCTAGACTAATCACGTTGTAAATCATCCACCGCCACAGATGAAATTTTTCTCAGGATGGTAGATCAGCCAGGCCTAGAATAAACGTACTTTGGTTATGCAGCAGACCACAGACTGATACTTCAGTGAGCTGCTATTTAAATTAGTTGTACCTTGTACCAAGTTGCATTTGTTTTACTGGAGGCTGGTCATTGGGTCCCAAGATCACTGTTTTTCAAGTGAAGAATTGAGCAATAGGAGAGGTTTTATCTCCCCCACCCCTGACTCTTAGCAGCAGGAAAAAGGACACTTAGGGCCCTTATACCTATGTAGTAAAGTGCATACGTCCATGCATAGCCCCACAGTCAACACTCCATGCAATCTTTAGTGCCCAAAAGACTGTGGCTTATTCCGCTAAGGAACAGCTTCAGCTATCTGGAAAGGCCACATTAGGCAATAACTGCTTGAAATCAGTTTTCACATTTATCACAGAAATGCTGAATTGCCTTCCCTTGGTTCCTTCAGTTATGTGAAAAGAAAAAAAGCTGATGAACTGAGTACCAATGTAATGGCTTCTCCATACATGGGTGTCATCTGGAAAGAAATGTAAGTGTGGGTCTGCCTTTCAGAAGTTAACTCCAAAGCTGCAAGGAATTTCTGCATCCTTGTGAGATCTGAGTTAGCCTAGAATACATTCAAGTGTCCAGTGAATTAGTGATTAGTGTTGGGAAAAGCCAACAAATTCATATTCCATTGGGTTAGCACTTAATACAAAAATGTAAGCAACACAAACAAATATGTGAAAGTCAGCATAGCACAGTGGTTTGACCACTGGACTATGACTCTGTAGACCATGGTTCAATTTCTTCTCAGCTATGAAACCCACAGGGTGACCCTGGGCAAGTCACATAGCCTTAGAAAAGGCAATGGAAAACCTTGCCAAGAAATTTCCATGATAGGGTTGTCTTTAGGGTCGCCATAAGTTGGAAACAACTTGAAGGCACACAGCACAAACGTATGAACAAATATAATGTCAATGATGTTCTTAAAGGAACTGCTCATCAGGCTAGTAGTTTTCATTTATCCTAAGCTGGGCAAGTTACAGCACCCAGATAGCCTCGAGAGAATGATAAACCTCTCTATTATTCTTAAGATGTACTGCTTGGTATTTAGAGACTAACTGTGAACTTGAGTGCATCAAGCATGCAAGATTTGCACTGGAGAAAATAAAACTGGAGGAAAACTATAGAGACCTTGCACCCATCAGGGTTCACAAACATAATTCTTGACTAGATGGCCCATTAGCTTTGTTCAATACAAGGCATCTCCCTATTTATCTTTAAAAGGTGGTGGTCTGTGCAGCTTCCCAGGCAGGGTTCATAATAATATTTGGCTCTAATATATGAAAAATAAGCCATTGCTCTGCTGAAATGCCCTTGTGTGAAAATGAAATAATCAATAATGGAGCTAGCAAATAAGCATACGTTGAAATGGTTCTGAATGGAATGTCCATAATTTTGTGAGGGAAAGAGAGTCTGTAACTGTGTGATACAAGACACTTAAGACTATTTCCTGCGAGAACCTTGCTTTCACAGCTATGCAGTATACTATACCTGATAACGCTCACAACCCTTATCAGTCTGAGCTTCACTGATTTGCACAAAGCATGAAGATAGACTTTTTTAAAAATTAAGTTGACAGCTGCTTCCAACCAATTGTGTTGTACTGGGTGTCTGTGTGCATTTGCACATGTGTCTCTGTTTGGCTAGTCCTCCCAAACGTTTCATCATTTTTTGATGACTCTGCCTTCACTGCTGCAGTTCAACTACCCTGCTCTCAAATGCAACAATCCATCTACTGTTGTGTGTGTGTGTATATAGCTATTTCTGCCCTAAGGCCATCCAATCTCCCTGTCTACTGCTGAGAATCGTTAAATATTTGTTATTTTTTAGACATCAAGCCCACCAAAGTCCTCTTTCCAAAGTGACAAGGACATTGTGTTTGATGGGATTACTCAGTGATAGCTCTAACAATGATACTGTTAGCTGATGTCTTATTCTGATTGTTAGATTGCATTTGTGAAAATATTCTGCAATTTGGATTTGTTATAAAACTTAACATGTTATTAATTTAAAAGTCTACAGAGAGAACATTTCAAATAGATAACAAACTGAATGCCTTTCAGAGTTTGCTTTAAAACCCCCTGCTCTTAAAAAATAAATGTTTTAACAAAGATTTTTTTTAAAAAAAAGACACAGAGAAGCTCAGTAGGTGATCTATTATTAGTGAAACAATTAACTGTATTTATATCCCACCTTTATACTAAAAATAGAAACATCCAGAATTATAATCAAAACTCTGTCTTCCACCTTTTTAGTAAGTCACAAAGTTGCAAGTCCACCTTACATCATCATAACTCATGTTTTTGGTCACTGTAGAGGTTGGAATTCTGTTGCAAAATCCAAAAGCCCCCCTCAATCCACCCTGTAACACAGAGTAACATTTCCAAGTTGCAAGAAAGAAAGGAGATCAGTGGCAACATTTCAAGCTACTTTGCTTTAACTGGATGTGCTGTTGTTGTGTGCCTTCAAGTTGTTTCCGACTTATGGTTACTCTCAGATGACCCTATCATGGGGTTTTCTTGACAAGATTTGTTCAGAGGAAGTTTGCTATTGCCACTGAGAGCATGTGACTTGCCCAAGATCACCCAGTGGGTTTCATGGCCAAACAGGGAATTAAACCCTGGTCTCCAGAGTGGTAGTTCAGCACTCAAACCACTATGCCACAACGTGATGAAAGGATGTAATCTGCAAGGATATCCTAGAAACTGCTAATAGCCTCTGCTGGTGCCTATAGCAAAGGACCCCCCCCTCCCACCGTGTAAAGGGAATTCCGCATATGCTCGAGCCCCATTTAAATGAATGGGGCTCGTACACACCATCCATTTTCCCAGCACGGCTTTCAGCGTATGCTGAAAACTGCGTAAGGCACACCCGTATAGCCGTGTGAGATACATATGCTTCCCAATGCAGGATCTCAGCCATAAAATGAATTAAGTAGACACTACTTAAAAAGAAATCCATAAAAAAGAGAAATTAATAGCATCTGTCAGTTAAGAGACCTACTTCAGCAAACTAGTCATTTTATAAGCCAAAAAACTGTCTGAATAAAAACATCTTTGCTTTTGGCTTGAAAGAGAATACAGACAGAGCTAGCCTGACTTCTCTTGTAGAGCTTTGGAAAAGTTACTCTTTTGGACTGTATCTCCCAGAATTCCTCAGCCAGCATGCCAGTTGTAGTTTGAAAAAGTGACTCTTCCAAACTTGGCTGTCTAGGCAGGGATTTTCAGGACCCAAAAGCAGCCCTCTCTTGTCTTCTGCTGCCGATTAGATAAAACCAGTGCTCATTTAATCAACGAATGAGTTAACTGTTTGTTGTTGTTCGTGTTGTTGTGTGCCTTCAAGTTTTTTATGACTTATGATGACCTTAAAGTGAACCTATCATGGGTTTTTCTTGGCAAGATTTGTTCAGATGAAGTTTGCCATTGCTTTCCCAAGGCTGAGAGCATGTGACTTGCCCGAGGTCACCCAGTGGTTTTCATAGGTTGAGCTACAAAATAGGTTAGTAGGTAAAATCAAGAGGAAAGCAAGCGTGTTTCTCTTCCTCTGCCTTATGTGTGCCAAAATGTTCCATCTTCCATGGACTGTCAGACAAAATGGGTCAGGACTGGCCAGGCCTTTCAGTGTCTTCCGCCAGCAGCTGTTGCTGCTTTCCCCCTTAATTTGAGAGTTTCCAGGCCATAGGACAACATCACCTTTATGGAAAAGACTTATAAAGTTGGCCCTCTCCTTATGCAGGGGATCCGTTCCGGATCCCGCCGTGTAAGGCGAATTCCGCCTATGCTCAAGCCCCATTGGAAACAATGGAGCTCGTGCACGGCAGTGTGGTGGTGCGGCGGCGGCAGGGCGCCACGGGTGCATGCCCTGCCCCCATTCAACTGAATGGGATGCTCCGCCCCTTCCTCCCCGCGGCTTGAGCGCATACGCTGAAGACCGCATATGGTGCGCCCGCGTATGGTGCGGGCGCGCTGTACTGCAATTTTTTAGCACAATGAAGAGTCCAGGTGTAGCTTTACATAACAGTGGAATATGATACATATTTCAGAAAAGCATCCAGTGCAGCCCTTCACAATCTGATGCCTTGTAAATGTGTTGTACTACAATTCCAATCACCCTCAGACAGTTGACTATGCTGGATGAAGATGCTGGAGGCTATAGATTGACATTATGGAGCCCTGGTGACGCAGTGGTTAAATGCCTGTACTGCAGCCATTCACTCAAAACCACAAGGTTGCGAGTTCAAGACCAGCAAAAGGGCCCAAGCTCGACTCAGGCTTGCATCCTTCTGAGGTCGCTAAAATGAGTACCCAGACTGTTGGGGGCAAATTAGCTTACTTGCTAATTAGCTTACTTGCTGTTCACCGCTATGATCTTTGGAATACGGTATATAAATAAAACATATTATTATTATTATTATTATTATTATTATTATTGGAGGATAGGTCAGGTACACCAATCATAGCTGGTGAAAGTCTCCTGGTGTTTTTAACAGGTTGAGGCCAATTCACTTGTAGCAGCAGAACTCTATTTTATATGGGGTGGAGGAGATACACATGCCAAGTAACACCCACCTCCATACACATCTTGCTTAAGCACACTGGCCTCTCTTGCCTCCTCCCACAATTTGGTTCCCTATCCATTCTCTATAAGAACCACCCTGTTTTCCAATGTTTCTTTACTCTTTCTTCTTTTATCAAATGAACAAACTAATCCTACCTACAGGCTGCCAGACTGACTAAATGGTAGCAATGCCATTAAAATAACCAGGACCAACAGAAAAGAAAGAATTGCTGAAGGCATGAATGACAAGTTAAAAGAATGAAGAATAAGCATTAGTTCCAAAACATGCTGCAGAAATAATTCAGTTTGAGATTGCTTTAGCTGCCCTGGTTCAATGCTAGGGAATTCTGGGAATTGCAGTTTTATAAGACGTTTAGCTGTCTCTTTCAGAGAGCTCTGGTGCCACAATAAACTACAATTCCCTAGCACTCAGCCAGGGAAGTTAAAGTGGTCTCTAATCAGATTATTTCTGCAGTTGAAGTTTTTTACCTTAGTTAACCCAGAATACTGCTATATTTTCTCTTTTGCCATTCAGATTTTGCAATGCAAGCTATACAAGCATCTCCACAGGAGATGACTGGATGAATTTCAGTTAATGTCAAGAACATAGACATTATTTGGCTCACAAACCATCTCAGGGGATCAAGAACCTTCATACATAACAACATGTTTTATCTACAGTTAGGAATATGTCAGAGAAAGCATCACATTTTTACAAAAGTTTTTTTAAACAACTGTCCAGCACTACTTTGTCTAGCTGTCTGTCTAGCCAGAAGGCTTTTTTTAAGCAGTACTGGCATTGGGAGGAAGATGAAGAAGGGCTGGAAAACACAGACTTTCTATGGCTGTTTATGCATGCTTAGGAGGTAGCTGCTGTATGCCTTTTCTGTAGGCAGCCACACACAATTACAGTGTAGAATTTTGCTCTTTCCCAGTTCAAGGTTTACTGCACTATTTATTGCAAACGTGCTACTGTAACCTGTAACCTGGCACTGAAAGTCTATTTTGTGCCTGCCTACAACAGGCAAGATAAACAGCAGGTAGTTCCAGAATTCCTTGCTGAGCATGCTTAAACAGCAGACAGAGAAAACAGGAGAGCAGATAAGTCTCATCTAACAGCTATTCCCAATAAGTTAAACAAAAAGCACAGAACTATCAGTTTGGCCACCAAAAATCATAAGAAAAGTGGAGGCTGATAAAAGAAAGTCATACATGGAGGCTTATCTAACTTGATTGTTTCAATATGCATGTACATATCAGTTGTGAATAAAAACTTTGCTTGAACATGTTGAATTGCTCTACTTTTTTCATGGTGTAGGAACTTATTCTTAACTTTTCTGTGCAATTTCTGCTTCTGGTAGTAAACTTTCTGTTAAAGAGGGAATGCCAGGAATGCATCTGTATACTTGTATTCTTAAGTATTATGTTATTTAAGGGCCTAAATACTTTAAAGCACTAGATTCGATCTGATCTTGGAAGCTAAGGGTAAGCCCTGGTTAGTACTTGGATGGGAGACTGCCAGTGAATACCAGGGGCTATAGACTATATTTCAAAGGAAGGAACTAGCAAAACCATCTCTGAGTTACTCTTGCCTAAAACCCTATGAAATTCATGGAGTTGCCGTAGGTCTACAGGTGACTTGAAAGTGCGCGCACACACACACAGGTTACTTAAGGTATACTCAGCCCTTGACATTCGCAGGGGTTAGCGGATCTGACCCCCCACAAAAATGGAAAAAAAATGCAAATATCTCTACCCGACCCCAATTCACCACAACTAGTTATCGATAGTTCCCCTCACCCCTCCTCTGGCCAACAGACCCAGCGCCACCCTTCCAATTATTTAGACAGAAACTGCAGTAGCAGCAGCTGCAGCCACAGGATCATTTTCCCCCATCCCTTCTTTTTCCTTCCCCTCCTCCTTGCCAGCAGCCCCAGCCCCAGCTTTCCAGTTTTACCAGGATTCTTCTGCATATCCCATATAAAAGTAGAGGTGCTGGGGCTTCTGGCAGTCCAAAAAGGGAAGAAGAAATGAGGGCTTTTAAAAACCAAGAGTTTGGCTCTGGGACTGCTGGCAGGGTGGAGAGAGGAAGGAGAAAGAAGGGATGGGGAGAAAGATCTAGGTAAAACCAGGAGGCTGGTGCTCTGGGATCACTGACAGGGAGGAGAGGAAGGAGGAGGAAGGGATGGGGAGAAATGATCCCATGGCTGCAATGGCTACTACTACTGCTTCTGTGTATACAACTGGGAAGGTGGCATTGGTTGTCAAGAAGGAAGAGAGGGGGAGGAAACTGAGGTAGTTCAGCAGCAGCTTGTGCAAAAAGACATGAATAAGCAAAACCACAAAAGTGAAACCTGTGAATGTGGAGGGCTGAGTGTATTTACATTCTGCTATTCAGTTCAGAAATATCCAGTAAAGTGAATATTTGAATATCCAAACAATTGCACATGTGGTGGAGAAACTCATTTTGGTTTTGAAATTCTGCATATTTTGACTAACAAAGGTCCAAATAATAATACTGTGCATAATCTATTTAGAATACCTTTCCTAAGCTAGCACTACAGTGTTTGGACTTGTTGTTTTGGATTTTTGATGCTGGTTAATTACTTCATGGCAACAGGCTTTACACCATGCAGGTGCAAAGGCTTATCTTATGCTTTTAAAAAGATCACCTCATACTTTGCCAAAACATATGCCATGTCACTCTGGCAAATATATTGTTTAATGATGTATGGTGCTACCTCTCCACAGGAACAAAAAACATGCTTCCATCAGAGTACAGTATTCAAATTAAACAGACATTTTCAAGGGACTGTAACTCAGCCTAAGAGGCAGTTTCTAGATTACATTCCACTTTAGTTAGATGCACAAGTTGAAGTTAGACCAGAAAAAGAAAACAGATATTTGGCATAACTTCATGCACCCCAGGTACACAAGCCATGGGACTGAAGCTGAAGCTACATAAAATAAGAATTATCCATAGCTTCCCTCATTTAGTTTTTAAAAAATGATTTTACACTTTAAAAAGTTAATGGCATTTTAAACGATAACTTGTTTAATTCTGTGTGTGTGTTTATCATCATGCTTTTAGCGCTATCTTGCTTTAGCCTTGTTGTAAGCTGCTATTGGCCCCATGTTAGAGGAAAGGCAGAATATAACTGAAATAAAATAAAATATAAAATAAAATATAACCTGAAGCTATGACAGAGATGGTAGTTTGTTCTGGGGGACTGGGAGGAACAAGGACATCTTCTTTCCACTTCTGAAATGTCCTGCAGATGCTTTTTGTCCCACAGATATAGAAAAAGTTTACCCTTTTCTCTTTTCCCTCAGAGCTTAAAGGTTATTGACAAAGTGGAGATAGAAAACAGACAGAGAAGAACAAAGTTCCACTCCTGCTCTTACTTCCAAAACAAGTACCTATGGCTACAGCTGAAGGGCAGGGCACTACAGGTGATAACCAGATGCAATTAGTGCCTATGGCTGAAGCGTCATACATACTGCTTAATGGATAGTGTGTGAGGAAATTACTTTTTGGAGATTCCAAGAGCTATAGTCAAAAAAAGTAACTTTTCCAAGTTCTGTGAATGCACCTTAGATCTGGCTCAAAGTGACACTTTTTGCAAAGTAAATACTATACACATAGGCCCAAGTTGCAACAGTAAGGCTATGCTAATCCTCTGTATAACTTACAGGTTCCTTCTCCTGACCACAAACAGAAGGCTTGTGGAGATTAACAGAGAGTCAAATTTTGTTTGTTTTGTACTAAGGCAGAAAATAAATTTTACAGGTTTAGACTGAAATGCTTTATGACATAAACAAATGGTAAAGGAAAATAATGTTCAAAATGAATACTGTACTCACTTGTTTTGCTACTGGAGAAGAAATCCTTCCATTTTCTAGAAGGTTCAGAAGTTCAGCCAAAAGAGTAGGACTGACTGGACTAGAGACAAAAAGGGAATTAAGTAGGCAGATATACTTAAAGAAGATAACCATATTTTAGAAGTAGCCACATCACAACTAGTTTGCACTAGTTTCTTTCCATGGAAACTTCTGCTTAACTTCCCCTTGTCTCTAAATATCCGTGGAAAGTTAGTGGAATGTGTAAGATACTCTTGATCTTCTGAACAAACGTCTTCAATTGGGACACTTTTTTCTTTCACTCCTTGAAAGAGAAGTTATTCAAACTGATGTATACTCTTTTGCAGCAAGCTGGAATGCTAGTACAGTACACACAATTTAAACTCACAAAGGCAAACTTTTTGATCCCAGTTATGCCACAATTTACATTGCCTTTTGCCACTGCAACACAAACATTGTTGCCAAGGCTCTCACATGTGAGCACACACGCAAGCACATGTGCAGTCTGTGAAGCAGAGTAGTTCCACTGACCTTTTGAATATATGTGCCCAAACAAATTTGAAAAGCTTGAATATTAAATCATAATTGAACTACAAGCTTAAATCCTTTTGCTTACACTGCACTCTAGGGCCACATGTCCTAACCTAATCTTTGCTTAGGCATAGTGACTAAAAGTCTGTACTATTATGAAAGACTAATTGCTGGTATAAGGTTCATTTGATTTTAAAAATATGAAGATATGACAGCCTCACCTTTCCTTTACTGCAAGATTATGCTTTTTTAAATACCCAAGCATATCTGTCAGAATCCAGCCAACTACTTTTCTGGGATTCATTTCTGTTCCTTTCACAACCATTTCAAAGAATTCCATTAATCCATCTTCATTCTGTTCAGAAATAAAATGCTGTATTAAGAAGCTAGCAGCCAAATCAACTCTCCTCTAACCTCCCGCTCCAAAAACCCTTTTTGGACTCATCACACATGCAGTATTCTTAACTTTTTGGCTCCTTAGTAATTCCCAGCTGTCAGTCTGATCAAGTAACTTCACAATATTTCCAAAAGAGCATTAGCATGAATATTCAATAGCGCTGATTGATAGGTAAGACTTCAGCCTCTCTGCAGAAGTCATATACCTTTACCATTCATTAGTTTGTTAATTGGATTAATTCAAACAGGAAAGTTCATGGTTATCCAAAGTTTCAAAACTTGCTTTAAAGAATACTGGATATAACAACATGCTGAAGCCATCTAAAACTTCAGTGTTGGCAGGATGATACTCTAGGTCTCAGAGCACCCTCGTATCACTGCTCAGTTATGAATGGCTTTTGTATATCACTGAAATCATTCTTCTTCAAAGTAACTTTCCAAGATACTATCGATTCAAACCAAGGGTTGAAAATTCCAGGAGTCAGGGGGCTTTATCAGCACCCACAAAACTTGGAGGTCCATACACATTTGTGTCCCCAATCTCCCCCTTTTTTTGTCTAAGAAGCTCAACATTTGTGCCTCTGGAAGCTTCTTAAGTGCCATGAATGACCATTTTTGTCCCCCTTAGGTCCAGGAGGCCTTTTTTGAAAATTGGAAGTCATTTCTAGACACTAAAAAATGCCCCATACCTCAAAACAGGCCATGAGTAGGAGGTGAAAATGGCATGAACTGTCTGATCATGTCTGATAGGTGCTTCCATGAGCCACAAAAATAGCTTTAATGTGCAGAGGGGGTTGCAAAAAAGGCATGCAGCCCATGGACTATATTGCTTTTCTAGATGGATGCTCAGAAGTAAAATGACTATTGGCAGCCTATGGTATGACCCTATAAAGGTAGTTTATTGTAGAGCCTTTTCACAGTGCATAATTATGTCACTATGATTCCACTCTAACCACCATGGCAACATCCTATCAAATCTTGGGATTTGTGGTTTAGTGAGACAGTAAGAACTCCCCTCTCTAAGCAGTTAAAGTGTAATCACAGTGCTTTAACTGTGTAGTATGAAAGGGACACTGAAGTGGTAGAATAATGTAATGGTTTGAGGTAGACATGACACAACCTGAAGGCATTCTATGGGCCAAGACAGATGGCCAAAAGCAGTGTGGCCGCGGTGATTTTAGTATTAGGAACCACACACCAACTGCATGGCCCTAACCCTAGAACATGTCGGCAGCAGCATCATGGTGGCATCCCACTGACATGGGCGCCGCCATGACGTCACGCACGCGCCGCATCCAAACGGTATGGTGAGGGCGTGACATCTCCATGCCGTCCCAGGCCGCTTATGGCAGCCTTGCGGCAGTGCGGAAAAAAGTCCTGGAACGGCTGTGCAGAGGGGAAAGGGGACACCCCCTTTCTCCTCTGTAGTGCTGGTCCCGTTGGGGTGCCATGGGTGCCTAAGGTGCCAGGGCACCCCTTTTCCAGGCATTTTACCGCTTCTCTTTGGCCTGGAAAAACGCTGGATTGGGGCTGCTGGGGCTGCTGGTGACATGGCCCTGGCCCCAATTCGGCATGAACAGGGATGGCTGCAGGCCCCCCCTTTTGGGGCAGTCTTTACCATATAAAGTTGTGTGTGATGGAGCACGGGTCTACACCAGACATTCACCAATCCATGAGTCCCTTGCCCCCAGCAATTTGACATACACCTCTCTTTTTCCCTATAAAATTTTACATCACAGAGGGGATAGTGAAAACAGTTACACAGCATGGAGTTGTAGAGACAAATCCAAATATCTAGACAGGTTGAATCTCCCTTACCCAAAATGCTTGGGACCAGAAGTATTTTGGATTTTTAAATTTATTTTGGAATATCTATATTTGATACACAGCATGCCTGTGCGGTACATGGGCTCGCCATATGCAGACTTGAGGTCACGCGGATGGTGAACCCGAATCTGGTGAATAGGGTGTGAGCTGCATGCCACAGGGGCATGCTCCATTAAAATAAATGGGACTTGATTATAGGTGGAATTTGCCTTACGGGGTCTGGAACGGATCCCCCATTTAAGGCGAGGCCTCACTGTATGTACATAATTAGATATCTTGGAGATGTGACCCAACTCAAAACACAAAATTCATTTATGTTTCCATATACACCTTACAGCCTGAAAGGCATTTCATACAGTATTTTAAATAATTTTGCAAATGAAACAAAGTTTGTGTACACGGAACCATCACAAAGCAAAGGTGTCACTATCTCAGCCACCCAAGAAAAAAGCATTAGTTTTTGGAGCATTTCAGATTTTGGAATTTCAGAAAAGGGAGACTCAATCTGTATATGACAAATTAGATAGGAGAGACTGTATGGTAGGATGGAAACATAGAGGCTTACAAGATTTCAGCTTGCGCAGTATACAAAATGTCCACCAGCTGAAGAACATCAACACTGGCTTCATTCCTGAAGAAGGCTGAAACATAGCTTTTAATCAAAGCTTTTGAAGTGTAACAATTTTGCCCCTATCTGTAGAGGTTTTAAACTGTTTTAATTCAGAAACTTCAACTTGTACAAAATATGGCAGCCAGGTTAATTACAGGTACTCATTGTACCGATCACATAACACTGGTTTTGAAATCCCTTCACTGGCTGCCAATTAGTTTCCGGGCAAGGTACAAGGTGTTGGTGATTACCTTCAAAAGCCGACATGGCTTAGGTCCAGAATACTTAAGAGATCACCTACTTCCATTACTGCCCGCCCGTCTCTAAGGTCCTCGAGAAGAATCACTTCAGCAATAAAATCTAGGCTAACTTCAGTCACCCAGAGGCCTTTTCCATCAAGCTCCAAAGCTATGGAATGACCTGCCAAAGGAGATCCGTGACATTTCTACTCTTCAGCCTTTAAGAGGCTCTTAAGCGAATCTTTCCGGCAGGCCTTCCCTACTCGTTCTACTCCCCATTTACTGGGCTACGTCACTCTGTCCACCAATTCTTCTCTTAAATTTAAGAGAAGAATTAAATTAATAATTAAATAAAATCCTTGCCTCAAGAAGAAGAGCCCTCCCTCATGACATTCATCAGACCTGGGGGGAGGAAAAAGAGACGCCGATTCAATCAGGCCTAACTGTGATGTACTCACTTCGCTCTCTTTAATTTTATAATTTTATTTATTATTGTTTTTATTTTTTCTCTTTATTTTATTGTTGTAACCCGCCTGGATCCGTGTGATTGGGCAGGCAAATAAATCATTATTATTATTATTAATTGTTAAACTATTTAATATATTTTGAGACTGTTTAAATTAATCATCATTGTTTTAAATTTAAATTATTCTAAACTGATTTGAATTGATTTTACCTGAGATAATGTTCTATGGGGGGGGGAATATAAATATATACATTTAATGAATAACTGAAATGAAATAGGGCACAGCAGCTACAGTTTAACCCTGATTATTGTCAAGTGCCACATCAGTTCTTTATGCTAATGTTTTCTAAAATGGCTGAAAATCTGTTGTCTTGAGACTTGGTTTAAATGTAAGTTAGAAACACAATGTGTGCATCTGTCAAATTCGTTTGTTTTTTTTAAAAAACCAACTGCTCCTGAATGACAAACCACCTAGTTTTCGCAGTTTTTTATGTTGCAGGAAAGGCTAAGACAAGTCGTCTGCTTCCAGACAGTTTTTACTGTTCGGAAGTTGATCAAAATGCACAGCAGCCGCCAACCAACACTCGCTCAGCACAGAAGACTGGAGTAATCCTATGACTCATAGGAAGAATATTTTTCTCCCAGACAGTTTGTCAGCTTAGGGAATAAGCTCACACAAGGCAACCCTTGAATGTAACTTGCTTAAATCCAATGCCAAGTGCAATTTTCTCCAAAATCAGAGCCCTTCTCCAAACCTACTAAGTTCAAAGTGAGCTCTCATCAGGAGGTTTTTTTCCCCCCTGCATATGTTACATGCATATTTCTAATACCTTAATGAAATTTTAAAATTTAGTAAAAAACGAATATATTAAAAATTAGTCTCAATCTCTTTGGTAATCGATACCATTTTGAATTTCATACATACATATGAACTGCAGATGAGGAGGGGGGGTATTCAGACCCCGAAGCTAAATAAACTCTCTGGACTTCCCCAGATGATCATGCTCTTTTCTTGTAAAATCATCATTCTGGTAATATCTCAGCATTTCTGAAGTTTTTCCTCATTCTAAGATTTTAATTTTAAAATGTTCTGTCATTTTTGGTGCCACATTTTTGCCTTTGGCCTTGCCTACCAAAGGGATGTGGCCTTTCGAACTTCTATGAAACTGAATTAAACTCTTTTCTACACCATTACATGCATAATTTTCACTAAATAAAATACAACATCTACCAAGGAGAGTTCAACAGCAATTTATAACTAGGTACAGAATGATACAGCAACCTAGTGTTCTCCAAGTTCTTTCCCAATGAACTACCAAGCCCTGGCCAGCATCACCAATTGTCATGAATGGTTGGAGTCTGGGTCAAAAATATGTGGAAGGCAACTGATTGGTTATCTCACAGGCTTGGCACCTTTATCAGGTTGCCTACACTACAGAACAGGGGTGGAAAACCTCTGGACCTATGGATGTTGGACTATAACTGTCATCCTTCCTGGTCATTGGCCATACTGCCTGGGGATGATGGGAGTAGGTTAGGTAGGAACTAGGTACGTTTCTTTTTGGTGAGTTTTGTGGTCAAAGATGTTAGAATACTAGTGATTTTAGAATATTGGTATCATAAGATAAAAGTATCCATCTTGATGGAGGGACACTGTCCATCATCCATGATATATTGACAAATGATGTTCTATTTGCTCATCAGGTTCTTCAAGAGTCTTAATCTGGCACACAAAATAAATGGCAAATGATAGGAAAATATTATATTAACGAAAGAGAATAGGAACAATGTCTATATTTATCTGATTCATAAACTGAACTGGTGCCAATGGAAAGTTCTGGATGGCTCCCAAAATGTGTAGGGTGAGGGTGCATGTGGAATTTGCTCACAATACTACCTTCCATTTTAATTTTTAGCCTTTTCTTCCAACACTGTATCCTATCTAAGAAAACTACAGATGGTGGGACAAAATAGAGGCAGAAAATAATTGATCACACTAAAATTAGTAGAGTCTATTAGTTGTGAACATAAGGATCATAATACATTTTCATTAGAATACTGTATAATTCTTCAATGGTTTGAGATGGTGTGGGATGTTCCCATACTGAGGACATTATGCATCAATTTAAAGTTAGTATAGGCAGCAATAAATGAAAGGCTCTTTTACTGACCTGTTCTGTTCACTGATTATGCTGGAGACTTTGCTAGATCAGCAGGAGAGTCCAATAGACACATACATATGACACTAGCATGCCTTCCTGAGGGGATACCATTGGTGCCATAAGTTCTTTTCAAGACGAATTAAGACACTCCATTTTCCCCAAGCATTTTAGATTTAAATTGAGTGTTTGTTTGTTTTTAACTGTTATTTTTGTTAATTTGCAGTAGAGTTTTTACATCTCTTCTATTCCAATCATATTTTTAATTTTTTGTACTATTTTGAAGTTTTGTGTAACACTACTCTAGGATCCCTTATGGAGGTCAGAAAGTTAAGTATTTTGAACCAAGGTCACATTCCCATTTTGCCATGAAATTGACTGGATAACCTTGGGCCAGTCACTCTCTGTCAGCATGACTGCCTCACAAGGCTAAGAAGAGGGAAGAAAGCAAGTTGTATAGATTATCTTTAGCTCATAGGAAGAAATGTACACACACACTCATCTTTCTAATTTCAACCTCTTATTTAGCTCTGAAGATTACTTTCTAAAGTGTTCACTCTGCTACACCTTACTCTACAACTAATCTACAGCTTACTTTACAGTATTTTATTGTAATTTTGTAGATTTTGTTTCCAGCTCGTTTTAATTCTTAAATTACATATTTATGCCCTTTTGTTAATAATCTTCACAAATTAACAAGAGAGGGAGGAAGAATGTACTGTAATTAGAGGAACATGGTGCAAATCCTTAAAAATTCCCCAGGGAAATAATACAACACCAACTGGAATAAACAAAGGGGAAATCATCTTTCAGTACTGAAGTATGACCTTATTTTAATGCAATTTTCCTTGCATAATGCTTTCACTAACAAGTTGGCAGCAAGCATGGATCTTGCATTTTGAAGGTATCCCAGTACCTATGCCATTTTATTTAATGAGCACACTTGGGTACTCTAACTTGAAAGACTGTTCATTAGATTTATGCATCCTCCCCATTAGCAATCTGCTTGTATACCTGATGTAAGCTTAGAACATCATCTGAAACACCATGTCTCATGTGAATTTAGATTAGTTGGTGTCTCTGTGAATCAAAATGAAAATGAAAAAGTCTGTGTATCTAAATGTAGAAAGGATGTAAGGAGTCATTCTAAGGCCACAAACATTAACATTAATTCTGCTATGTTAAATTGGTTGATATCATCCTCATAATTAGAACCTGCTTTACTGTTAGTACAGCTGTGCAAGCTTCCAGAATAAGACCTAAATAAAATGTCATATTAGAAGCCATCTGCACAATGACATCATAGTTTCTCTCCAGTGCTAGTATGTTAACAGTAATTCATGGCCAAAAAAATATTACAGGTCAAATATCATAAGCAGTAACAGATTTCTATGAAAAGCATGAAGGATGAGAAGATATGGAGAGGGTTTCTTCCTCTCTCATAATACTAGAATCCATGCTCATCCAATAAAACTGAATGGGATATTTATGGTGTAGTGGTTTGAGCGTTGAACTACAACTCTGGAGACCAGGATTTGAATCCCGGCTCATACATGGAAATCCACTGGGTGACCTTGGGCAAGTCATAGACTCAGAGAATGGAAAAGACAACCATCCTCTGAAGTAACCTGGCAAGAAAACGCATGATAGGTCTGCCTTAGGGTCACCATGAGTCAGAAATGAATTGAAGGCACGCAACAACAACAACAACAGCAACAAAAAAAAGGAAGTACTTTTTTACACAGAAGTGAGTTAATTCTTTGCGGCCCCAAGATGTCATGAAGTTGACTTCAAAAGAGATTAGAGGATGGGGTTATCAGTAGTTTAGAAATCATAATAGTTATGTGTTATCTCCTGTGCTCCAGTGGATACCAGTTGTTGGGAAACACAAACAGTGTGCATGTCTGTGTGTATAGCGATTGCTCTATTGGTGGGCTTCTCATAGGCAACTGGCTGGCCAAGAAGTGATCAGAATGCTGAAATTCATAATTCTTCTGTCTGCTTCAGCACTACTCTTATTACAGTTAATCAATTAAACTTACCTACTTCTCCTTCCAAAGATACATGGCGGTACAAAAGAGCCATGCATCACTGGGAAGATTACAAAAATGTTCAAATTGTAGCCATGTATTTTCCCATCCCTTAGAGTAAAAAGTGGAAAAAGTCAGAAAGGAGAGTTAAATACATTAAATGAGAGGAGAGTTAGGAAAAAGGGTGAGGAAGGAAAGGCTGTGGTTAAAATACTGGTTAAACAATGGAGTCAAATAAGGTAGGGTCACATAACTATTATTTGTTATTCTGTATCAACTGTCTCTTCTGGCTGTTATTTTCCAACATTAAACATATTCGTGGATTCCGATTTGTGATCTGGGGAATCCAAGGGTAGTCTATCTCATTTTCACATACTGGCACTGAATTATACAACCAGATGTATAAAACAAAACATAAATGGTAGACTTTTAGGGACAATGGTCTTGTAGAAAGCCCTTGGAATATGACATAAAGTTTTAAAGACAATAGTTCTATGACCATAACTAGCTATGTTTATCAACTGTTATTCAGATTACATGGGCATTCAGCCAAAACAGCAAATAAACCTTGAATCCATCTGTGTGTATCTGAGCAGAAACAGAAAGACACGCTGGACACATCTCTTATCTAAGAAAAATCTATGAGAGCTGACAACTGGCTAAAATGACATTTTGAAGAGTTTTCTGAGACACTGACTCTTTGAAGTGTCTTGGTTTACTTGAATATTGAATCAATAGACCTACCAATAAGGTAAAACTGTGCTGGGGCAGAATCCCGTAACATTCAACAAGCTTTGCTCTCTTTGCACTAGGGAGGTCTGGAAGCCTCTCCCGCAGCCAATCGATGTTTACCACTTGCTGAGAGCTTGTGTTATCAGGCAAAGATTTAGCATCATGAAGAATCAATGGTGGGAGGTTTGGCTCTGGCATGAACCTAGGGAGAGAACAA
Source organism: Sceloporus undulatus (assembly GCF_019175285.1). Classification (NCBI taxonomy): domain Eukaryota; kingdom Metazoa; phylum Chordata; class Lepidosauria; order Squamata; family Phrynosomatidae; genus Sceloporus; species Sceloporus undulatus. Next base: position 145,263,695 of record NC_056526.1, on the reverse strand, counting down.
AGAGATGCTCCTCTAGTGTTATTTCCACTTAAGTCTGTTTGCTGCATCCTAACAACATGCAGGAAAGTAGCTGTACTTCTCTTGCTAATGATGTGACTTGATGTAACCAGAACAAAAACATGGAACATGCAGTTTAGTGCAAACCTTTGAGCAGCAACAGATAAGCCTCTGTCCCAAGGTGTAGCCTCAAGCTCTTTTTGAGGATCCACCACTGACTGTCAAAACAGACAACAAAGGGGAGAGAGAATAAATTTAAACCATTTTACACCCCCTAAAACAAACAAAATGCAGATGCCACTCATCCTTCTGAGTGCTGAACACAACCTGTAATTCAGACCAACTGGGAGTATAATCTGGCAAAGGGGAAAAGAAAGACTGACAGCCAGCTGCTAAGAATGTTTCATGCAGGTTGCAACCTCCCTCGTATTAATCTGAAGAGATTCAATGAAAAAAGCAGGCTGTGTTAAAAGCCAAGTTGCCATCTCCACTGGGGTGCCACAGTAAATAAAGCTGAGTGACAACATCAAAGGACAAGGGCTCAACTGAAGAGGGGGCCAATTCAAACCATCATAAAAACATGGAGATTAAAATACCAATTCTGGTCTTACATGAACAAATGGTGGATTTGAAAACTAAACAATTACAGCATTGCCATCTCTCTTAGCAAACAGCTGGGATGTATTCCTTGAAAAAAGTACATTTGTGCTTCAAATAAACAAAAAAAATGCAGTTCAGAAAGCAAAACCCACCATTCGTTTTGCTTTGATTCATTCTTGCATACTTTCTCTCATGTTTTTCTCTGCTGTTTTTCTACACTATCCAAATTAATCAGTTTAAACGGCAATACCGGCTGATGCTAGTTAATACATAAAGAACTAATGAAATAGCCACAACACTTGCTTCACACAGTATGCTGCGATTCAGAAAAATGAAGCCATAAGAGGTTATTACTGCATTAGCGATAGTGTACAACTGCATTAGCTATGGGGGGGGGGGGGGGGGAAAAAAAAGCTATTGTAAATCATCAAAAGGTTTGATAAGTACAACCCCTTTTATCTACACAAAAAAGGAACATACAAAATGTTTGAGTAATCCAAATGATGGACAATTGGGAGTACTATTTATGTAGTTTTGAATATAAATGGAAGATGGATAGTTGTTTTGTTTTTCTTCTGAAATTACAAATAGCAATGTAATTCCTATCATAAATAAATATCTAGTGGCTTTCTTTTCATTTCTGTTCAATTTTATTTAGATCTCTTCCAATGAATGGCAAAAAATTTACTTGGTTTCATTCAAAACAGGCATCACCAGGCAGCGCGCCTTGCCTGTCTCCCTGCAGCCAGAGATGGACAGTGGAGAGTCCTAACCACTAAGCGATAACAAGGAAAAATGAATATAATTTTTAATGGTTTTTCACTGACTAATCCATGGTCTACCATTTTAGTTTAACATGGGATTGTTAGATTAGAAAACCTTTTGGTGTAGCCATGTTGGTCATAAAAGAAGCAAAACAAAACAAGCAAAACTAAACACTCCAACAAAATCCAGCATCTATCCCGTGGTGATAGCCTTACTGGATCAACTAAAAGGCGTAAAGCCTATCAAGAAAAGATGATAAAATAGAATATAGAAAGTGACAGTGCTGTGATCATAGCATCTACATTTGGGACATTACAGGTAGTGTATATAGATAAAAAGTGATCTCTCTAAACATGGCCACAAGTTGAATGAGAACAAAGGCAATATAAGAAGGAATAAAGTTTGGCATTCTCTCCCCACCCCTGAGTATGAAGCTAAAGACACCTGTGATGGAAGACTCTGGGTAAGGTAAATAGAGATAAAATGAAAAGACGGAAAAGTCACAACCTGGCAGCCATTTTTCATGAGGATTTCTGCGCCTCAGATCCAAAATAAATATAATTACCGATAGTCCTGCTTTCCTTCTTTATCCCTCATTGCGATGGTGCGCCTAAAAAAAGAAGTTTTTTTTTAAAAAAGCAAGATATCTAAAAGGTTTTTATTTAGTTTAGTTGTTTCTGCAGAATGCAAATAGCTGGAAACTATTCTAGTTAAGGAAGTTACATTATGTCATTTGAATGGAGAAGGGTAACTATATTAATCCTAGGCACCGTTTTATCTTTATACTGCTTATAGTAGAAATGTTATCAGTTTGCCACAATTAAAACAAATAAATAGCTTTCACGGTATGGAGAAAAATGGCTCACAAAAACAGCTGCTCTCAGCTTGAAAATAACAGGACAGAACAAATCCCAGAAACCCTAGGAAATCTCAAAATGCTTATGAACTTTGATTTTTGGAGATAGAGGGTACAAATGTATATTAATTAGTATTTTCAGGTGAAGAGCCTACTGGCTGGCATTTATACAGAGCTTGGAAATGCTATGGGGGAGGAGGTCTATGACAGTGACACTGGATGACGGATTATGGGAGATACCGTTAAAAAAACTCTTTCCTAAGCTCTGAATTTATCTTACATGCATTCAGACAGTTGTTTTCTGCTTACTGAGAGACAACTGTAGTCCATAAGATGGACTCAAAAGGAGAATAATTTCACCTTGGAGAATAGTCTTACCCATATCTTATGGGAAATGATATGTATGACAAATGGTAAAATGAAAAACTCACCCAAGCTTAAAATCAAAGGTTCTAGTTTCATTCAAAACAGTTCCGCCATTCTCTAGCTCTTCAATCTGCCTTTGTATTTCATAGTCTTAAAGGAACAAGAAAATCCTGTTCAGTTATGTTGCACCCTTATCTATTTTTCTCTTCCAGACAATAAAGTGAAGTGCAGTTTTAAGCCTTATCAAAACCAGAGTAAGCTTATTACCGAGAAAGAGTTATGAAGAAACTAAACTGCTCTGAGACAGTTAAATGATGCAGGTTGTTTATATCATTTGAAATGCATTTAATATCTGAACTCAAGCCTTAAAAAAAACAACCCCAAAATCATGACATCTGAAAAAAAAAACCCACTGCATTTTCCTTTTTCCTTTGTAAAAGAATCTGCGAGTAAAATAACACCACAACACCATCCATGAGGATTCACTATGTTTTTAACACCAAACTCCACTCATGTACACATATACTGTATCTCATATATTAAGTTAGCATGCACATGGTAACAATATACTGTACTGTACAGTAATTACAGAGGGTAATACTGTATTATATAGTCCCTGGGAAGGCACCCTCTAGAACCCATGCTTTGGAAATCTCTGGACTCCAGAAGGTGCCTTCCCAGGAACTATGTTAATGCTAGGCTCAATACATTTATTTGTAGGCTGCTTTTAAAAGTATGTTTATGCATATGTTGTACAGTAATTAATTTGTGTTATGGTTTTAAAATTGCATTTATAAGCCATTTCAAGACCAATCTGATAGAGTACAAGGCAATACAAAAAATTAACTTTCCAAATTCTGCACTAATACCTGCTTAGGAAACCAAAATAGGGGAATATTGGGTGATTCAAAAAGAATGGTGTAAAACTGAATAAGAACAGGTTTACTTTTGTACCATTCTTTTTTAATCACCTGATAGGGCAATCTTGCCCTACCACAAAGCCCCTGCTTTTTATAAGGCAGGGACTTCCAGATTCTGTAATTTTTCCATTGGAAAGTAGTGTTTCCTTTACCTATTGCCTTTGCAAGGAATCGAGCACTGTTGATATTCTTCACTTCAGCTCTCACTCCATACTGCTGTCCAGGGTGATGCACAGACACATTGGCATCTACTCTCAGCTGGCCCTCTGAAGAGACATCAGTGGCATTAATCATATATTCTCTGTGAAACATTTCTAGAAGATTTCCAATTTTTTAAAAAAAACACATTTGAGATGTGAACAAGTAAAAATGCCTTAGCCTGCAGACCTTCCAAGAGTTGATATCCTCCAGTAACACAGGCCCTCCAAAGGAATTTAAGCCTCATCATCCCTGATTGTAGGTCATGCTGCCAGGTCTGTACAGACCTGGAATCCAACAACTAGAGCAGGGGTAGGCAACCTGCGGCCCGCGGGCCGGATGCGGCCCGGCAAGGCCTTGGGACCGGCCCCAGCCTGGTCCTGCCGCCGATTGCCACCGGGGCCTTTGGAGGGCAATTGTCTATAGAAGCCTCAGAAACATGCATTTATATTAACATTTTTTTAAAAAATCAGCAAACTTTTTCACGTGTCCTCCATTTTTTTTTAAAAAAGTGTCTTCCATTTGAAAATTTTGTCCTACATTTGTCCTGGTTTATTTATATATTTAATGTTTTTAAAAAATATTTAATTATTTATTTTTTGGCTTTGGCCCCCCAGTTGTCTGAGGGACAGCAACCCGGCCCCCGGCTCAAAAAGGTTGCCTACCCCTGAACTAGAGGGTCAAAGGATCCTCATCCTGTCTTACAACTACACCTGTGGCTACTGCACAGCTAATTTTCCCTTCACCATAACAACACATTTATCAAAAGATGTAACCAGAAGAGATTGACACAGTTTAATCTGAAATGAAATACACATTAGAATCTCTTCTGAAAGTCTATCCCAATTTATCTTACCTGTGAACCAGACACATGTATCTGTATCTGTGTGTGTTATATATATAATATGCTGCCTTTGTCCCACACTGGACCTAAGGCGGCTCACAAAAAATGCTTAAAAAGCAACAATAAAACAGTACAGTTGGCTGATTTTTTATACACGTATTCAAGCACCCACAGTTTGAAAATGTTCAAAAAAAAAAAAGTATAAATTTCAAATATCAAACCTTGATTTTCCATTTTTTACTAGGGACACCATTTTGCTATGTCATTATATTTAACGGGACTTGAGCATACACGGATTTTATTATACATGGGGGAATCTTGGAACGAAACCCCAGCATATAACAAGGGTCCACTGTACAATTTTATAACACAATTAAAAGATCACATTAATATAATGTAAAATCCTTTGAAATTCTAAGTTAAAAATATAAAACCATTAAAAACAAACCGTAGCATACCCCTCAATAAGAAGCCTCCCTGAGCACAATTACATATTTTTTTGGGGGGAAAAGTTTTTGCCTGCCAGCGAAGGGAGACCAAAGCGGGGCCAGGCTAGCCTCCAGTAGAAGAAAGTTTTAAAGGGTAGGAGCAGCCATTGAGAGGGTTATCTCTCATGTCCTCCCCAATGCATCATATGTCCACATCTTAAGACACAGAATGACTGTGAGTATTCCTGGTATTTAAAACACACACACACATAGAAAGCATCTCTTCCTTCCTTTAGAAACCTCCATATTTATTTGGAATATACTTCGAATCTTAGATAAAAGAATCCATCACACATTGTTTTGGAACTGTACAGGATTTGTTCTAAGCTACGTATATTCTAAGATGGAAGGTTAAAGAATTTAATTGAAATGCCACACAGGAGGCTCACACAGCTCAGATGCGGAGGCTTGGCGACAGTAAATAGCCAGAGAGAACTGTGGCGCAACTCACACAGAAAACTGTTGTGTAAATACTATGCAACATGGCACCCACTTTTCTCCAGCTTTGCTTCCTGAGAATTTAACTAAACCAGACAGAACTATTTTGACATGACCTACCAAGAAGGAAGAACTTTGAGCAAACTTTTTAATGGAAAGCTATGAACCCTGAAAGCATCAAGTCAGAAGATGGCCTTTCCATGGATTTTTGAGGGTTTTTTTTTTTACTGGTATGAAACTATTATTTGAGGGTGTCACATAGTTCTGTCATAAAGCCAATAACAGTTAGGGCACATTTACTCAAGTGTCCTTGAAAACATACAGCTCAAGGACTGGTGTCAGAAACCTGTTTTTGCCTTCACTCTCAAGGAATTGTAATTGTTGCCACAAGTACAATTTTGAATCCTTCCCAAGTGCCAGAAGCATAACACAAATATCCCCATCTGAAGTGATGCAGAGTGCAATCTGGCATTGAAGCAAGGGTCTACAGAACCTTTCTGAAGCAATTCACTCTCCTTTTCCCACCTCCTTTCTAAATAGGTCCTGGTGAAGCTGGTAAATTATCCCAATAAATACTTTTCTGTGAAACTACATAGAAAATAAATTACCTTTTTATCCCTTCCTAGAATCATAGAATCATGGAGTTGGAAGAGACCACAAGGGCAATCCAGTCTAACTCCTTGCCATGCAGGAACTCTCAGTCAAAGCATCCCTGGCAGATGGCCATCCAGCCTCTGCTTAAAGACCTCTAAGGAAGGAGACTTCACTACATTCCAAGGGAGTGTGTTCCACTATCGAACAGCCCTTACTGTCAGGAAGTTCCTCCTAATATTGAGGTGGAATCTCTTTTTCTGTAGCTTGCATCCATCGTTCTGGGTCCTAGTCTCAGGAGCAGCAGAAAACAAGCTTGTTCTCCCCTCAATATGACATCCCTTCAAATATTTAAACAGGGCTATCATAGCACCTCTTAACCTTCTCTTCTCCAGGCTAAACATACCCAGCTCCCTAAGCCGTTCCTCATAGGGCATGGTTTCCAGACCTTTCACCATTTTAGTCGCCCTCCTCTGGACACACTCCAGTTTCTCAATGTCATTTTTGAATTGTGGTGCCCAGAACTGGACTCAATATTCCAGGTGGGGCCTGACCAGAATAGAATAGAGTGGCATTATTACTTGCCTTGATCTAGACACTATTTTTATTGATGCAGCCTAAAATTGCATTGGACGTTTTAGCTGCTGTATTGCACTGTTGACTCATGTTCAACTTGTGGTCTACTTGGCCTCCTAGATCCTTTTCACACGTAGTTTCATTCAGCCAGGAGAGAAGCAAGTAGTGGCTATTTATACAACATGGTGAATGAAACTTGTATTAAATTCGCAAAGGAGAAAACATGAACATCCAAAGTTACAGTCTTTCAAGGATACTTTCCAAATATAGGAGCATCCCCTTTCCATGTTTTTGTGTAGTGTTGTGATTAGCACTGGCCAAGAGACAATATTAGAGAGTAGAGTGTTGCTTTTCAGGCATTTTGTCACAAAGTGCAAGTGCATGATAAAAGGAAAGACAAAAGGATAACCCTAAGATTCTCATTTCATTGTTATCAGCCTTTCTGAGATCCCCTTCAGATGTGTTAAACTTCCATCATCCCCAGTTAATATGAATATGGATCCTGAGCTACCTCAATATATATTAGCCACACGGTGAAAACAAACAAACCAGAGGAATATTTCACTACTCCACCATGGTCACAGCAGCGTATACCACAGCACATAAAAGTTATTATGTGCATTCTACAGTCTGTGGTACTCAACAGTTAGTTTTTCTGAATGAGCAGCCTAAAATATGCAAACACATATTGGTAGGTTACTTGGCATACTCATAAAGATGGAGAAGGTTCCCTAAGCATAGGAAGAAGGAAGATCACTGGCTCACCTACTTAACCTGAGAGGTATGTACACTTGAATGATGTGTTCCACACATTAAGCAGATCAAAACTCAAAGTCCACAACTTGTCCTCAAAGGACATTTTAAAATTATTCCACTTCCATATGAAATCCTGCATTCTAAAAACAGCAAACTAAGCTCACATTCCAGTGATTTTTGCCAGGTACTGTCCACAGATTTGTAAGTCCATTTTCCCAGCTTTCAAGGACTTAAAACACTTTGTAGAAAAATGAAAGCTATGATTTTCATGAAGATGCATTGTAGGGATGTAAATCTTCAACTATTTCACCCTTGCATGTGAAGACAATTTCCACAGTTTGCTCTCCACTGAGGCTAAAAACATTTTTTTTCTGTACAATATTCCAGTATTCACAGGTCCTAAAGTGTTTGGGGAAATTATTCTGTTCAGAAATTACATGATGTTTTCTCCATGCACACATGCAAAAGCACAAAGTAAGTATTTTCCACAAAAATGTGTTTCTAGAACTGTGCTATTCTGCTAGAAAACTTGTTTTTCACACACAATAGGATTTCACACACACACACACACACACACACAGTTTCCAGGAACACAAAACCTATTTTGCACAAAAAACACATGTTTTTGACAGAGAAAACAACCATAATTCTGAAAAATAATTGTTGCCAGAAACATTTTTTTTTCTTATGGAAAATATGTATTTCTGGGCAAAAATAAATATGGACCAGGCAAGTGGACCATTTTTCACAAAGAGTCCACCTGTTTTTAAAAACTATTTTTTTGTGCAAAGGAGGAGGTTGTTAAAAATGCTCTTTTGTGTGTGTAAGAAGTCAACATGTATATCTGTGTAGAATAATTTCCTGAAAGTGGGCAAAAATTAGAGAAAATTCATACTCTGTTATGGATTAAGAGTTAAATGCCTATGATCAAACTACACAAAACAATCATGCAATTTCAGTCTACAGGCCCTGGCATGTATTCACAGAATATTTTAAATCCGGTGTCACTTCATGTTCATGTCCCTGATAACTGAACCTTTGTCCCACAGTTGGCTCATTTATTTGATTCTTTTTTATACAATGCAATATTTTTGCCCTCATTCCAACCCCCCCCCCCACACACACAAAGAAAATCACAATATAAAACTGGGGTGGGACCTCTGACTTATCTAGATGTTGGAATGTACCTCCCACCATTCCTAATTTTTGGCTGACTGGTGATGATGGAAGTTGCAGTTCAACAATAGTTAGACAGCCTCATGATTCCTACCTCTGATATAAATCCAAAACAGAAAGAAAACATAATTTTAAAACAGGCTAAGGAAATTAGAAATAACACAGTCTTCTTGACTGCTTATGAGAAGCCTACTAATACTGTGCTTCATTTCCATTTCCAGATTTCCACAACGAGGTGCAGCTAGGAACCATGTCTCATACATTCACCAACCTCAGGGTGATATGGGATATGTAGCAGCAATATCCACTGAATATCTCAAATTCCAGACAGGTGGCAGAGATGATTTATCTCACTGTTGTTTATGGACTAGGCAGGTAGAGAAAAATTGCTGGCTCTTCAACTCCCTGTCCACAGATGAACTCCTGATAGCATATTGGCAACTGATGTCTTTCATCATCCTTTTGTGTAGACTTTAGACCCTAGTCTTATAACCATAGTAGCCACCTGCTGTCTCTCCTACCACATCCTCTCACAAGGCCCAGGGCAGGGCACAGCAGCTACATTTTCTTCACTGTGCCATCACCTCCTCTGATTATCTTGCAATGAAGTTATGACCCTGGTTTTGGCACACTGCAGGCAGTTGTTACTATAAGAAGTGGAGGTCAAATTCAACCTTTATGTCCCTACAAATAGATGATAGATATGACCAGAAGGGGCAAGTACATCACCAGTGGAAATCTGCTCAGACAATAGAAAATCCGGAGACAAAATAGCCCAAGTACAACCACCTGTAAAATGAGTAAGACTGAATCTGGTGCATGGCAGGGAAAATATCTTAAAAGTCACAGGGCCTGAAACAGTGCAAGTCACATGATAGTTTCATAACCAAAGCTCAGCCATGAGAAAAAGCAATGTGTTTCACAAGCTGCAGACTTGTGGCAAGCCTTTATATGCATCTATTTCAGAAGATGAGCAGAACAAGAAGTAACCATCACATAGATGGCTGAAAAGGATAATGCTGCTGAATAATAATAAAAATAATAATTTTTATTTATAGACCGCTATTCCGCAATGGTCATAGCGGTGTACAGTAAAATTGCAAAACAATACAAAAAATTGCAAGGCCTCTCTCCCCCTCAAGATGGTGGTTGGAGGAGGGCTCTTTGTCTTCCAGGCCTGGCCTCTCTCCCCCTCCATGTAAGCCTGCACTCTTGGGGGGAAAAAAAAACCAAAAGCAGCTGGCACTAGCAGCTACAGCAGAAAGAGTAAAGTATGAGGAGAAACTGTTGGAACTGCAAACTTAAGACTTGGGAAAGCTGGGCAACAGAAAATTAAGCCAACTAATAATGAGAAGAAAACAGTGCCACCATACCCCATTAAGAGCCGAATCTAATTTTAGTCCTACTTAGAATTGATTTGCTGAAATGAACAGGACTTGTTAAACATAACTCACCAAAGGCCCGTTGATTCTATGATTACAAAAGGTCTGCTATAGGACTCAGGGCTGCATTTAGCCCTGAGAGTTCACTGGGATGCTCCTTCTTACTCAAGTAACAATAAGTGGTCCTATCTCATTCAAGTGACAATTTTTCACCACACACAGTTACTGATGCTACACTCCACTGTTCAAGGCTGGAACATGCAGCTTTCAGGAACATCAACCCAGATTACTCTCAGGTACTATATGAATTTGAAGCAGGTTATAATGCAATTAATACAAGCACATGTACACTTAACACTACAAGAATAATAAAGAGTTTGATGGTGAGTGTTCACTTTAAAGCTAAGATCAAATCATTTTAACTTGCAACATTCCCAGATTACTTGCAGACATCTGTGGTAAAGCCACAAACAGGTTATTTTTATTAGAAAGGTCACTATTTCTGTCAATTCAGAGAATCTACATCATAGCAACATGGAAAGAAAGTATGCAGGCAGACAAGGGCAAGGGAACAGCACCTGAGTCATCCGTCATCCCCTTCGTACTAAGATTTATCATGTAAAATTCAAAAAGGCCTAGCAGTACAAAAGAATCTGAGGCAAAGATGAAGCAGCTGGCTCCCTCTAAAACACAGGGAAGGGTTTACAAAGGGACAAAAGCAACCCAAAATGAAACAGCACCACCACAATGCTGAATGATAAGCAGCTGCAAGGCAAAGTAAGCATGATGCTGTGAAAGTGTCTTTGTGAGGAGAAAATTACCACTGAGGAAGGGTAAACATGCCCTCCCAGTCTTCTACCTGCCATGTTTGCTTGGCTGCTCCCAAGAGTCTGTAGGATAAGTTGAAGCTCTCTCACTGCTGCGGCAGCCTCTTCTCCACAGCACATATCGGGCTCCATGACAACCTCCATGAGGCCAACTCCTACCAGAAAAAGAGAGAGAGAGAGAGAGAGAGAGAGAGAGAGAATTTCTAATAGCAGGTTTTGATTTCGACATAAAAATTCAGACATAAAAAATTAGCATGCATGAAAGTGTCCAACTGGGGATCATTTATTATTATATAATCACTGTCAAAATGGCTGTCATCTGCAAAATGGTTGCATAGAAACTCATCTCTTCCCATTGTCAAGAGAGTAGCTGCATCCAATGACTTTCTTCTAGGCATAAGGCAGTTTGCTCAAAAGCCATTACTTCAGGCTGATCAGTGCGTTTAGTATCAAAAGTGGGACAGGAACAGCTCTGGCTGTTCAAAACTGTAGAGACCAACAAGTACTAGATATTGAACTTTTCCTCAGTGATTCCCCCACTCTTTCAGTGAGAAGCTTTTTCCCACTTGACAGGCTATACACACATTAATACTGGTACAGAGAGCAGAGACTTTATGTTCAGTATTTGCAACTGGGGTGAGGAACATTTGATCTTTCTGGATATATTGCCCCACAACTCACATAAACCCCATCCAGCACAGACAATAGTAGGGAATTATGGACCTTATACTCAAAATCACTTGGAAGATCAATGGTTCTCCACTGCTGATGTAGATCATATTACTCCGCTGGCTAGGTGCTCTTTTATGCAGCCACCTGCACGTTTCTGTCCAATTCCTTTTTTTTTTTTAAAGCTATCTAGTTTGGGATCTGGTTACCTAAACAATTGTGTGTTTTGCTAGAAAACTGGCCACATTTTAAGATGGTCAGAAGAGAATACTGTTCCCATGGAGGCCTACTTCACAAGCACATAGGAGGGCTTTTCCCTGGGATGTTCCCAGAATGTGGAAGGCATTCCTCTGAGAGCTGCAGCCAAGCCTGCATATGAACAGACATCTCTTGAAGCTGTCCTTTTCAACTGTTTTGAAGTTTATCAGCTATTGTGATGACTAATAATTTTAATCTCCTTGTTTAATTGTTTTATCAGCTAATTTGTTTTTAATAGTGTTTTTAAGAGCCCTGGAGACGCAGTGGTTAAATGTCTATAATGCCGTCACTCACTCAAAACCATAAGGTTGCAAGTTCAATACCAGCAAAAGGGCTCAAGCTTGACTTATGCTTGCATCCTTCCGAGGTCGCTAAAATGAGTACCCAGTTCTAAACCACTTAGACACTGTTAGTTCAGTATGAAGTGGTATATAAATGAAGCTGTTTGTTTTGTTGGTTAGCCACTTAAGTGCTATTTTTCTAGCAGAAAGACAGGCCATAAACCCATACACACAGTTCCATTTATCTGGGAACCCTGGCTAAAACCAAAACATGTGTCATGCATATATGTGAAGGACCTATCACCAACCTACCTTTATTTCAAATGGCAAATGAAGAACAGAACTGGCTATCAGGCTCTCCAGTTTTGTGGTAGCTGCCAGGTATGTAGATCAGCTGGGAGAGAGGCATACATTTATTTTGAGTCCTTGATCAAAACTACCTCTTAGGTAGCTTGTCTTATTAAAAACCATTGGCCAGTAACTTGCCCAGGACAGAAGTACTTGCTTATTTTAATTTTTCACAGTTATATGAACCAGAAATTTTTCAAAACCTACCTGCTCTGTTCAAATCGATTAGTGTCTGGCTTCTTAAATCATCATGAAGGCTTTTCCCACTGTCTTGCTCCAACTGTATCTGTTTTATTCTCACAGTCTTGGTTATTATATCATTCTGGTTCTTCCCTACACACAGGCTGTATGACAGTGTTCCATTCACAGCAATGGGGAGCCTCTGTTGAGTGATCTGGTAGCCAGCCTGCATTTAGAAGTTTAACCATCAGCTGTAATCAACAACTTTTAAACCTAAATTTATCACCTTCCTATTTCAACAGATGGCCCTTTCCTTTTAGCCTTATTAATAACAGATTCATATGATGTGCACAACAAGTTCAGTGTAGTCTTTCCACTTAGATTTCTCCTCTGTCATTCCATGTTGAAATTATTGCTGTTCTTTTTTTAAAAAAAATATGCGATGAGCAACAGTAAGCAATGAGAATTCCATTTTTTTTTAATCTGAAGCTCTGTTTTTCATATTAAACTATCCAAAGATCCCTAAATTCACATTTATCTTGTCTAAACTAGGCATCTCATTATAGGTTCTTATGATAATGCAGCTCAGGGCAGCTCTGCATATTATAAGGAAACTACACAGGGAAAAATGACTAACGATGGAAGGACAAAACCAAACATAAGAATTAAATACTGACTCTCCCCTGAAAATAGGGCCTATCCTGCTTTAGTATGAGGAAACAGTGAAACCACCACATTTCCCCATTTTGTACTTGGTGCTCAATATGCTGCATGGAAAAAGGTGCAGGCTGCTTGTATTTAGAATCACAGACTTGGAACATCATCTGGCCAAAAAATCTTCCAATGAGGGACCCCACCCTCCTATGATCGTCTAACCCTTAGCTCTAAACCTCTAAACACAATGTAAAGCATTAAGAGTCCAGATTCATGCAAAGGCCTTCCTAACTATCAGGTGACCACCTGATATATTAAACTGAGGGTTTAAATTGGCTAATTTAGAGCCTTAGTGGGAAGCATGGTCCAGTCCAAAGTGTCATCACCCCTAGAGAGATCACCAGATTATAGAAGCATTGGACACCTGGCTGGTTATAACGTGTAATGTTTCTTCATTATGGTAATCTTTGTTCTGTATATTTCTATAAGTCTTTCAGAAGTATGACTTTTCTGGTATTTAATTAGTTTGCTTCAACTCATGTGTGTAAACAGGAACCCGCTGAGGTGGTTACTTTTTAATTATCTACAGTCAAACTATTGATCTCTTTGTTCTACTCCATCTAAAGTTTGTCCAAAATTGTTGTTCTTTTATCCAATGTCTAGGTGCCTTTGAATTCAATCACTCTATCGGACTAAACAGACTGGCAATAAAGGCCGGAATCAAGGTGGAGTGGGGGTGTAGTGACTGCATGCTGGACCCCCCCCCCAACTCTTCCCTTATGCCGGCATCATGCCACCCACCTGTCCAGATGACGGGCGGCATCATGCCATTTCTTTGGTGCAGCGTTTATACATACTGTGCCAAAGAATTGGCAGAAAGCCACTGAGGCGGCAAGGGCACCTTTTTGCCAGTGGTAAAAGTAATGGCATTTTGCCAATCTTTTTAGCACCAGCAAAGCACTGGATTGGGGCCACGAGGAAAGGGGTGGCAGGACGCTGCTCCAAAGGGACGGTCTGTTTTGCCCTTAAGCTATCCTTCTTTGTGGGATCTAGTATGGGCAGACTGTCTGTATAGAACTCCAAGAAGTCACCCACGGTTGGACCTTAGCATGACTGCATGATCTGTACTCTCTTGCTCCTACTCTCAGGTTTAGCACACATTTCTAGGGCCAGAGCTTTTTTCTTTCACCTCTCTTTAATCACTTGCCCTATATACCAGAAGATACCTGCTGCCTTTTGTAATTTGACAGAACGTCACACTCTTATAAAACATCCATTGAGGTTTTTCTAGTCAACTTCTACATTGGGACCTAGTTCATTTAATCTGTGTGCACATTCTTCTGCCGAAGATACCTACCAACCTGCTATTCTAGGAACAAAAATGCAACCATGGGGCTGTTTGTAGATTTCTCCAATCCCAGGGAAGCTATGTCTCACAACACTGGGTCACTGTACAGACTACTGTTTAGTAGGTGAGCTTAGAGTTCAGCATATGATGCAGTTAAAGTAGTATCAACCTAGATTATTTCTGCAATGTGGATGCAGCCTAAGAAATGCTTCTGATCTCCTAGATGGAAATGGGAGATAAAGAAGAAGTAGAAGCAAACAACATTTGTTAGGAGTGTTGAGGCATACTAGCTTTTGAGGACATTTTGTTCCCTATCTGGCATATAGCTTTTATTTTATTAAAAGCTTTCAGTATCTTTAGCAGTTCAATTACGATTTCAAATAGAAATGGAGATTCCTTATTTAAATTTTGAAATTATAAAACCTTAATTTGGCTGCATCTGCACTGCAGATATAATACAGTGTGACACTGCTTTAAATACCATGGCTCAATGCTATGGAATTCTGGGATTGCCTTCTCTGTCAGGGAGCTCTGGTACTACAACAGACTACAAATCCCAGGTTTCTACAGCCTTCATTCATGTCAGTTAAAGCAGTGTCAAACTGCATTATTTCTTCAGTGCAGATGCAGACTCTGTAATGGAACTGAATGGACTTCACTTTGTCAAATGTACTGAACCAAAGCTCGACTCCAAAGGAGGTCCAGTCCTAGCGCAAACATAATTTGTAACATCACGGAAAGGAAGCTGAAAATCTAATACCTGCTTTTAAGCTTCCCTTTAGAGATTAGTTGCTTTGAAAAACAGAACACAGCCTTTGGGCCCCCACAAATAACTAGAGGAAATAGCTGTGATGTCTATGTGTATGTGTTTGTAATACATTCATTTTAAAAAGATCAATAGCAGACTGTTTTTTGTCTTAACCCTACCAGACAATTAGTTGGGAATAAAGGAAGTCTGGCCCTTGCTGCACCTTCTCCCAATTCAATTACAGAGAGAGACTGGAAACACGAGACGCAGCACTGGAGTCAGCAATCAGGACAATCACCTTCAATCAGCAAGGGCCGGACTACAGCTGTCTATTCATCACAACATCGTGCCTCATCCAGCTTGGACGGGCAAAACAATGGCAGAGAACAAAAAAGCATCCTTTTTCCCCAGCCTGTTTTCTCATCCATTCTTCAGGCTTGTTCTTCTTCCGACTTGCTAAGGGACAAAGCTTGATACATACTCACAGGCAGATCTGCATAAAAATAGTGCTTCCTGTCAAACAAGGACTTCTTGTTTATGGTGCAGTTCAGCGCAAGGCCCGTGATTACGGCTGCTTCTACACATCTCCTGTTGAGAACCTAAGGAAACACAACATGGCACTTTGCTTAGATGCCTGCTATGAAACAAATGTCTCTCATGCATACTTGTCTTTTAAAGAAGGCGGATTCTCCTTTTCCTTGTCATCAAGAAGCATTGTGCGTGGGAGACTCAGGCTTCATAGCCAGAATTTGAATTTTTCATGCTCAAGAAGATCTTCCTGTACTCTGACTGCGGGAGGACCTGCAGTATCTGCAGCTCAGGAACAAACATATGCTCTGAACATATGACAGAATGTAGATTTAAGACTTGGCACTCTCCAGGGGGCTCTTTTTCCACATTAAGATCGAAAATGTCAAAAAATTAATTTTCACCCACTAAAAGCAGTAGCACAGACTGACCACTGGTCCATTTCAACGCAAACACTTCTGAACTCATTTATGAACAAAGATTTCAGGATGTCACATTCCAATTAGCTAAAGTGGGCAGCAGATGAGATCAACTCATACAAAGTTAATTTATTAATTTCTGGGTGAATGAAGGCTGAGTTTGAAAAGATAGGAAAAGAGAAACCTTGCCCTCACAATACCTTCCAATGCTGTTTTTTAAAAAAATCATCCTCATCACCACTTATGTAGGACCTTCAGAGTGTGTTCAAAATACTTCATGCACACTATCTTACTTACCCTAGCAAACATCCTATGAAGAAGGCAAGCATTATTATCCCTGCACTGCTTTGCGTAATGCAGGAGTTGACATCAGTTGTTATTGAACTGTAACTCCCACTATCCCTCACCACTAGAATATGCTTGCTTAGACTACTGAGAGTTGCAGATCAACAATATCTGAAAGGCCACAACTTGCCCATCCCTGTATAATCTTTATGCTCACTGAAACCTCCTCATTCAAGATGCATGCCCGCCCCCAGTACCCAGAGAAAGGTGATTTCCCCCTTTTTGCTCACATTTACATTGGTTCTAGTTAAGAGCAAAAAATAAAATAATATTCTTAAATTATAGAATATATATGACCACCATTTCCTTCTCTCACCCTAGTTAATCCAACAGAAGGGAAAAGAATAAAAGAATCTCCAAGCAGCTTTCTTTCTTATTAAGACAACTATTATATCTGTAAAATAAGGGTGGGTAAAGTGTGGTCCCAAGACTCCTTGGATCAACCTTTTTCAGACCAAGAAAAGGTGAGTTGCCTCATATGGAAGCGTCTAGGAGTGGTGATTCACCTTTGAAATAGATTGCAAATCTTGTTCTCCCACAATGGTGCTAGATAGATAGATAGATAGATAGATAGATAGATAGATAGATAGATGTGTTTTTTAAAACCAACATAGCCTGATTCCTATTTCATTTTTCTTTCTTTCTGTGATGTGGCATTTTAGGGATACTCTGTGGCCTTCAGGGATAAAGATCTGGCCTTAGGCCCACTAAAATTTATATCCCTTGCTATGAAATAAGGGTAAAGCCAGCATGGTTTAGTGCTTTGAGTGCTGGGCTATGGCTCTGGAGACCAGGGAGTGAATCCCTGCTTAGACATGAAAACTCACTGGGTGATCTTCACGAGTCACTCTCTCTCAGCCTCAAAGAGAGGCAAAGGTAAATTCCTTCCACACTAATCTTGTCAAGAAATGACAGGATTGCCATAAATCAGAAATGACTTGAAGGCATACAGTAACAACAACATGAAATAAAGGGTATGTGTGTATTGGCTATTTCCATAGAAAGATAGCTAAAGCATCTTTCCTGATTACAGCTACAAGAACATCTCTAGTACTGAAAAAGAGGCTGAATATCAACCCCAGTCTCTAGGCTAGGTAGTACTGCTGCAGCCTTTACGAACTGTACCAAAATGGGATAAAAAAGAGTAAGCCAAAGATCATCCAGTGTAGGCTGTAAAGAATCTGCTTGCTAGTATTTCCTGCACTTTTCACTACTGAGGCACGGATTTTTGACTATATTATTTATCTACTCTAAAAACTGATGAATAATATTAATTGAGACTAGATGAATTCTATATTTTAATAGTTAAATTGGTCAGTATCCAACAGGTCATCACGTACCTGCTGGGCCTAGTTTTTGGGAGGCACGGAGCATTACAGTGAGGAGAGGAAGAAACTTTCATGGTGATGGTAGTGAAGCACTAGCTTAGCATTGGTTTTAGAATGGTTTTTGGTCATTAATGAACTGGCATTAAAGATTTGCTATCATTATGCAATTCTGTGTTCAGAGACACTTTAGATATATTTACATGGCAAAGTATCATACAAATTAAAGCAATATAATGAATAGTAATTTCATAGCACCAAACATGTAGAAAATGATGTTGCAGTTTAATTTAAAAACTCTTAGCCCTTGAAATTCTAGTTTTACCATCTTGCCGTCCATGTGTTGCCTGAGCTCTGACAAGCTCAAAGTGATATCACAGAAGCCAAGTGAATGGCAACTACACCACCCATGGTACCTAAAACAGTCCAGGGCTACAGTAACATCACATCCCTTTACTGCTGGATACCACTTTCAATCCCTGGGGCAGGCCACTATGGCCACCAAATGTTATTTGAATGGAACGTCCATCACACTTAGCCAGAAAAATAAATGGCAAGAGATAACAGGAATCACAACCCAATATCTGAAGGGTCACAGCTGCTCCCTCCCTCACAAGGTTGTGAATATGTTTTTCTTTTTTTGATCTGCATAAAAATAGCTGCGATACATTCCCCATTCTATAAGGAACCTGCCCCAATCTACTTAGAAACTCCTTGTTTCTCCATGACAGTATTCAATCCTTTGGAAAAGATAAGCTCACTCAACTTGCAATGAACAAGTGAAATCCACTGTCAAAACCCAGTCTCTGTTCTTGCTCTCCTTCTAGCAGATGTCAATTTATTGATGCAGCAGTCTTACCTTTCAATACTCTCAGGATTCACAGTAGAGAAAAAGTTGGGTTGAATGTCTGAAAATGCTGAAAATCAGAATTCCAAAACAACTCTAAAAACACATGGATTTGAGCCTATATTCCCAAATAAATTACTGTCCCTCCCTATGTTTCTTCAGGATAATTTGATGGTCTAGCTAGTATTTAAATTTTCTTTAGTTTTTTTTTGTTTTGGCAAGACTTTGAGGCTTGACTGCTTGGGAGGAAACGACCTTTCATCTGCTGTGTTGTTGATATTTGCTATTCTTTTTAATGGGTATGCCTTTAACTGCTTTTAATTTTATTGATAATTTAAGTATATTTCTTGATATAAGGTAATTTCTAAACTGTATCTGCTTCAATTTTTGTAACTGCCTTGAGTTGCAGGCTGAAAAAAAGGTGGTGGTGGTGGTAGTAGTAATAGA